>NW_003852403.1:32233548-32315329 GCF_000181295.1 Otolemur garnettii
TGCCCTCACCTAACTATTCGACCCAGTGATCTCCCTGTAGTGCCCTCACCTAACTATTCGACCCAGTGATCTCCCTGTAGTGCCCTCACCTAACTGTTACTTTCATTATTTTCTCTCCGTATCTTTTCCCAGAGTAGAAATCATTTGGGGGACAGGACCCTGACTTGCCCATTGCTACTTTTCAGTCATGTCTCCTATAAAATGGAAGTTCAGTAAATATTTATTGAATTAGCTGTTACACGAAATCATATATTCACTAGTTTTGCTTTCATTTAAGGTAAATGCTAGGACGCTAAATCTTGAACATCCCATTCAGAGTTTCGTTAATATTTGGTGGTGTGTCTTCACAAAACCAATAAGGAGACAAAACCTAGCAACATTTTTCAAGGAAACTGATTGACCTAGTAATTTTATATTGTCAGATTCAGAACTAATTTCCGTATTGTCTTTTCCCTATAAAAGGAAAAACAAAATTAAAGCATCTATTTGTCCTCATCTCTGGATTTAGGATGACGATTTGTTGGTCACCCGTGTTCATTTCTTTTTTAAATCATGAAGCATTTCAAAAATCATGAAACATTTCAAAAATGCAGAAAATTACATAAAATAACAGACATCTATGTAGCCACTACTCAACGATAGTAGATCTTAACATTTTATAATATTTTATTCTGCACTCTTTTCTCCCCTCCCACAACTGTCTCTCTGAAAGAAAAAGAACTTGATAAAGCTAATGCCTCGCTTCGCACACCTATTACCTCCAATGTTTTCTCAATTCCAACTCATAATTGACTTTTCCACTTCCCTATAATAATCTTCATCTCATTTCCAACAGTTGGTCTTATACTCTGCCAATTTTTCCTTCTCTTTTTGCAGTATCTTCTCCTTGCTTCATTCATAAAATATTTTCTCTTCTCTCTCTGAAGTTATTTGTGACAGGTGATTGTTTTGAAAACATTTCCTCTCTGTACAGTTTCTGTCTCCTCCAAGGAGCTATTTTCTGTTCTCTCTCTGTGTGTGTGCTTCTCTTTCCTACTATAGGCTTTGCTTAAATACTTAGTGAACCTTGACTGATGCTTAAGTTTGAGTCATTAAAAATTCTGGTTAGAATCTCTGTGCACATGGATAGGGCTTATTAACTGTGGTCATTCCCCAGACTGGTCTATTACACTTAGTGTTTCCGTGTGGAATCCCAATGTCAAGATCTTCAGGGTTTGACCATAATTCTCTCAGTTGGCCAATTTTCCCGGAAAAGATCCTTCCCGATGCTTCCAGTTTCCTATCAGGGAACAGATCTCACTACTAGTGAACTGGGAGCTAGGTGGGAAATAAGAACTAGGAGATTTCTAAAATCAGTTATAGACGTCCATTTAATTATGCTCTATTAGTCTCAAGGCTCTTGTATTTAATTCTAACTGGTTCTCCCAAGTCCACAGACTCTTTATTTTAAACTTACACATAAACATCCAGTCTTCTGCCAGAATGGGAAGAAGGCTGCCATCCCAGGACTTATAGGAGTTAACGTGTCCCAGCTCGTAAGAGAGGACTATTTATTATTCAGAAATTGTCATTTTGGTTGTTCAACACGGTCACTATAAAAAAGTAAATTACACAAATATGCAACAAATAAATTTATGTTAAAATAAATGTATGAAATGCAAGAAAAATCCTCATTACTTACTGGTCATTGTACTATCGTCTATGCTTTTGTGGTGCTTGGAAAATTGTCTCCATATTGAGACAAAACAACATAAAGGCCTGTTACTCATATTTCTTCCCCATGCTGCATTCAGTGGTGCCATGTTCATAACTGTACACTAGCCCTGATGGGAGGATTTATACCCTAGAAACTGGCAAACATTATAAATTATAATTTCTTGATTTTGAGAACTGGTTGTTAAGCATTTGCCATCACATCTTTGGGTAGATGCCCCCTTTTTCTAAGTCAGGAAAAGGATCTGAATTCTCACTACCTCTTAAACATATTTTAACCAATTCTTCTATTTTGGGTCACATATTTGCCCCAAACTCAAAGATCATGAGTGCCCAAAATCCCTATCCCTTCCAAAATTGAACAACAAAAATCCAACTGTGTCCCAGCAACTTCAGTTTTCTTTGATACCATAAATCTGCTTCTAAATTGTTTTCACTGTGATCTTCAATTTTTTTTTTTTTTTTTTTTTTTTTTTGTCCTTGTAGAATTGGACATTTTTTTAAATTACTCTTACTGTTGTTTCAGGGATGCATTGGGAGGGAGAAGAAGTACATGCATCTGTTTGATCTTTCATCTTTGGAAACTATCCAGTATCCTAAAACGATAGGATCTTAACTTCTAAAAGCAGAATACAAAGTTTTGGAAACATGACACAAGAAATCTGGAGTCTGTGTTTGGGAGTATATTAGTCTCTGCTTAGGCTGCCACAACAAAATGCCACAAACTGAATGGCTTAAACAACACAATTTATTTCTCACCACTCCGGAGGTGCTAGCCAATTCAGTTGCCGGTGCAGCCTCTCTTCCTGGCTGGTAAACGGCCACTTTCTGCTGTGTCCTCACGTAGCAGAGGGAAAAAGAGCAACAGAACTCTCTGGTGTCTCTTATTATAAGGACACTAATTCTGTGATATCAGGGCATCACCTTTAGGACCTCCTTTAACCTCATAACCTACTTGTGGACCCTAACTCCAAATTCAGTTGCATAAGGGGTAGAGGCCTTAAGCTTCAACATATGAATGCTGAGGCAGAGGGTGGGGAAGACACAAACACTCAGTAATGGGAAAGTCATTTTCCAACTTCTCCCTAGGGCCTAGGGCAAGGAATCAGACTACAGAATGAAGCCAGAGCTGCTCCTTTGGCCAAAACCTCTTCATTTTTATATTGGGTCAAAACCGCGTTGTGTTTATAATAAGGGTCACAGAATGAAGAGTAAATAAGATTCTGAATCACCCTTTGTACACGGCCAGGACCTTGGTTAAGCAATGCCTCAGCATGGGGACTAACCCCACAGGGTGTGGTTTTTTTGCATGCAACATTTGTTAACAACTCCTTAGAATTCTTAGTTACCGTCTCCCTTTTACTTCAGGAATCTATATTCCTGTCTTGCCTCCTGTAATCTGGGCAACAAATCCATCACCACCTTCTCCATCACTTACTTTGTTCCTAATTCCTAACATTTGAAAGCCTACTTAACCTGTTAGTATTTAGTGAAGTGTAGTTACTTTAAAGAATACATTTTGATTTATAGGAATATACATGTTAAATAAGGGCTACATTTAACTAACACGTCTATAGCATCTACAGAAATCTTGATATTTTATCAACCAAACAGGTATTTGTACTTCAGTCAGTGTGACCCATTGGAGAAAATACAGGATTTGAACTGAAAAATGCAGAAGGTTTAGCAATGAACAAAACAAGAAATGGTTATCTCATGGATCGTACATTTAAGTGGCTGAGTTTGGTTTCTGAAGTCATTGCCATATTTGAAATACAGCTTGAAAGTCTTCCAGAAGACTCCCTTACAAATTACAAGGGTCTATAGCATCCATTTTAAGGCTAGACTTGACATTTACTATTTCCACCTTCCCAACTCCTTGCTACTTTATAATCTAATCAAACATAGTAATTTTCTAAAAATCACAGAAGGGGAGGTATATGTTTTCTTTTATAAAGGGCGCGTGACGAGCCTAACCCAATGAATGGAATTATACTCAGAGCAGGGTATGTGATCAAAAAATGTTAGTATATAAGGGACAAAGAAAAAATCCTACACATCTCCAGAGAGAACAACATATTCTAATGAGAGCCTTTTTATTAGCAGTGTCTAGCAGAGGGCCTGGCTCATAGTGGACATGTAAATGTTGGCAATATAAATGATTTCCCTGGTGCAGGGGCTCATGCCTGTAATTCTGCCACTCGGGGAAGATGAAGCAGGGGGATTTTTTTGAGCTCAGGAGTTTGGGAGACCAGCCCGAGCAAGAAAAGACCCTGTTTCTATGAAAAATAGAAACAAAATGAGCCAGGCATGGAGGCAGCATAGTCCTAGATGCTCAGGAGGCTGAGGCAAGAGGGTTGCCAGAGCCCAGGAGTTTGAAATTGCCTTGAGCTACAATGAAGGATGTCACTGCTCTCCAGCCCAAGGGACAGAGACCCTGCCTCTAAATAAATAAATAGATAAATATCTCACTAACTATTCCACAGAGTCCTAGGTTAAAAAAATACCTCAATAGGGCGGCACCTGTGGCTCAAAGGTGCCGGCCCTGTATACCAGAGGTGGCAGGTTCAAACCCGGCCCTGGCCAAAAACTGCAAAAAAACAAAACAAAAACAGAAAACCTCAATATAGGTCTTGTATCTCTATTATATTACTAAGCTATCGTAATGGTCTATAGTTAAGTATTTTGAGTTGCAACCACATTTTCCACAGAGGATGGGGAACATAAATTGTAGTTAGATTCTCGAGAGAGTTCAAAGATACCTCCAAAATATCATGTAACTAAAACATTATTTAAGAAAACTAGAAAAACATGTCCACACTATTGCAATACTACTCACTAAAATGAAATGTGTGCGTGTGTATGTTCGATGCTGGAATTTAAGGCCAACTCATGTAATGTAATTACTGATAGTCATGTCAAATTATAAAGTGGGGGCTTTTTTCTTACCACACAGTGTGTAGAAATAATGCCACTAATTCTTTCCCCATCCCAGACTGTCACTCCAGGGTGATGTTCCTTTGGGAGGAGGATTCATGAAGTGATGTGAGTCTCATATACCCATCGATTGGGTAAGCCTCAGAGAAGGACTCCTTTGGGGTGGAGTCCCCAGAAGCAGACCCAGAGACAAGCATTCCTGTGCAAGAAATTTATTAAGAAAATGCTCTCAAGAAAAAGAGGGTAAACAACATGCAACTTCAGGCAAATTTGTATGGAGGGTGTTTCCCAGAGCACAGCAAGGGAGCCAGGAGGACAAATTACATCTTTCTGAGGTAGAAAAGTCAGGCTTGCACGCTCCCATACTTGTCAGTCATTGCCAGGTCTGCCCTGGAGTACTGGAAAAACCCAGACCCTCTCAGCCTTCTGCTGACACCTGAGAATCAGCTGGTGGCCCAAAGAACATCCACAAAAGAAGAGCAGCAAATTGAGGTCATTGGAAGCAAAAGTGGATTTAAAGTGGAAAGGCATGCAGAGTTTGTAAAGGGAAGCAAGAGGATCTGTGTGGAGCACGGGAGTGTCCTCTTAATGTTGTGAAGAATCCTTCCTAGACACGCTAACAGTTTCAAAAAACCAAGGGGTTAAAGGTTCATTTCCCTGAGACTGCCTCAAAAGGTAAGCACACTGCGCAAACATAAGGTGACACCTTCTTATACCAAAGCATCAGTGCTCCTGAGAAAAGGCTGACCCGGACCCATATTTTCTCATTATCCATCCTCCCACTATGTCCAGGGACCCATCTCCCTGAGGAGGATCTGTACCAAATCACTGGGCTTCCGCTGCAGTCCACCTTGCCCCACCCACACTGGCCTGCCATGTCCTCTCTGCCATTCATAACCCATTCCACAATCTCTCCTATGCGGGACCTCAGGGGCACTGGCAAGCTGAAGGACTGGGCAAATGGAAGAACTCCTATAGAGGACCTCATTTAATTCTCCCGTGTCTCCCATGAGATCAGTTCTGGACACATTTTATCAATATGGAAAATGAAGCACAGAGAATTTAAATAACATCCCCAAGAACATATAACCATATAATGGTAGAGCCAGAATTCAAAGATACTTGGGCCTGAGGAAACATAGTGCTTGTATTAATAACCACTATGCACACTGTCTCTCCTGACAGTCTCTGAGATGGATATTATTAGTGATATTTTACAAAAAAGAAGTTAATGTCAGATAGATAATAGTAATTCACCTGTGTCCACATAACCTGTAAGAGGCACAGTGAGAACTTGAATGCAAAGCAGAGGACCCCAAAGTCCATCCCTTCCCACGATACTTCCTTAGAAGGATGTTGGCTTTTCTCCGGCTAACACGGGATGGAGGAGATCTAGAGGAGGTAGCCTGAGACCCATCTCTCAGGACTCATGCCAGGATCAGAATTAAAACACTGCAAGTTAAGAGATAAAAAGCTCTCAGGGAGAAGACGGTGGCCTTTGTCCCTTCCTGACTGTGAACCTTTCAGAAGGCTGAATGCAGTACTCAACCCCTGGTCTCTGACCACCAAGCAGAGGGTGGTCTATATCAAAAGCTTCCTTCCAATCAGGGAGCGGCTTTGAAGGAGGCTGGGCACGGCCATGCTCAGGGGAAGAAAGAGAACTTTGAACAAAGTGAAAAATCCTATAAAAGCGGAAAGTAAAAGGAAGTGGAGTTGAGAGCCAGTCTGCCAGACAGCCACAAACTCTGACACACCAGCCTAAGATGGGGGGAACGGGGCCTCAGGCTGCAGCCTGCATATTTTCCTCCAAAAAGGGTCCTTTCCTAAGGAAAGTCATCACTGGGATGGCCAGCCAGCATGGTGTGTGCTCACAGCAGGACGTGAGTCAACAGGAACAGAACCAGACTATCTAGCACGTAGCAGCAGCTGAAGATCCATCGAGGCTGAGAACTGACGTTAGGGAAGACCTGCTACAGCTATCAGGGGGACAGCTATGAAGCATGAGGTGGAGAGTCCGCACTGGGGTGGAGAGAGTGGGGCAGCCGTGGAGACCCAAAGGAACCAGGCTGCCAAACAGGCTGATGAACTATTGATATTGAGGACAGGTAACCTCTTTGCCGTCACCACTGTTGTGTGTGTTGTGGGATGTTTAGCAGCATCCCAAGTGTCTACCCTCCCCCTACTTGTGACAAATAAAATGCCTCCAGATCTTGCCAAGTGTCTTTAGGTGGCAAAGTCACTCCCAGTTGGGAGCTACTGGGTTAATGGGATGATGGCTGAGGAGACCCAGCATCTGCAGAGAGCTTTCTATCCGCCCAGCACTGTTTACAAATGTGATCTTGTTTAATTCTTCTGGCAGAGATCTGAGATGGACACTATCATTATCCCAGTTTTACGAATGGAGGGCCTAAGACACAGAGATGTCAAGCAACTTGGCTAAACTAACACAGCACCTAGTTGGCAGACCTGAGATTCCAACTGAGGTCTACTTCAGAGACCATATGCTCTTCCTCAGCACACTGTGCTGCCTCTTATTTTATGGGTGTGACTCTGAAGCACAGTGGAGTAAAGGATGGGATCATTGGCAAAATCCAAATCCGAACTCAGGTTTTTCTGACTCCAGAACCCAAGGATAGACCACCAAGCTCTTCGGACTCCAGCTTCTGCGAGAGTGGAGCCAGCTGGAATGCCAACTGGGCTACTGACCTAAAAATTAATCAGTGTGTAAGTACAGGCTAAGTCTTCAGTCCATGGGAGAGTGCAGTCTCAGGTCAATTTCCGTCTTCAGTGATGAGAGATGGGGGAAAGGGAGCAGGAGATCATTACACAAACCCCTGGATCTGTTGGAAATCCCCACGTGTCCTTCTTTTGCCTTTCTTCCCCTTCCTTTCCCTTCCAGCTCCCTCTCTTTCAAGCTGCTACGCCTTAATTGTTATTTGCCTTTTAAAAAATCTACTAAATTTATTAAGTAAAATAATGTATTGCCTATTTCTAATTCTTAACTACTGACATCACACACACACATCCTTTGTGGAGTAGGTAACACATGAATCCAGGCATAAACAAATTATAAAAACCTCACAACTAAATAAAAACCTCACTCTCGTGGGAAAATGGTAAAAAAAAAAAATACATCTAAAGTTCTTGAGATCCTTTTAGTCTGCCAAAGCCCTCAATTTCCTTTTCCTGAATCATCGGCCTTTCATAAAATGAAGGCTCCTGTTTCTACTTTAAATGGGAATTTCTCTAGTATGCTTCAAACTCTTGATTTACCAAAACTTTATACCTACGAAGCTTGTTGGGAAGGTGTAGAAATCTGTAAGGTGCTCAAGCAGACAACAAGGTAATTTGCTCAGATTCAAAATGCATTCCCTAGGTATTGGGTACCACACGGCTCTCAAACACGCGTTTGTCTCAAAGAAGCAAAGCAAAGTACACTGGCTGGCTGCTATCAAAGCATTCCCTTGAAATTGGGCTGAAAATAACTGAAATTGCAGTTAACTATAAGGTTTTCCTAAGTGAATAAGGCAAAAGTAAGATTGGGCTATTAATTTTAAATGGAATTGCTTATTTTACTCCTGAAAGCAACTAAGTAAACAGGGAATTACAATACACTCTAGCTGGGCCCAAGTAAACAAAGCCCGGGGCTTGAACCTGGGAGGGTGTGCATTACCAGCACTTCGGTATTTGATTACAAAAACAGAGAGAGCCAAACTGTTTGACCAAAACATTTTGGAAGCTAATATAAGACAGAAGCTATAAGAAAATTGCCTTTACATCTGCAACACTATGATTTCTGAGAACAATAATTTGGAAACATCTAGAAACTACTATAGAAGTCAGCATGAAAAATGAGAAAGCACAGAACCAGATATTAAGAAACCTGGACTGCAGGGATGTCACCGCAGACCGCAAACTCTCTCTACCTCTTTGTCAGTCATTGTATAATGCAGGTAGAGATGGTCTTTCTTGACTTAAAGGGACAGTACCGTGGAGTAAAAAGAGTAAGTGGTGTGGGTTCAGGCAGGCGTGGGCTCACATTCAGATTTCATTTCTGTACAGCACTGTGACATTGATAAGGTGTTTAACCTCCATGAGCACCAAGTGCATCAAATGACTGTGGACTAACACAACTTCTGAAGATGAAAAAATCCGAAACGTAAACGTTAGTTCCCCTTACGGCAGTGGTTTGCAACAAAGCACCCCTAAGATCCTCGCAGGGCGCGCTGCACACCTGTGGAAAATCACTGCCTTATATAGACCATAAGGACCATAGCTCTTATACACAAAATCAAAATCAGAACTCGAAAAACAAAAGTCTTACAAGTTTGCAGAGAACTTAGCAAAACATGACCTGAATTGACCTACAGAACTGGCTTTCTGTAGCTTTTACTTCCCCTATTTACGTAAATGTCTATATGTTTTGCTAAAGAGATACAGATGTGTTTTCTTATGAAGTTCTTTCCTAGAACCCCAGGGGTGTTACAGAATCTATGTGAATCTTGCATGCTACCTTTCAAAAATATAAAACAAAGATTTAGATTCTAAAGGACATTGGAATCCAAAGGTTTCAGGTAAAAATTGGAAACCTATATGAAACTCTAGGCTTTAATTGTGTAGCACGTATTTCAAGTTTTAAAATTTTTATTGGTAGCTCAAAACAAAAATTATCACTTTAAGTAATAATCTGTACAAAAGCAAAACATGGCAAACACTGAAATACTCCATTTTGTTTTCTAATTGCTGATACTAAGATCATCTCTCAGTTGCGATGTTGTCTGTCCCCAAATACAGACTCAGTGCAAAGAACTGTTAGAAGCTAAGACATAGAAGAACCAGGAAAGGGCAGGCAAAAATTACACTACAGCAGCATTTTCTGTGCCCTCGATCCTGTGCTGCTGTTCTCTATTGAGATGGAGGCATAAACCCTGTCCCCCTATAATCTACAAACCGGATCAGCACAGACAAATATTACCCATTGTTCACTGCACCCTACCATGTGCCAGGCGCTGTTCTAGGACCCAGGGTTTGGATCAACAGAGGTGAATTCACACAGAGCTCGACAAACCAGGAAACAAATAATTTCAGGTAATAATACACCATAAAGAAACCCAGGTAAGGTGATGCAATAGAGAAGGTATGGTATGAAAGTGACCCTGTACACTTGTTCAGAGAAGGTGTCTTTGAAGAGGTGGTATTGGAATGTGTATGTGTGTGCATGTGTGTGTGTGTGTGTCAACTTCATATAAGTATATGAAAAACAAATATATAAAATAATTAACAAATGACTTAGTAAGTACCAAAAGACTATTGGACCTTTCAGGAATTCAAACCTATAGGTATCCTGAAATAGAAAGCATTCCTGACTGGTGTGGGCAGAGAAGGGCCTCCTGGAAGTGAAAGGCAGACCTCGGCTGAAGGGGGGTGGGGCACACCCCATCATAGCAGAGTGTAACAGAGACAGCTCCTAACTACGGAGCTCTGCTCCACAGTGTGGGCGCGGGGATGCCCTGCCTTCAACAGAGTCTGTGGTATGGTCTGCCACCTTTAGTTCTAAATCTTCATCCTATATGATTCCAGGGGTTATCAAATTTTAGGACAAATCAGAATCAGCTAGAGGGGTTATTAAAATTAAGATTGCTGGACACAGCCCAGGGTTTCTGATTCAAGGAATTTGGGAGGTATCTGAGAAGGTGCATTTCAAACAAGTTTCTGGGGGATGCTTATGCTGCCAATCCAGGGCCCACACTTGAGAACCACGTGGAAACCAGGGCCCACGCTTGAGAACCACGTGGTCTCTGTATCTATTCTTTTCTGCCCACATTCTGCATTGTGTAAATAAAACATGTAGAAAAGTATCAACTTGCAAAGTGATTTATGGTGTGTTTTTAAAACTTTTGTTGCAATGCATGTATTTTTCTGAAACTTCTCTAAGCCCTTTGTATATGTGTACGTACACAGTATGTGTACCTCTAATATTCTGAATTCCTAATTGCCTTGTGCTTATATATTTATAAAAAAAAAACTGGTGCCCACATATAATCATCCCTCACCTTTGCTCACTATTCCTTATTTAAATTTGAAACTTCAAATTTGGTCAATGGAATTAAAGTTTTCCAACCACTTGTGTCACTAGAGCTTGAATCTGCAGCATACTGCAAACCCATGGAATCGTTTATTGTCTCTGAGATCCCTTTTATCAATCCCCAGGGAATCCTCAAAGTAAGATTATTCTTTATTCTCTCGAACTGAAACTTCATTCCTGGTATCTGCACAGTAAGAAAGAAAGTGAACAGTGCCACCTCATTTCACTCCTGAATAAGCAACAGATTTGGCAGCATCCCCAGCTGGCTAGTAACCCAGAAGCCTTTGCACCCCGCAGGATTGACTGGCATCAGCGCAAAGACTTCCGGGGAGTGCAGCCAGCCAGGTAGCAAGCCGGGATCTTTAGTGAGACAAAGTGGAGTCAGCAGCAGCCACCTAAGTCAGAGTTGTGTCCCTCCGGGGCTAGAACCACATGCATTAAGGGCCATTTAGGCTGCTTCAGCCCCACAAGCACAAGAACCCACTAGGATTCTTCCTTTAAAATGGTTTCTACAAGGCTGGGCACAGTGACACATGCTTATAATCCTAGCACTCTGGGAGGCTGAGGCTGGTGGATCGCTCAAGCTCAGGAGTTCAAGAGCAGCCTGAGCAAGAGCAAGACCCCATTCCTACAAAAAAATAGCTGGGCATTGTGGCAGGTACCTATAGTCCCAGCTACTTGAGGCAAGAGGATCGCTAGCCCAAGAGTTAGAGGCTGCTATGAGCTATGACGCCATGACACTCTTGCAAGGGCAACAAATTGAGACTCTGCCTAAAATAAATTATAAATAAATAAATAAAATGGTTTCCACCCTAAAGAGAATTTTAATCAAAACCCTCCACTTTCTTCATGAAATCACCACCTCAGGCACATATAAAGAGCTGAAATTTCTCCCTTTCTCTCAAACCTTGTAGAGTCCACTTCTCTGATGTATGCTTGTCCATTCCTTGATTTCATGATTCGGATCTCATCTCTGTCCTTCCCCCACTCATTTCACAAACAGCTCCCTGATCCATTCTACATGTACCTCAAGGGTTGGAGCCCATCTTTAACTTTCTGATTCTCTCTTAATACTCAGTGGCAGAAAGACAAGTTGGGGGTCACTCCAGAGATATATCTTAGGGCTAAGAAAATGAAAACGTGGAAAGTTGTAGCAAGTATAAGTCATCATGTCCATACCAGTGTATATCAAGGGAAATAACTCTTAGGATAGCAGTCAACAGCATAGGCTTTGGAGGCAGGCAGCATTGAGTGGTCTTGGGAAAGTTACTTAACTTCTCTGAGTTTGCTTTACTTTTGTTGTCTCTAAAGTGAAGCAAATACTTTCCATCACTGAGAACTATTATAAAGAATAGGGGACAATGCTTCTTAATCCTCCTGTAGAATACCTAATGCAGTAAGTATTCTCTAAATGACAACCTGCTGCCATTAGTTCTGTTAATCTTAATCAGGTCATTACTACACTAATAACCAGATCTGGATACAAAACTAAATTTTCCATTACTCCCAAACCAACAAAAATGAACTTTTCTGACAGTAAAGGGATTTAACATTTAATAGAACAACAAATGCCCTGCGTCCAAATACAACCTTAACATTCCAAACTTCACTGAATAAACCACAAATTGATGTCACATAGTCATTCAAGTAAATTGATATTTGAAAAATAAGATGCCTGTTTATATGAAATGTGCAGAAAGGCAATTTATAAAGAAAGAAAGCAGATGGGTGGTTTCCTGGGGCTGGGAGTAGAGCAAGGATTGACAGCAAGTAGGCCCCAGGTAATTTGGGGAGGAGGAGTGGTAATAGAAATGCTCTAAAATTGGATTGTGGTGAGAGGTGCACAATTCTATAAATTTACTAAATATCCTTTTACTGTCCCCATCCCGTGGGCAAATTTTGTGGTATGTAAATTATACCTCAATAAAGCTGTTAAAAAATAATCTGTCTTTTTTGTATTACATGACACATTTCAAAATAAAGTAGTACTCTTATTTTTATTCCAAAGCTTTCCATTATCAGCTCATCATCGTGACTGTCAAGAATTTGTCCAAGAGCATTAATGTATTCCTCCACAGGCTGGACAGGGTTGTTATCATTGCTTTTACCATGATCATATTGTTTTTGAAAAGCCATCTTGAGATGCGATATCAAGGTCATTAGCAGAAAGCATTTATATTTATGGGCTAAGATTATGTTCCGCATCTGATAGCTTCTCCGTCCAGACAACAAATATTCAAGTTGGGAATGAATAGTTTTCAAACAGAAATCCATTATCAGTGAACAACTTCCATGCAAACATTTCAGGAAACAGAAAAGCCACTTAGCTTTAAATAACTTTTGATGGATTGAAATCGAATAATTAAAGCAGTCTTTAAAACTTTGCTCTACAGCAGCAACCCTGGAGTCTACATTTTACAATGGCTTTATGTGCTAAAATGAAGGTTACAAAAATATTACTACAATTTCACATAAATGCATCTGTGCAGAATGACTACTAAACAGTCTTCTTGTCTTTAAAGTACAGCTCTCCCTTGAAATACTACAAGTGTTTTCACTGCAATTTTTTATAACATAATTTAACGACATGGCCCTCGTTTCAAACTTAGCTGATCCATCCTTGACTCGTCTGTAGGGCTATGCCTGCTCATTGAATGAAATAAATAACATTATTATAGAATTTCAAGTTTGCCTATGTTCAACTTTTCTTGCCCACCATTAGCCCACACAGAAGTCATATGGGATTCTTGTTGTCACTCAATCGTCCTCTGAGTCATACCCAGCAAAACCAAGCTTGGTTGCCCTGGGCTCTGTTCCAGGACCTTGTCATTACTAAACCTGTCTTTCTATCTCATGCTTCTCAATTTGGTTTGGCGATGTTCATACCACTTCAATAATGGAAGTTGATTTATCAACAATAATAATGATAGTAATAATAACTTCTACAACAACCCTCTATTGAGCCCACACTATATTTCAGGCACTGTGCTGAGGGACATAAAAATATCATTTCTAATCATGGCATATGTTACAATCCTCACGTATAATGAGGAAATGGAAGCCCATACAGACTCAAAGTTACATACCAATTAAATTATAGCCCATGCTGTAGTAGCAATTAAATTAAAACCCACGCTCTTATCCATTATATGTAGCATGAGCTGTGTTCTGATCCCCCTGTCTATAATTTCCATAAATGCACTGCTGAACCACAGGACTCTGTGGACTCTCAGGGTGATCTTATTGATGCATGAATGCCATACAGAGTGTAGGAAGTGGGTTGAACTGATTCTGACGACTGAGTGGATTTGCAATCACCTAAGAACTACTGGATTTGGTCTATATTACCTCACCTCTTTGGACCTTAAGTTTCTCATTCGTATAATAGTGATGATCAGTCCCTTATTCACTCAGGTATTGTAAGGCACAAATGAAATCATACACACATTCATTTTTCTAGCCAATGAATATAACTTGTCATCAATCTTCACTCTTACTATAATACAAAATCTATAGTTGCTTTGGTGCCTAGGCCATCTAGAAGATTAACCTCAAGATACTCAGAGAAGTATAGGATCTCAGGAGGTGAAACAGTTTATTATAGGATTCATTAGTCCCAGGTTTCATCCTGGAGAGCTAAGAGGTAATATAAAGGCAAACAAAATCAGCCTTAAATGTTTTCTGTTTCTATTTTGGCTACTGTTGAGGCAAATACTCAATTAAAAAGTATTTCATGGCTTGTCGCCAGTAGCTCAGCAGCTAGGGCACCAGCCACATACATTAGAGCTGGTGAGTTTGAATCCAGCCCAGACCTGCCAAACAACAATGACAAGCTACAACCAAAAAATAAAAATAGCCAGGCATTGTGGCGTGCACCTGTAGTCCCAGCTACTTGGGAGGCTGAGACAAGAGAATCGCTTAAGCCCCAGAGTTTGAGATTGCTGTGAACTGAGACGCCACGGTGACATAGTGAGACTCTGTCTCAAAATAAAATAAAATAAAATAAAAATAAATAAATAGGCTCAGCGCCTATAGCTCAACCGGCTAAGGCGCCAGCCACATACACCTAAGGTGGCAGGTTCGAATCCCCAGCCCGGACCCGCCAAACAACGACGGCTGCAACCAAAAAAAAAAATAGCCGGGCGTTGTGGCAGGCGCCTGTGGTCCCAGCTACTTGGGAGGCGGAGGCAGGAGACTCGCTTGAGCCCAGGAGTTGGAGGTTGCTGTGAGCTGTAATGCCACAGCACTCTACCCAGGGGGACAGCTTGAGGCTCTGTCTCAAAAAAATAAATAAATAAATAAATAAATAAAAAGTAATTCATCATGAATTTAATGATCTCTACCATCTCATAATATTAAGATCTACAAAAGGTTTTAGATAATCCAAATTAGTATGCCATTATTCTAAACCTAAAAGGATTTTGTTAGTGAAAAGTTTTGGCTTTGTCTTCAGATGGAATTAAGAATATGAGAATATTCTCCTATACATTTCCACAAATCCCATGCTTTTATTTCTTAGCAATCACCCCCATCTACTTTTCAAAGTTAATCAATTTATGACATTTTATGTTGCAGAGTTTGTGACTTCACTAGACATTCAAGCTGGAGGACAAGTGTGTTTCCTTAGAAAGACACTTTACAATCACTTTTCAAGACTTTGTCATTCCTAATGTAAAAAACTAAAGTGTATTCATAGGCCAGGCAGATCACATAAACAAGGGTAATGGCTTAGATGAAGACAGCATGGAGTGGGAGGAGCTGGATAAGGTTGCGGGCACTGGCACATAAAGGCATGCAGAAGCCTTCAAATCCAAAAGTTTATACAACACTTTTCTGGCCAAACCAAACCTGTCTGAAAGCTCTAGTGACATAGCTTTATAACTTTCCAAATTTTAAACATAAAGAATGAAGTGCCCTAGGGCCAGAAACATTTACCTTGTCCTTCATTTGACAAAGAACTATTAAGCATGTGCTATATGCCAGCCTTCAGGCTCCAAAGATGTAACAAGGAGCAAAAGAGACACTGGTCTCATTTTCTTTGGTGGAAAGTAGATGTTAATCAAATAACAACCTAGATATAGAAATTCAAACTTTGATAAACATGACAAAGGAACATTACACAGCATTACAAAGTTAACCACAGAGAATTGGTAACATGACTCTCCTCACCCCCCGCCAGGTTTTCTGGACCCAATCTATTTTGAAAGCAATAAAGTAGTATCTTTTGTAACTTACACACTATGCCACAAATTTCAGGTATTAAATGATTTGCGAGTGGGGAGAAGATACATCTAGTTGTCTCCTGTAGTAGTTTCTTAATAAATAAATATTTGGGAGCTGATTGAGCAAACAAATAAATAACTGAAAAGTAATCTATCTTAACTTCTATTAATCACCAGAATTAAAAACCAGAAAGCATTTGATAAACTTTCTAAAATTATTCAATGAATGGCATCACTTTGAGGGGGGGCATGAGTAAGGCAATGAATCATTGACAGATTGAGGAAATGTTCCTTTAAAATGGAAATCTGGGCTCGGCGCCTATAGCTCAACCGGCTAAGGCGCCAGCCACCTACACCTAAGGTGGCAGGTTCGAATCCCCAGCCCGGACCCGCCAAACAACAATGATGGCTGCAACCAAAAAATAGCCGGGCGTTGTGGCGGGCGCCTGTGGTCCCAGCTACTTGGGAGGCAGAGGCAAGAGACTCGCTTGAGCCCAGGAGTTGGAGGTTGCTGTGAGCTGTAATGCCATGGCACTCTACCCACGGGGAAAGCTTGAGGCTCTGTCTCAAAAAATAAATAAAAAAAAATAAAAAAAAAATAATAAAATGGAAATCTGATTCAGTAAGGACAAGCATAGGCTACTTAAAAATATTAAACAAAAAAATGCTAGTACAAGATGGGGAAAGCTCTCTAAGTAGGAAACAGTAAAAAATGTTTTAAGCATGTGTAGTTGCATTTGATAAAATGTTGACTATAACAGCAACACAGTATTACTGTATAAAGAACTATGATGATCCTGAGGTGCTCTAGGCTCTAGGAGTGAACACATCCATGACCAGCATGGGTAAGTGGGTATTTAGTGTATAAAAAAGATCAAATAGCTATATTAAAGGGTCAAAAGTACACAAGGGGCCTTTGTTAAGAAATAGTTGGAATAAATAGCTAAACAATATAGCATATGAAGATTTAGCATGAGCTCTGGGGTCACACAAACCTAAATTTGAGTGCTTCAGCTCGTTGCTTTGTCTTGGACAATTTGTTTAACTTTTTCGTTTTTTGTTTTCTCCATTTGAAAAAAAACTGGGATGATAACAACGCCCACTTTATCAGATTGCTGGAAGAATTAAATGAGATGGCCCATGATGGCAAGACAAAGATTTTTAGTAGTTATCATCTTCACCGTCATCATCATCACCATCAATAGTGGATCACGAAAGACAAGGCTAAAACGTAAGAATAACTGCCTTAACTTCATAAAGGATTACTGTAGAGAAAAGAGAAATGGTTTTTGTGTCCAGGATTTTAAAAAAGATGAGACTAGTTTGAGTGAGAGAAATTATTATTATGGTTTTCCCCCTTCTTGATGATAAAGCAATAGATTGAATTATAGAAAGAAGAGTTGAAATCTACTAATGGTAGTCGAGGACAAAAAAAAAAACCTGCCACAGGCAATTTAAAAACTCACTAGCGAGGACTCACCTAGATATGATCTAATAACCTCTGAGTCAGTCTAGCAGAGAATCCCACTCTTGAAAAGACAAATCAATGTATACTTGAGTCATTTTCCATCTATCACTCTGACAGTAACCCCTAGGAATCCAGAAGATGGAGCGCTGCTCTTGTATGATAGATTATTTACCTGACACAGGACTTTAGAAACAGTATCAAAAGATAAGGCAGACCACAGAAGAGAAAGGGTCACCAGGGAAGGGTCAGCTCCGCGGTGATGAGCAGTGACCGCGTTGTATACTTTAGGATGAAGCGGCTAGCAATGCATTTGTTCGATATAACTCTCTTGTCTGTACTCCAAATTTGATCTTCATTATAATACTTCAATCTTGGTTCTTTTGATGTCGTTATTACTGAGGGTTTAGAAGCTGCTTATAAGAATCATGATGACATTATAGATGTACCATAACTTTTGATAGAAATAACAGAATACTCTCCAAATATCAGAATTTTATGAAATAATTTCTTGTAATTATTCATGAACATGTAAACAAATACCCCAATACATATATATACACACACACATACGACACACACGTAATGCTTTTAAGTGCTTGGATTCTCCATTTCTGGAAGTTTTTTCTTTGATTATTGTTATAGGAAAGGGCATGGACCATACTCTTTTAGCTGTTATCTCTCAAAAAGAAAACACTTTTTTAGGGTAGGCATTTCCCACCAAAAGTTCGAAAAGGAGGGAAAAACAAGTATGTTAATAATGTTAATGTCTTAAGTAAAGCAACAAAAAGGCAACGTCTCGATAAATTCACCAAGTATGTAAAAAGGTATCACGTTAATAAAAGGTGGGCCATTCCCAGTCAGCTTGTCATTGTATTTGTCTGCCAGTCCTTTCCAGGACTGTTTCAAAGTAACATCCACTTAGTTTTATGGCGTTCAGGACTACACAAACAAGGCATTGTTTAGTCCTTTTTTCTTTTTTCAACAAGAGAGTACAGGTCTCCATATTAAACAATGCTAAAACATCTGGAAGGCAGAATCAAACGAGTTACAATTTTTTTGTGTCATATTTCCCCTTTATGAAAAAACAAAAAGTCCGAGGTGAAATTTTGATGGAAAGAGAAATGACTATTTCCTCACCAAGGCTAAAGCTATTTAAGAAAATGTCATAGCAGAGTTTCTTTCACATTATTTCTAAAGCTTTTCAGATCCCTAACAAGGAGCACCGCTCATACAAATGCACGATGAAGTTCAGCATTACATTTTTATAAAGCTAGGTATTCAGTGAATGACTGGAAAGTCTGAGCAACTTCCATTTTGCACTATACCATATGCTATGGGGGGAAAGAGATTTTCCTCCGACAGTTCAGAACTGAAAAAGTTCTACTAAGTAAAATCCATTTGCTTAAAATAAAAAGGAACTCACTGAATGGATCTTCCGGACTAAATACTACTTCTAGTTATGTAAGTGTATTTGGGCCACCTTTTCTAAGCTTTAGTATTTGTAGACAGTTCAAACCAAGAGGGTAACAATTCCCTAGAATGAAGACTGATGCTCACATAAGGTTCCACAGCCTGACAGTGCAGGCAGTGTGCATTCCAGGGTTCATTCCAAAGCAGACTTTCTCATTTCTCTCCACCCAGTCACATACTGACTTGCCATCACGGGCTTAGCCTGGGATGGTACCTGCTGCTTTCAGATGTTTAATATTCCTTTGTAAAGGATATGCTGACACCTTATCAAACCAGCACACATCTAATCTGAGGTCATCTTCTCCAACATGGCGTAATATGAGATGTGGTCCTCAGGCACCAGGGATTAAGGCCACAAGTATATTATGAAGGTGGAAGTGTGGAGTTATGCACCTGCATGTGTAGGAGCATATGACCAACCCACCCCCTAGCCCATCTGTAACAACAAGTCTGGAAGGGACCAAACTCAGAATTCCCATTTTTCTTTTTTTGTCCTGACAATTCTTTTCTTCTTTCCTCTCATTTCGGACTTAGAAGCACCATCAAAACCATAATTGATTAGGAAACTGGACCATTAAGATGATGTAGAGTATATCCAGAAAAGAAGATGTTTTTCTCCCAGATTAGCTCATTATTCCTAGGCCTAGATCTGGTGCAAGCTTAATATTACCATAATACAATTGTTTCAGAAAATAGCACAAGTATTTTGCTTAACTAGAGTGTATTTGTCATCACTGACATTCAATACAATTAACCAAATTAAACTGACTGGCTGATACTATAATTATTCATGTTCCCAGAAGTAAAGTGCTATTTCCTAAGAGCAGGTAGGGCCTCGAAGTGAGATCTACTTACTGATGCTTCCGCTGGCCCTAAGTGACCCCACCTCTAGATAGAAGTCAATACCGTTACACACATCTTAAAGCAAATCTGATGAAGCTTAATTTGCATTTATGATCTTCAGACAGGCAACAGTATTTAACATTCTTTTTGATGCAGGTGAAAGTAGTATATGTTGGCACTAAATTGTCACTAATTTCTTTTTCTATACTAAGTCCCAGCCTTTAAGATCTTAGAATAAAAGAACCCAGAGATACAGGCATGTTCCAAGTATCCCACCGCCAGCAATTCCCCGTCATTCTGCTTCTAACTGCTAAGCCATAATAAGGGAACACATGCTTTTGGTCATGTTCTGTATTGTTGCTAATTCCTCTTATCCCTCTCATTTAGGTCCAATAACTAAATGAACTACATGAAGCTGGATTCATAATGAAAGTGTTTACTTTACTTATAATTAACTTCCTTGCATAATTAATGTCTCCAATCCTCTGGGCAGCCTTATTACATCTCCTCTGCCTTAACACGCTATCTGTCAGCAGAATACATTTTCATATTTCAGAAGGAGAGGGAAAGAGACAAGCTAGCTCCTCCCCGACTCCACTTCGAAGATCACTTTTGCCAAAAAGTATTTGCAACTATATTAGCTACTTTCGTGGCTTATATAAAATGCTGTGTTGGCTGATCTTCACCTAAAAAGATAACGACCAATTACAAGTATAAATAGCTCCTACCAGAGACCCCGAGGAACACCTTCAGGAGTGTTTTTTAACGATTATATAAGAAGAAAGAGGACAAGAAAGAGACAGAAGAGCTGGCAATAGGGGCAGCAGTGAGGTCTGACCACAGGGTTTAGGAATTCTCGTGTCTGGGAGGGACACACCAAGATCCGTCACTGCAGGTATCATCTCAGACCTCTCACCTGCCAGCAATGCTCAGATCTATCCACTTACACCAAACAGTCTGGAAGGGGCGCTGAGAAGTTGATATGTTAGCTCTGCTTTTCCTAAAGCCTTGGAAAGTACTCCTCAGCCTGAGCTCAGGCTGTTTGCCTTAAAAGGATAAAATATCTGTAGGGGAAAAAAAACTGTCGAGCTGGCTGCAGAGATATCACATACCAGAAGGAGAGGCACTACAAGCCCAGTGCTACTCTTCCAAGAGGAGCTCATCGGTGTTTCACCTTCCTAAACTGAACATTGGATAGCAGTAGCTGGGACCCAAGGAAGCAGTCTCACTGGCCAATGAGGCAGGCGCCCTCGGTGAGAACAGAAAGCAGACTTGGAGTGGTGGCTGATCCTAATGTGTGTCACATGTGGACAGCGGCCAGGACTCAGAGCTGCCAGGAGAAGGGAAACATCGTTAACCACTGAGCAGGGTCACTACCACTTTGTGTATTCCAGGTCCATAGCGGGTAGCCCCCATGATCACAGTGGGACTGACAGGCCCAGATATTTATGGGGACTGGGAAGCTGCTTGGGATTTAAGTTGGGCAAAAGAAAACAAGCAAGGTGCTTCCCCAGAGAAAGAGAATTTAAGTCATCTGTAACAATCAACATTTAATAGGCTATCATCCAGTTCTCAGCCCTGAATGTATATTAGAATCACCTTGGGAGTTAAAATAATACGCTCATGCCTCCGGTCACCCCAGAGAAATTACCCTTGAGTCTCTGGAGGCAGGAACTACAGCAAAGATATTTGTTAAAGCTCCCTGGACAGTTCTAATATACAGCTGGAGTTGAGAACTACTGGAGTAGGTAGGGTGATGGTTAGTGATTGGGGAGAATAAACAATAAAGTATCATCTAAACAGTGTACATCTACAATTTGGTTCAAAGTCATTACTGCTTTTGCAAGTTCCTAGTGATGAAAAGTTTTAGCCAATAGAGGCATTTAACTCTTTGAATAAAAATGTATCCTGGCCTTTGGTTTAAAATCACACACACACACACACACATACACATACACATCCTGTCATCTGTCTATCAGAGTCATTTCCTAATTTTCCTGCACATTGGAGTTACCTGGGAAATCATTAAAAAATACTGATACCTTGCTTCCACTCCCAAATGCTCTGATTTTTACTTGTTTTGGGAAAAACCCAGCCATCGGATATTTTTTTTTTTTAAGTTCCCCAGGTGGTTCCAATGCACAGCAAATTTTGAGAAGCTCTGTCCTATCTTCTTCCACTTTCCCAGAGTAATTCTGTTTCCTGTTTAATGATTGGTCCGCAGATACTCCTTCGAGAATAGCCTCTCTGGTATTTATTAGGTTTTCCTGCAACTTCCTAATCTTCACCCTCTTTTGTAAGCAGGACAGGCGGGAAAAGGCTCACAGCTCAAATTCAGGTTCAGCCTTTTACTAAGGGTGTGTCCTCGGGCAAGTTGCTGAGCTTTTCTGAGCAACTGTTCTGTTCGGCCTTCTGTTTCTTATGCTGGTGAAATGGGCATATTTCAGAATCTTGGTGCCAGTGCTGTTTGAATGGTAAAAAGATATGATCCACGTAATCCCAGGAGCAGCACCTGGCAGAGAGGAGGTGCTCCATAAATGTTAGCTGTTCTTATCATGATGGACAGGACAATTCTTGACCCTTGATTTCAGAACAGTGGTGTACTGACCTGCTGCCCTCATTCTTTTCCTTTGCCCTGTGAACTGCACAAAATCTCAGATTAAGAGATGTTGCGAAGGGACAGTACGAAGCATTCAGAACAAGCATTGGTCTAAGAGAAACCTTTTCACGGCTGCTCCCTGAGGAGGCGAGCCTTGCACACACTCCACTTGGGGTGTCTCCTCCGTATGACTGTCTTATCCACACAGGACCATTTCACTTGCAAATTCTGTTCCAGTCTTACCACCGATCTATTCCCCCACAAAACCTATGACTCCTTTCCCACTTCCCAGAGCTTTAACAAACTTCATCTTGTGTTGCCCTTTCCTGTTCTCCCCCCATACACACATCTTCACCTCACTCCACTCTCCTGGGTTTTTTTTTTGTCATATTAATAACTATAATTATAAAACCCATTCAGAAACTAGAGACTTCTGGGAGTGTACTATTCGTCCCACCTTGTGTTAAAACATCTGTTTTGTGTAGCTACAGTTTTGGTGCTATTGTTTATATTTACATGACAGCTTTGGAAGGAGAACATTCCTCTGCTCTTACAAACAAAATTATACTTAGAGAGTTCAAACAGGCTGCACAGACTTAACTTCTCACAAAATAAATTTTAAGGAGATGCTGAGAAGCACCATCCTTAGTGAAGACGGTGAGAGGGAAGGAGGACTGGTGGCAGAAGGCTGGGTGTGAGGAAGGGCTGTCAGGGAAGGGGTGGCAAACAGCCCCAGCTCAACAATTCAAGATCAGGATTCAAAATGCCACAGATGTGACTGCATAATAAGCTGTTGAGCATCCTGGTAAATGCTGCTTTCAGCATGTGCTTATTTATTATATTGTCTTGCCTGCTCTGAGCTTGGAAGGTTCAAGTCAGAGGGTCTGGAATGCTAGCTAGCAACAGGCCCAGTTCCTGGGGATGGGCAGGAGCACCTACGGTGGAGAGGACAGAAAGAGCAGCAGCCTGGTGTTCGGATATGGTTGCTAGGATACCATGAAGACCCTCCATCGCTAGGCAAACAGGGGGAAAAAAATGTGTCCATATGCCTTATAACCTGCAAACGGCAACCACGGGAACATGGCCCGCATTCCTCTACCTTTCCCATTAGGAATCCAAACCCAACTCTTTGGTGCAGTAACAAATAACAGGAGCTTGGAAATGTGGCCCAGCAGAGCAAGGAAGCCGGTCGTTTATATTCTCAGGCAGTCTCTAGAGCTATTCTATTTAAAGGCTCCTCAGTATTGTCATTAGAAACCCCATTTTAAGGGCGTACAACTTGACTGTGCTTCAAAACACCCTAACAGGGTCTTGCAACCTGGTCTCACACATTTTTATAAAGGCTTCCACGACTTCAATTTTATTCAATTTTATTGCACAGACTGGAATGTCAAATTAATGATCAAACTTAAATTAGAAACTCTAGTGGAATAATGTTGGGGCAGAGTTTAACTCGTCCACAAGAAGCAGACAAACCACACACACACACACACACACACACACACACACACACACGGGAAAGATGAATCTCCAAAACCAACCTCAGGTTTCATTCTCATCTATGTCCAGTTTGCCTAAGTATGGAGAGGAAACTGCACTGCTAGTCTGGGGCAGAAAATTAGATTATTTTCAGCAGAACATTTCTGAAGTTAGTGGAAAAAGCAACGTGGTGTCTTTAAGGATGGAACTTGGTTTAAGAGTTTTAATCATTTATGGGTTTGCTTAAATGAAATACTCGTATCCAATTAGCATAGTTTTGACTATCTCCAGGACGGTGCTAGTGGGTGTTAAGAGGGCTGAATTGATATTCTGAGATTCAGAACTTTGCTAGTAGGTAACAATCAACCCTCAGTGTAAAACATACATACAAATAATCCTTGATGATTCTAAGAGCAAGCAGAACGTCCTCTCCCCTACTTTAGAAAGCATATAAAGACTCTTCTTGCTGGCCCAAACTTGCTTTCTGTCAATTCCCTCTGTGGTCTCTAATACAGCCACTAGTTTCTGCCAATCCCCAGATATGCTCTGTTTTCCTTTTCTGTGTTGTCTCTTTGCTAATCTGTCTCCCCCTCCCCTTTGCATCTCATTTCCATTCAACTATATCAGGGCCATCCTTCAAATACTTACTTTAAATACTTCCACAGACACAAGAGTTTCTGATACCATAAAATTAAATGGGCTTGATATCATTTTGCCAACTGTCTTAATTATTCCTCTGGGACTTAGCTTACTCTGCTTCCGAGACTATTGACTAGCGTAGCAATGTTACCCCCTTATTAACTCCTTAATGGCACAACCTACGTATCTCTCACCTCTAGTGCCTTTAAATATTTTTTGCACACAGCAAAAGTATTGAACTGAGTTGTAGGTCACATTTGGAATTTAATTTCTACCTTTGAATAGCATCTATGTTTTATTAATAAGAGCATGCCAATCTCTGATTATTCTAGAATTCTCTCAAATTTCTACAGAATTTAACAGACAGCCTTTAGGAAGATTCTATTTCTCTTGAGATATATTAGTGTCAAGGTTTAAAAAGATCATATAAGATCTGTCTAAAATTAATGCCTCCTTAAAAATGAGGAACTATGTCTCCTTTTATCTTCAGCTCTTGGAAAGTACTTCACAATCAAAAAGTAAAACAGAGCAGAACATGTTGTAATTCACTGAAACTCCACTACTCCTGGGATGAGAATAAAAGTTTAACATAAATACAGACACGAACAACTTTCAGGAACTGAAGTCTGTATAATACATCTGAAATGACACAGAACCCTGTGACAGCAAAAGGAAAAAGATCCGGGAATACTTTCAGTAGGTAAAAAGGTTTAGATCAAAATGTCAGAAACTGGATATTGTAACTTATCATGGAGTCAATTTTCAGAAATAAAATGTCATGAAATAAAATTACTTTGAAAGTCCATAAGGCCTATTCCATATATACAATTAACAGGCAATCTGATTTTCTATAATGGATCATTGGGCTTTCTTTTTTCACTTTTTAGAGTTTATTTGCTCAATTTATTTCAAAATATACAGTCTAGCAGTTTCACGTTCTTAAGAAGTTATTTAGTACTAGTTGAATATAGATTCTAATTTCCTGCATCAGTTCTTCGGCTCACATTCAAAACATAAGAAGAGGTTAAGGACTCTATACAGATTGTGTAAGAGCCTAACAAAAACACGTCTCCCACCTCAAAGCTGCAGCAAATGTACCCTGGTTCTAGGCTGGAATCTGACAGAGGTTTCCCTCCAGTTCTCACCTTCAAGGGAAAATTCCAAACCAAACATGTGAAAGTGATTAAAGTTAAGTAGTTTACATTTTACACTAATTTTAAATGATCAAAATCACTAAAAAAAAAAAAAAATTATTTTTTAAAAATTACAATCCTCAGAAGGTAATCTCTGGAAGCAAAAACTAGACAAGCATATTTGCATACATCAAATAATTGAACAGGACATTAGTGGGGAAGTTACCTCTATCTACGAAAAAAGAGATCATAACTTACGTGAACTTGAAAGTCATTTTAGTCTGTGTAGTTGGTTTTGTTTCAACTTGAACTCACAATAATCTATGTGTAAGTTAAAGAAAGATGGCTAAATTGGAGTTGCCGTAAAGATGAACTGTAAAAATATAAACACTTGTTGCCAATAAGTCCATCTACTCAAATTATTCATGGTGAAATAGATTCAAATGCAAACATGTTTTCTTTGGTGTGGCAATTTTTCTTAATTCTTTGTGAAACTATCTTGTACAACCATCCAAATGACCTAAGATATAGTGATTTTGCATACAATATACTTCTTTTCTTCCAGAAAGGTACACATTCTACTACTCAAGCCAATTTTATTCTAGTTTTCTTTATGTAAGTGTGAAAAAAGAACAGATGTTTTTCCAAAAATATTTAAGCTCAGAAGACATTCTATCATTTTCTTCAATAAAATTCTTCAGAATCACCAAATCCATCATGGCAATACCTGAATAGCTGATTTCCTTAAAACACAAGTTATTAAATAAATATCAGCACACAGAACATTGTTCAATAAAGAAAATGTTTATTGTAATGGATGCTGTAAAATTTTTGCCACACTAATTTCATTTTCCACCGTGGACTTTTCTTTTAAATCTAGTTATTCCACATATCAAGCACTGCGAAGTTTCTAAAACTTACCATACTGCAGAGTTCATTCTCTGCTGCCTGGGTTCCTTTAGACCTTCTCTGATAGAATGCTTAACTGGCGTTATCAGCTGGCTCCATCATGCTTCATTATGAAACCTATTAAAATGGTCTTTTCATATGAGTGGAGTTTGCTCTGGCAACTCCAAAGTCCTGCAGATACTAAAATGCCATCGGAGGGAATGCTTAAAGATGCAGGGAGCTGTCTCTGAGTTATTTTTTCATTATGCAAAACTTGGCCCAGGAGAGATGGTCATGTACCTTGTTAGCTAAAACAGGCAGGCATGTCAGGACTGCAAATTAATTTACCAGGGAAAGTTGAAGTTGACTCAGATCACTCAGGTTTCTAAGGCAGATCTACGTCTGCTGAACTATTAGGGCAAGTTGGTGAGGTCAGAATCTCAGGAATGTTTATCCTTAGTGTCTCTCCTCCACTCCCTCACCAAACACAAACTCCTCCTTAGGCGTCACCTGCATGAGGAACAGCAAATGTTCCAATGGGAACCGCTATGGACGGGTATAACTCCAAGTTTTCAAAAGTATAACTAGTGTATGCTCGGGAACCCCACAAAATCCGATGAATACAAATAAAGGTAACCAAGTTCGTATTGACTCTTTCTCCTTATATTAATTCCTCGTCCTTATGAAGCAAAGCGTTTTAAGAGAGCCTGTATTATTATGTAACACGTGTCATCCAGACAATGAGATGTAGTTAAGAGTAGCAAAATCCTTGATTTGATCAATTATGTCATTCTCTACTAATTAGAAACGCCATTCATTTGAGGGCTCTCCCCTCATTCTACCTTAACCTCCAGTTCCTGCTTCTTTACTCTCCATATGGATTCTGAGTTGAGGGTTGTATAACAAGTTTCATTCAATTTTCCCCATCCAAGTTATGAAGCCCACTGGCATGAGAACTACAGAGTGCTCTGAAATGCTAGAACAATGCACCAGAGTGGTTGCCTTAGAAGCCAGGAGTAAGCAAACAACGTGTCCAGGCGTTGTAAATAAGGTAAGTGTACTAATCTATATTTGACCCTGGAAACATACAACCCTCTGGGGAGATGGGGCTGCTCCATTAGTAGTAACGTTATAGGAATTCCTTAAGGAAAACAAGCAATCTTTTCCCTCAGATGTTATGGAAAAATATTTTTAAAAAATCAACAGACTAGGCTTCCATTTATGGATTGTAAATGTCATCCGACTCAGGAAATCAAAAATGCTTCCCTTTTATATGCGTATTTGCTTATTTCTTACACTTTGATAACGACAGAACCTCAGGTTTGAAGGGTACCAGCGTGAAGCGCCAGCCGGGAGAGAAATCCCGGAGAGCCACAAAAGCGTGCAAAGTGAGGAGCTATCAGACGCATTTCATTTCAAGTCTGATGAGCCTGCATTTAGGATTTTTCCGGCTGGGCTGGTTTTGACAGGGGTCTGGGGAGACGGGGGCTTTTTATTTCTCCTGTAACACTCACACACACAGTCGGACACACACTTGGGGCGCAAACTCTACGCACGCTAGGTGGCAATTATGACTGTATATATGATATTTAAAAATAATACCTTGACATCTGACAAAGACACGAAGGCAACGTATGTGCAGTGAGTCTGGCTCTGAGAAACGTGCACAGCCCCGCAAGAAGTGCCCGTTAAAATGAAACATTTCTGAGGATGAGGACAGACATGGCAAGCGCGAGGGGCGGGGGCCGACAGACAATACAGAGACCCGCAGCTACCCAGCGCCAGGGTGCCACACGACCCGGCGCGCAACCCCTGCTTACTGTGGGCTCTTGGGGTAGAAGGGCAGGGTCACATGGCTGAGATCCTGGATGTCGAAGGCGGTGGGCTCCGCGGAGATCGCCTGCCGCTTGGTGCGCGGCTCGCCCTGCAAGGTGCTGGCGCTCTGCTTCTGCGCTTGCTGGGTGGCTGGTCGGATCACCGAGCGGTACTTGTCCAGCTCGTTCTGCAGCTTCTGGATCAGTTCGTCCTTCTGATCCAACTCCAGCTCCAGCTCGTCGATGAGAGCATCCCGCTGCCTCAGCTCCTCGATCTTCTCCTGGAGCGCGTACTGTAAATCCCGCAGGGTGCCCATGCTCCTCCGGGCTGCCGGGGGCTCCTTCCTGCCGCTGCTCCGCGTCTTGGGGCTTCCTCCCCTCTCGGATCAACTTTCCCCAAAGTCGTCGCTGCCTCCCGAGTGCAAAAGCTTCCTACTTGAGACCAAAGCCAGCCCTGGCTTCTGAGCATGCCCAGTCCGCCGGCTCCAGCCACCGAGAGTTTCAGTGTGCAGATTCCACTCGTCTGGGCTCACTGAGAGGCTGAGCGTGGGGATGAGCAAAACAGCAGGTCCAACCGGGGATTAAACCTGGAGCGCGGTGGGCGCCGCAGCGCGGGGGCGCCGCGGCGGGGGAGCGGTGGCGGGAGCGGGAGGAGGGACTTGACCCGGGCTCCGAGGAGCGGGTCCGGCGGGGTCGCTGGCGCCGGGCGCCGGAGGAAGCGGGCGGTGTGTGTGAGGACCTGATAAAGCTCCGAGGCGCGCTGCGGGGTGTGCGGGCGGAGCGAGGCGGGTGGGAGGTGGGGAGAGAGGCGGGAGGACCCCGCGCGCGCTGGGCGGGCGGCAGCCGGCTCCAGGGCGCACCAGCCTGGAGAACGTCGAGCTAGGAGCCTGGCCAAGCCCGAGGGCACCGAAGACTGGGCACGCGAAGAGCTCTGAGTTCTGGAGGCATTTGGCCCGCCAGCCGCAACCGAGAAGAGCTCCCGAGCGCTGGGGCTGAGCTCTCGCCTCTCCATGCCACCTTTCCCACGGGGCGCGCCTCGCACAGGTGGCTAACGCTGGGAAAGAAACTTGCCTCTCAGGAGGCGACAGCGAGTCGGGACCGGAGGGGGATTCCCCCTACAGCCAGACGTTTTGGAGGAACTGAGGTTGGGGGAATGGGGTTCAGTTGCCCCCTTCAGCGTCGCTCCTGTCTGCCAGCTCCTGTAGTTACTGCTTTATTTTGTCCCCTTCCGAACTCAGATCGAGGAACTCTTTTTTTTTTTTTTTTTTTAGGGCAAAGGCCAAAATCTGATTTGGGCCCTAGAAGGCCACTCAGCTTCTCCATCATGCCCCCCCCACCCCCGCCCCCTGAACTTGCATCTGGGGAATAGTTTACTGCTGGTCCTGGCGTCTTCCAGTTGCTGGATTTGGCGGGGGCGGGTTCCAAAAGTTCAAACTGAACTTTACCTTTGAAAATATTATTAGTACTTTCCTGACAACCAAGCTGTTAGGAATGTATCTTTCCATTGGAATGGCCAGGAAGAAATCCTGACAGGCAAACTTTGAAGAAAAGGGAAAACCCTCACAGGGAGGAGGACACCTCCAGGCTGGCCACAGAAACTGCGCAGTATTTGGTTACAAGGGTCCCACCCACCTACTGCCGCCCGCATCCCTGGCCCCACTGTGCTTCCTACAGTGATGACAATCGGATCCGACAGCTTTCTCTGTCAGGGGCTATTCTCCCATCACTGGGACACGTGTTTAGAATCCCCAACTCCTACCTCAATTCCTACTGTCTGCTTAAGTCTTCAACAACTCATCGAAATCTTTAGTCTCTTTATTAGCTGCCTTTTAATTACTATTCTTAGGCACTTAGTGTTCTAATCTTCAGTGCTCTGTGTGGTCATTCCTTAACACTAAAACAAAGTAGATAGAAAATAAAATTCAATGGCAATGCACAGCTCTTCCCTGGAATCCGAACTCAGGCAAAATACAAATATTAGCAACCAAAAACGTGCTCACGTTTGCTTCTGAATACACACCTATGTGTGTGAGGTTGCAAAGACAGAGAGGAACAGAGCAGCGAGCTGCTGGCACAGGAACAAGCTTTTTGATTTAAAGTGCGCTTGCTTGTGATGGGAGGTATAAATGACAAAGGATCTACTATCCGAAACATTTTTCACACAGATGATGATCTAATTCTCTTAGTACAGATGACACATACACTTTTTCTGCTTTCCAATATAGACATTTTCAGAAGTGCATTTATTTCACATTGTGATATGTGAACTGGATAACTCCCCAAACAGTTTCATTTGTAAGGGAGAAACAGGAATAGCTAGCATACAGTGACAGCAATAAATAATATCTCTGAATAATTGTTGTTTTAATTAAAAGTAAATCAAGCAGAAGTACTATGACTTTGTCTGACTGTATTCTATAAGAGCTTCTGTGACAATGTCCTTCTTCTAGGCAAGAGGCCAAATTCTTATCTTACTCAAACTGTGGGAATTCTTTTTTGTTTTTTTGCAGTTTTTGGCCAGGGCTGGGTTTGAACCCGTCACCTCCAGCATATGGGGCTGGTGCCCTACTCCTTTGAGCCACAGGCGCTGCCCTGTGGGAATTCTTTTTTTCCATGGGAAAATGTTTAATACTAAATGACTTTTTTCTTTTTTTGAGACAGAGTCTCACCTTGTCGCCCCTGGTAAAGTGACATGGCATCATAGTTCACAGCAACCTCAGACTCTTGGGCTCAAGCGATTCGCTTACTTCAGCCTCTCAGGTAGCTGGGTCTAACAGGCACCAACCACAATGCCCAGCTATTTTTAGCAACACGCTCTCACTCTGGCTCAGGCTGGTGTGGAACTTGTGAGTTCAGGCAAGCCACCCGCCTCAGCCTTCCAGCATACTGTTATTACAAATGACTTTTTCTTATAGATCTGTATTGGGGTCCATAATGCCAAGAGTTTATGTCTAAACAGAAATCCAAGGCAATGTATAGGGTACATCGTGAGACAACTGCCAAGCAGAGTTTGGGGTTTTAGAGTTCATTTTGAGGCATAAATGGGGCTGCTTAACATCTTTAAGCAGCACAGAGTAGAGTGGAGAGTTCTTCACGTGTAGAAAGCCTGTCTAGCACATATAAAGGAAAATAGGAACTAAAGCATTTCCCCCCAAAAAATGAAAAAACAGCACTCTTACCAAAAATATTTGTGTATTTTGAACAAAAGTGAGCTTTTTAACACCGAATTGTAAAATTGAGTAAATAACTTTTATGATTAGATAAGCTAGCATATCTACATAAAACATAGGATGTAGCCACATTATATGTTCATTTAAAGGGAATTTTCATGATACAAAATATGTTGTAGTATGAATCGGATACTGAAAGTCAAGAATCCATCCTAACAAACACAAAGTAAATGGCTGAAAAGATCCACCATTACCATTTTGACTTTAAAAGGTGTTCAAAATATAGACCATATTCAGGTATGCTGCTAGCCTATATCACACAAAAACTTTCTCAGCGCCCATAATCAGTGGTTAGTGTGCTAGCCACATACACCAAGGCTGGCGGGTTCAAACCCAGCCTGGGTCTGCTAAACAACAGTGACAACTACAAAAACAACCACAAAAATAAATAGCCGGGCACTGTGGCAGGGGCCTGTAGTCCCAGCTACTTAGGAGGCTGAGGCAAGAGAATTTTACTTTCAAAGTTACTGATAGAAAAGTAAAACCAAGAGTTTGAGGTTTCTGTGAGCTGTGATGCAATGGCACTCTACCCAGGGTGATGTAGTAAAACTCTGTCTTAAAAAACAAACAAAGAGATATTCAATAAAATAGCTTTATTATAATACTAGGGGTTAAAAAAATAAACTCAAAAGAATTTGTCATCCTTCCCTAAAAACACAGTTAGCCCCAAAAGAACCATGATAATGTTATCATTCCATTACACTGATGCAACATTTCCTGAAAGAGTCCTAAGTTTGAATATTTTTTCTACCATTTCGTGTGTATATCTTGGAAAAGGAAAAACAAACAAAAATGTAGCTGAGATTTTTAGGTAATGGAAGCCATCCCTTGCAGAAAGTTGCTCAAAGTAACCAGGATTCCTAAGACTACATCATGAAGGCTGTTGCTGGCAAACCTAAGGCTTCCTCTAAGCTCATAACCATAATCAAGACCACAATAAATACAATCAAGTTCCTTGCACTCAGAATGAGTGACACCCTTCATACAACACACTAAATTGGTTGTTAATATTTCTATTTCTATGTGAGGGAATGGAGGCACAGACTATCCCACCCAGTGAGTGGCAAAGTCTGGGTTCAAATCCAGACCATTCGCCTTAGAGCCCAAGCCCCCACCTCTTGTTGCCTTCTGCACAACTTCCTGGTGTTACTGCTGTCTTATCTGGAACCACAGAGATAAAAAGCGTCCTTTAACTTGCTTGACTTTTGCAATGGGGAGGTGGCCAGGGGAGAAATTTGAAAAATCCTGCAAAAGCAGGAATAAGATCTGTAAAAAGTTCCTTTTTTTCCAAAAACTGTCTTTACTTCAACACCATCTCACCCACTTTAGGATAAACAACTTGTATCCCTTTGCCTTAGATCATTCTGGTTTTAAAACTAGAACTGCTTGGGATTTTCCATTTGCCTTAGATCATTCTGGTTTTAAAACCAAAAGTTCTGAGAATCTCTCAGTCCTAGTCAAGACTGTTGGTCGCTGTGTTTTAATTCAGGATTGCGGAACCTCTCCAGTATAGGAATATGCCAAATTCTACTTTCAAAGTTACTGATAGGAAAGCAAAACCAAGGAAAATCTGTAATGATACCCACCCTACTTACACATTTGTGTGAATATGTTTTGAGAAAACAATCATCATATTCCATTGTATAATAATACACTTTAGAAGTTGTCTTTGGTCTATGACGGGGAGTGAGGTCAGGCAATAGAATTATAATTATGCTTTAATAAATTAAACATGGATTCAAGGGGTTTTTTTTTTTTTTTTGGTTAATTGTTTTTAGAGAAACTGGAACTTTAGGTTGGTTTTTTATGTATTAAGCACAAGCATTCAACCACCTGTATTCAATTAACTTCTATACTAGTCTCTCGTGTTTGGTGGATAGATTCAGCTGTAAGAAATGGATATTTAAGTGATGTAAGTAAACATTCTAGTGGTGAACTATTTTGAAGTCATCTTAAAATAATAAGCTCTGCATGGAAGAGAAAAAAGTAAACCATTAATGATGAAAAACTTACTGCAGAGTCTTGGAAAGTAAAAGTGCACTGTACCATAATTGCTAATGTGCTTAGCATTTAATTCTGAATTAGTGTCATGCTTAATATCAGTTGAAATGAATTCTTATATTACACCACTTAAAATGATGGTAAGTTATTATTGTGACTCAGCCTAAATTAGTGCCCAGGAAAACTCCTGCGCTTACAAAATGAACATTTCTCTGGACTCTTATTAAGCTGCCATTTCCAATGACCAAAAGGAATAAAAGATTTTTAAAGAATAAAAATAGTAGATTTCCTCTATTTTTAATAAATGTACAAGTTTAAAGTGCATAAAGTATAATTTTAAAAAATACCATTTTACTAAATTTTAAGCCCAGGGAATAAGTACGTGTGCAGGCAACATCAGACTATCTCCCTACATGATCAGTAAATGACAGCTTCTCAGTTCCATTTCAGGGACTTTTCTTGCATAGTAAATGCACATCACTTACTAATGCTTCGGTATTGTCTACAAAATATTCAAAAAACATTTCCAAAGGTAATTTTGCTTCTGGAATCAGATTTTGCCATAATATGGCTTACCGAATGCTCTCTAGTAAATGATTTTTCTTTTTTGTTTTTAACTAGCATTTAACAATTGATATTCCTTGGCTACTCTCCACCTACAAGTTATGTAACCAAAATTTAGAGTGAAGAAAACTTAAATTTGCTGGCAAACTCATTAAAATTAGTCAGGTGGGGAAATACTGAAGCTGTAGGAAAGATAACAAGCCAGGCATGGTGGCTCGTGGCACTTTGGGAGGCTGAGACAGGTGGATTGCCTATTGTGAGAATGTCAGGGATTTGTGGAAGAAGGGGAGTGGGAGGCAGGGGAAGAATGTATTTCCCCTTCTTTGTAGGGAAATATATAAAATCTGCATTCTAATTAATTAATGAGCAAGTAAGTATCACCTAATTTCGAATTAAGGAAACCCTAGATATTGTGCCTTTTATATAATCATCATGAGACAGAAATCCACCTTTCTAAAGGCAGGCAAATGAAACTGTAGGTTGGTAAAAATAAATGGGTATCATGCCAAGCAAAGTGTCTGATGCTCATGAAAGCATTATTAGAACAAGAATAGGAGCCCCAGACTGGTACCCATGAGACAAATATATTTGCTATGTATTTGTAACTATTTATAAAACTATCAGCCAACTGAACCTTATGTACACATTTTAAAAGATTCCAAAATTCCTTCCTGGTCTAACTTTTTTTTTTTTTTTTTTTTGTAGTTTTGGCCAGGGCCTAGTGTGAATCCACCACCCCTGGTATATGGGGCCGGCGCTCTACTCCTTGAGCCACAGGTACCGCCCTAGACTTTTTTTTTTAAATTCACTTTTCCAAGTACAGACATTTGATCTAGTAGGTAATGAATACTTTAAATATTAGTGGTTCAGGTTTAAACTTAAAATTAAAATATGCAACCACCTATATAATAAAGAAATTACAAAAAAATAGCAATCTGTAAAGTATCATATTGTTTTAATTCCCTATATAAGTAAATATACAATATGGATTTTCATACATTTTTAGTATTAGTCCAGAATATCCTGTGTTTGTCTTGAGTCATGACATTATGTAAGATTTTTTTTTTTACCCAAAGATCAGAATTAATTTAAGAAGTTATTATGGAAAATTCATCTAAGTTTTCCATAGAATATAATATAGCCAAAATTCTAACCATCTATCTTCCTCAGAAAAACATCTATAATGACTACTAATTTTAAGTGGAAAAAAATGACATGGAAATCTTCAAAATGTCTATTTTTGGAATATTAAAAGCAATTGCTGTTAGGAACATAGAGAACTTAGTGAAAATTGTTTGTTTTCATTTGCCAGATTCCACTGGCCAGACCTTCCATCAGTACACAGCAAGTAACAGTCTCTCAACAGTCACAGAAGTGAAACTTACCTGATCTAACAGTATTTCCACATTCAGGCTATTTCACTTAGTTATGTCATTCTTGAGGACATGTACAAACAGCATGTACATACACACACAAATACAGCCAATTCAGCTAATTAAGAGTGATAGCAACATTGCCAATATTTGACACCCACCTAATCCTCCCTCCCACAATGAAAGCAAAGTTTTCCACTAGGGTTTGAATGTCTTTCCCACAGTTTATGTGTTGGAAACTAATTCCCAATGCAACAGTGTTGAGAGGACAGACCTGTTAAGAGGTGATTAGGTCTCGAGGGCTGTGTCCTCATTAGTAGATCAATGATGTTATCAGGGCTGTGTCTTCAATAATAGATCAATGATGTTATCAGTGCTGTGTCCTCATTAATAGATCAATGATGTTATCAGGGAGTGGGTTAATTTTCTCGGGAGTGGGTTCCTGATGAAAGTTTGGGCCTCTTTCCTGCCCTCTCTCTTATGTGTGCTCTTACCCTTCAGCCTTCTGCCACGGGATGACGCAGCAAGAAGACCTTGGACTTCCCCATCTCCAGAGCTGTAAGAAATAAATCTCTATTCTGTCTCAAGTACCCAATTTCAGGTATTCTGTAATCACAACACAAAACAGACTAAGACAGCCTGTTTTTTTCTTTACTCATAATCAATATCACAAAATTTTGAATTTGAATAGACCTCAGAGATTATTTAGTTTGATGTCCTAATTTCAAAATGAAAGAAACCTAAGGGGCAGGAAAGTTAAATAACTCACTCAGGGAAGAGGCAGGAATCCACGTGTCCCAGTTCTCAGCATACTGTTCTTAAAGTTATTCATTCACTTGGCATTTTTATTATTACTAAAATAGAAGCCTGACTTAGTTCATATGAAAATTCTACCTCACATCTCTTAATAAATGATAGTTGTTAAAGATATTTTAGAACACTTTAATTTGCTATGGAAAACAGAATATATACAAAGGTCTTTGAAATGTCGAATTAGTGCTATTGTGCTTCTCCTTATACTTGAACCATACAGAACGTTTATTGTTACTGTGAGAGTCCATAAGAAGACAAAGAGCTGTGTCTGTGCGGGTATGTGCATCTCAGTGGGTCTGTGTGTGTGCTTGTACAACCCTACAGGCACGCATGGACCATAGCTATGATACATAACCCACACCCTCTTGATCAACCTTCATTCATGTAAAGTAAGGTGGGCACAGGAGGCGCATGCATCCTAAATCACTTGCATTCCACTTTCTTTTACAAAGATCTAAATGAAGAATGAAGGTAAACCATGTGGCTTAATTTTTCTCTCTCAGATACAGTTCAACCTTCCCCACATTACAGGATTTTAGAAGGCCTTGAAATATGAAAAACTGTATTTACCAAGGTGGGGAAAAAAAAAGACCATTACCAAGGGGAAAAAATTGTCTCTAACTCATTGCCATTAAAAGATAACATTCTAAACTGTAGAAGTCTCAGAATTCAAATGGTGGTACCTGTTTGATTGCCTGAAATCATATGATTAATCTTACTCATTTGACATTTTAAAAGTATAATAACTTTGGAATATGCCAAAAGGTGATTCTATTCATTTAGTTTTTTTCTAGTGGGATACTGATGGGGTATTGTATAACTCCTTTGTTAAAAAAAATACAGTAAAGATATATTTCAAAATGCATTGAAAAGAGTAACATCTACAATTACATGAATATTTTCCTTCAAAATAATTTTGTATTTTAACATTCTGAGTATACATATGTTCATTTGACCAACTGGTCCACAAAGCAAATTACTAACACATTTCATAAATTTTCATATTCTAGAACCAGAGACTATCAACTTGTGAGAAGTAAAATAATTGATGAAGAAAACACAAATAATCAAGAAAAAGCACAGAGTGACAGATGGTGCAATAGCTTAAGCCCAGGGGTCAAAGCACAGCTTTGCCAACAACCCAAAGACACCCCTTCAGAGCTCTCACCCATCAAAGCACATTCTAAGTTCATCAAAACTCCATGTTTCCTCAAAATGCAACCTAAAGAACACCAGTTTCTTAAAATAGCAATAAGGGTAATGAAAAAGGGTTCTGGGCGGCACTGCGAAAGACTCAACAAAACAGATTTCTTTATGCATTACTGTCAGTACTTTTAATTTTCCAGTTGTATTAGGAATATCCAAAATAAAGTAAATATATATAATACCGAATACAACCCATATTTCATAAGTATGTAGTAAATATATACAGTTGATTTGCACAACTGGACATTCCTTCCACTCAAACTTTAAGTTCTGAACCTGAGTATTCATGACATTTAATTGTTGAAAGGTAAATTAGATAAGTTATTAAAAAGATGAAGCATCTTTCTCTCTGTGAAATCCCTATCGTTACCTACATACACAGCAATATCTAGTCCTCCTCCCACCATCAGCACTGCCAGCCACCGCCACTATCTAGGAATCTCCCCTTAAAACCACGAGGTGCCTCACCCGTGACCAGAGCCCGTAACACGACAGAAAACTCTGAACATACGACAAATGAGGGGCTTACTGGAAAGAATGAGCAACTGGCATTGCCATTTGACCCAAGATAGGAGCTCTTTAAAACTAGGCTGGGTTGCAGGACTGCTACTCAGCTTGGGAAAAATGTTCAAGGGGAAATTAAAGTGGGATTAAAATAAGGAGAGCAACTGATTAATAATTAACTACCTAAGCGTTACACCAATCTCTTAGTTCTTTGAAATCGCCAAGCATCAGTCAATTTTATATTGACACTTTAGAGATTTTCCAATGGTGATTTTCTTTTTGTCTGTGAAGACTCTGAATACGTTCAAATCTCAACCTCATCACCATCTCATCCCACCTCCCATCTTAGTCGTTAACTCAATAGACCTATTCTCCAGTTCTCCCTTTAAATATAACTTCCTATGACAAACCTTTTTAATCACCCTCCTGATAGCTTCCATCACAAGGTGCCTCACCCATGACCAGAGCCAGTAACATGACAGAAAACTCTATAAATTAAACTTATAATAATCTATAATGACATCTTATTTGCAGGGATATTTTTCAGGTATCTCCTATTAGACTGTACACTAAGAAGTTAAGGAATTTGGTCTATTATGTGCATCGATACCCAGCACACACAGGCCCTTGCTATATGATTTTTAATTGAATTGAATGAATAATGGTAGGACTAAATTAATGTGGCTAACAAATATTTATTTGTTATCCGCAACATACCTCTCTGATGGAGAAGGGGAAGAAAAAAACAATTTCTCAGACTATGTATTGATGGTGGTATGAAATATGTAGCAAACCAAACATATCAGAGACTGAGCTTAAACCTTGCCATATATATATAATAAATCAAACATAGCAGAGGCTTACTTTAAAAATGTGGTTTTCCTCCATAGAAAAAGAAAACAGACATCATTCTTTGAACATATTTTCCTGCTTAAGACTCATGAGAACCATGTTTTCTTCCTGTCAACTTGAAATATTTTTCTAGAAAATAATTTTCCTTGCTACCCAATCACTTTTATCAAATTACACCTAGATAATTAACTCTCCTAATCCATTTTTAAATGGCAGTAATCTCTGATTCTTTCCTTCTTTTAGCATTATCATATATGGTCTTCAAGGTCCAGTGTTCTTCCATATATCACACTGGCCATGGCTCTAGCATCAGCAATTCTAGAATTTCTTTCTGTTTCTCCCACTACCTACTCCTTACAAAGGCTGATGGCGGTACTTGGCTTTAGTGTTTTTTAGTAGTTCTTAATAGGCATATCTTTTAGAAAACTATTCATATCATTTGCTATTTTGAAAGCAGATGCTTCCAACTATGGTATTCAATAAGTTGCTTCGGTGATTATTAACCAATGTGTATGCTCTATCTGATCGCTTCATGCATAGTAGCTTTGGATATTAAGATTGAAGCAAAGATTAAGAAGCAAATTTATGCACATAAGAAAATTTATCCCCCCAAATATTTCGAATTCACTAACTTTATTCTTAAAACAGATAAACTTCTCTTCCTTCTCTTCTCTCTTGTTCTTTCTTTTGCTCTTTCTACACAATATCAGAATAGGCCTTTCATTTTAAATCATAAGCTTACTATCAAAATCAACTGAACACACTCAAGGGCTAACTTTTGGGTTTTAGCAATAATTACAAAGTCACAATGCTATGTCAAATAGCTGTTCGATTAAATCTAAAGACACAGGTATATACATTTTGTTAATGAAAAAAAGGAATATTTTTCCAGTAGATGTTTTCTACAATCTCTAAAAGGTAGCAAGAAGGCTTCCAAAGATTTTAAAGATTTTGCATTTGAATGTATCTTGGAAAAATAAGGTTATTTTTGTCAAAATAAAAAAAAAATCCTAAGTCCAAGCCCTTCCTAGAGGGGGAAAAAAACGTAGGTGATCCTTTTCTATGAGAAAGTCAAATTTGAAGATAAATATTCAAAGTTTTACATATATAACTCCACAGATCTTTATAAATGAAGCTTTAAACTGCAATCTTAATCATGGTGCTTCAGAATCTAAATGGAAATCTGAGTTTCTGATTTGCTGCATTAAACTTCTGGACCTTGAGTATTAATGACCATTTGAATTCATTTATCTTTGGTAATTCTTAATTATATTTCCTTTCCTGCTAAGAAATGAGAGCCTCATGATGTGGTTATCAACATACACAATGCCTTTAGAAATAGCATTTCTCAAAAGTAAAAATACATGCAATTACTAGTGATTAAGCTCTATAAAAGAAAGATATCATGTAGTAAGATATATATATGTACATATATACAAGCAGAAAACATATTCTTTATTTAGTTAAAAGTATAATTTAGAAAAGTTTCCAATTGAGATTTAAATTTGCCATTTTTAAAAAGTGCAAGGCTAAGCAGAGCATTACATGATTATAAAATGTATACATCTTTTCATGACTGACTTTGAATACATTTCCATAAATAGTGGACAGCTTCAAGCTGTCTCTCCACCATTAAATACTGATTTCTAATGACTAAAATACAGAACTAAAGGTACAATTGCACCCTCTACTGTCCAAATCTTCTATTCCATTTTGAACAAAACACTGTGTTTCTTCAGCACGTTCATTATAAAAATAACAGGCACATCATATTGGTTTCCTTCTGACGTTTATTAGCGGATCCTCACAAATTAAACTCTAGTTGTGAAAGTATTTTTAGTAACACGAATAGAAGTTTACCATTCATATAGTTACTCCTACCAAATGGATTTAGAAAATGACTCTTAGTAAGGCACAGTCACACTTCACATAAGGATGTCTCTGTCAACAACTGACTGGATGTACAACAGTGATTCAGGAAGATTATAATGGTGCTGCCACATACATGTGTATCATTTTTTATCTTTGATACCATAGTTTTATTATATATTCTCTGTGTTTAGAAAACACAAATACCACTGTGTTCCAATCGCCTGCAGTATTCAGTACAAAAATACTCACCTTTGAGTTATGGAGCCCCCGGTATTCAGTGCAGCGACACACCATGCACATTTATAGCCCAGGAGCAATAGGCTATACCATACAGCCTCTATGTGTACTAGGCTATCCCAACCAGGTTTGTGTGAGTATATTGTGTGGTGTTCACATAGTGATGAAATTGCCTAAGGACACATCTCTTAGAATAGATATCCATCCTTGAGAGATGCAATACTGTACTGGAATGAAGCAGCCATTAGCTTACTGACAGTAAATAGCAATGTTAATCATTTTTTTAAACATCAGTTCTAACAAGGAAAAATATCCACTCCTTCAAGCAAACTTTTGGTATGTTTTTCTAATAGTCTATAAAGTTTACCAACATTTGTTCAAACTGGAAATCAGAAAAAGATTAAAGTTTCTCTAAAACTTCACTTCGAAGGGTTTTTTATTTTAATAGGTTTAGGTGGTACAAGTAGTTTTATTCACACAGATAAATTGTTTGGTAGTGAAGTCTGGGCTTTTAATGTGCCCATCGCCTGAACAGTGTGCATTGTACCAAATAGTTAATTTTTCATCCTTCACTCCCCTCCCTCCATCCCTCCTTCTGAGTCTCCAAGTCAATTCTCCCACTCTGTATGCCTTTATGTCCCCATAGTCTAGCTCTCATTTCCAAGTGAGAACATGGAGTATTCGGTTTTCCATTCATGAATTACTTCACTTAGGATAGTGGCCATCCGTACTATCCAAATTGCTGCAGGTGACATTATTTCATTCATTTGTATGGCTGAGTAGTATCCTGTGGTGTGTGTGTGTGTGTATACATTTTCTTTATCCACTCATTGGTTCGCAGACACATGTTATTCTATGTCTTTGAAATGGTAGATCATGCTGCAATAAACACATGTGTACTCTAAAGTGTTAAAAAAAATAGTTTTTGATTTCCTCCATGACTGTCAAAATTTAAAATACCATTCTGAGCCAAAATTAATAGCTTACTGATAATTTTCTTTTAAACTTGTCTGTCATTTTAATCAAAGGCTGTTTAAAATTCAAAATAAATTATTATTCAAGAGATTTTCTGATCAATTTCTTCTTCTGTGATGGAGGATTAGCTTGTTGCTAACCTACCCTCCTGCAAAGAATAACTAGAAAATCTGAACCAAAGAAAAATGAAATTATGGCATTCAAAAACATCCAACCATCAAGGAATTGAAAGGCTGCTATCCCAGAGAAAAGGAAAGTAAGGAAAGGCAATCTCAATATTCAATCTTCTTCTGGGGCATTTAGCAATTACCAAGCCCTCCTGGGAAAATAAGTAAATGAGGATAAATTAGAAGTTGAAAAGCTAAGAGGTTGTGCAAAGCTTCTACAATTCTCATAGGGCTGCAGGAATAAAACTTAGAATTCAGGGTAAACACTCCCTCAGGGAAGATCAGATCATCCAGAGCCTTGATCCCTCCCTACAACTTTTCATGCACAATGTTGGGATTAAATTAAAACCCTAGGTATACCCATAGCCTAAAACTAAAAAAAAAGGAAAAAAAGTGCATTTTCTCTCTCTCCATGGGAGATCCCGATATCGGAATTATCAGACATGAACTTTTAAATAATTGTGACAAACATATTTTAGAAATGTGATGAAAATTTTGGTAATTTCAGCCGAACACTAGAAATTATGAAAGAAATTTAAGTTGAATTTTTAGAACTAAAGGTAGTAAATGAAATTTAATAACTTCATAGTTGAGTTTAATAGCAGAAGACAGAATTAGCATACTGGAAGATCCTACCAATTATACTCATTTCTTAATAGTTTTGAATGAATATAATTGTGATGGATGTGTTACTTGGTTAATTGTGATAGAAGTGTTACTTGGTTAATTGTGATGGATGTGTTACTTGGTTCAGTGTAAACATTACACATTGTATGGAAGCACTACCCTGAACCCCATAAATGCATCAATGTACAAAGTTATGATTTAATAAAAACTAATTAATTATAAAGAAAAAATTTAAAAAATAGTTTGGAAATATAAAAAAAATCATACTAAGGAAAATAGCTACATTAAATAAACAAAAATAATAAAAAAACATAAGAATAAAGGATAGGAGATGTGGGTGTCATAGAAAAAAGTCTAATCTATACAGTATTATAATTGAAGCCCTTTAAAAACAAGAGAGAGAGAACAAGGCAAAAGCAATATTTGAAGAAATGCTCACTTTGAATTTTTGAAAACTGATGAAAAATATCATGCCACAGATTTCAAGATACACTATAACCACTAGCACAGTAAATTCAAAGAGCACAGAAACACACACCTAGGTATATCTCAGTAAAACTGTTTATAGTCAAAAATATAAAGAACACTCCTGATAGCATACAAACAAAAATACCTATCACCCACCTTCAAAGGATGACAATGAGATTACAGCTGGCTTTTTAATTAAAAAACTATGAGACAACCACAAAAACTATAAGACAATAGAATGCTAACTTCAAAGGGTTGAAAGAAAATAAAACTGCCAACCAAGAATTTTATACTTAAATAAAATATCCTTTGAAAATAAAGGCAAATAATTCCCAGACAAACAAAAATTAAACACTAAAAGATGTTCTTCAAGCAGAAAGAAAATGAACCCATATGAAAACACAAACATTTAAGGAAAACATAAGTATCATAGAAAACATAAATACAAGGGTGGATGTATAGGAATTATTAGTGTATGTGGCAATACTAACATCTAACACCAGTAATATAAAACATGGTAGGGAGCCAACAGAGTTGAGTGCCATTAGGTCATTTCACCAGCTGAGTACTAACAGAAGTACTGGCTTAATCTTTAATTACACTAATTACAGAATGCACTTCATGTTATATTCTCTAGGATAACCACTTAAAACCTGTATAAGTAACAAATTGATAAAGGGAAGTTGAATATTAAAAATAACTATTAGGGTGGCACCTGTGGCTCAAAGGAGTAGTGTGCCAGAGGTGGCGGGTTCAAACCCACCCCTGGCCAAAAACTACAAAAAAACAAAAAACAAAAAAAAAACTGATTAATTCAAGCAGAGAAAAAAAAGGAAAGAAAAGTTAATATAGAATACAATTACAAAGAGAAAACAAATAATATGACCAAAGCCAAAATGTATTATTACATAAACTAATACATATGTGAACAGATTAAATACTCCACTTACTAGTTCAGGCTATTTGACTGAATTTTTAAAAAGCCCTATATACATCTTACAAGACACAATTTTTACATAAAGAAGTAAGTTTACAGTAAAAATGGCAAACATAAACCAAACACAAACCAAATGAAAGCTATATATCTCTACTGTAATCCCCAAAAAAGTTGTTCTTTTTTGTTTTGTTTTGTTTTTGAGACAGAACCTCAAGCTGTCCCCCTGGGTAGAGTGCCATGGCATCACAGCTCACAGCAACCTCCAACTCCTGGGCTCAAGTGAGTCTCCTGCCTCAGCCTCCCAAGTAGCTAGGACCACAGGCACCCACCACAACACCTGGCTATTTTTTGGTTGCAGCTGTCATTGTTGTTTGGCCAGCCCGGGCTGGATTCGAATGCACCAGCCCAGGTGCATGTGGCTGGTGCCCTAACCACCCGAGCCACAGGCGCCGAGCCACCAAAAAAGATTTTAAGACCATAACCAGTACTAGAGTTAAAGCGGGACATTCACAATAATAAAAGGATTAATTTATCATAAAATATTTATGATTCTAAATTAATAGGCACTAAACAACAGCCTCAGAATATATCAAGTAAAAATTCATAGTGCTAAGAAGAGATATAGACAAATTTGTGATCTTATAAGATTTCAACTCATCTCTTGCAATAACAGATAGACCTAGAAGACAAGAATAACGAGAATATACAGGATTGGAATTATATATTTAACACACTTGAGTTCATTTCAATACATAAAACACTGTACTCTGAAATTACAAAACACATCATTTTCTTGTGCATAATTCATTTATTGAAGCTGACCATATGCTAGGCTATAAAACCAGTCATAACAAACTTCAAAGGATTGAAATCATGGTCTCTTGTGATAGAAGAATTAAGCTGGACATGAATGATAATGATTTACATTCACATATATTTAAAAAAAGAATTTGATAGAATCCAGAATTCATTTGTGATTTCAAAATCTTTAAAAGTCTGTAATAAAAGAGAAGTTATATGACAAAAGATATATACAGTCACATACACATATATGCACACAAAATCGACAACAAAAACACCTTCCTAGTTAATGTTAAATGACTGCAAGAATTCCCCCTGGTAAAGAAACAGATAATCACTGCTCCTATTCAACATGATAATCAAAGTCCTGCCCATTGAAATAGGGCAAGGAAAGGAAATAAAACACACAAAGATTAGAAAGATCACAGAATTGTGCACACAAAACTACAAACTATTGGAATGGGTGGATTTGGCGATTTCAGCACATAGGTTTATGGAGGCTGTCTAGAAAGTATCCATCCATGCTTACCCCTATTTTTTCAAATTACATAGCTGGATACTTTGTGGACATCCTGCATATATTAAAAATTAAGAAATGTTTCTAGACCAGCAACCAGCAAACAAACATTTGTGATGTAAGGGTAAATAAATGGCTCAATAAAGTAGAAGGGAGAGTCCTCCATGAAACTTCCACATATATGCCACTTGTGGTACTACACAGATGATGGGCTTTTCAATTACATCAACTAAACATCTGTGCCTAAGGAAAATGAACCTTACGCCCTGTCTCAGAGCATACACAATAGTTTTATTTCAGAGAATTACAGATCTAAATGTGAGAGACATTTCAGGACATGATAACATTAGGAGAGAGTATTAATTAGAGTAGGTAAGAATGTCTTAGACAAGAAACCAAAACACTCACTCTAAGGAAAAAGATGGATAAAATAAACCACATTAAAATTGGAAGATTCTTTTAACCAAAATATATCATTAAGGTAGACATGTATCATTATACATTTCTCCAGATCCAAAGAGAGAGTGTACGACACCAAGAACCCTAATGTAAACTAAGGATTTGGGGTGACAATAAGGTGTCAATGTGGGTTCACTGAGTGTAACAAATACCACTCTTAGGGAGGAATGTGGACAGCTGTGCATATGTAAGAGCAGGAGGTAGATGGGCCATCTCTCCACCTTTTACTCAATTTTCTGTGAATCTAAAACTTCTCTTAAAATTAAGTTTATGTTGGAAAAAAGGCATCATTAAAACACCCAAAAGGGAAACTATAGGAAAAGGTATTCATGATATATAATCAGCAAAAGGCTTATACTCAAACAATCAACAATCAATAGCATTCCTAAAACTCAGAAGACAACCTCATAGAAAAATGGATAAAATACTCGAACAGGCATTTCACAAAAGGATATGCAAAGAGCTAATAAACACTAAAAACTACTCACTTCATTATTCCTCAGGAGTCAGCCTATGAAGGACTCTAGGAAGAGCAAACCAAACCCCACCACTGAGCACGGACAAAACTTCACATGGCTGTACACCACCAGCTACTGAATATTTCTTCTGAGATGTTCTTAAATCAGAAAAGGGACCAACAAAACGTTCTGCTCATGCAGCTCTGGGTAGGCATGTCCATTTACTCCCCAGACCCAGGTCACAGTCAGGAATATAGGGGAAATTGGGGGAAAGAGATCATGAATAATTGTATTAATAAATACAGTATCTGACATTTATTAAGACCTTATTATTATATTGTCTTATACTTGTGAGTGTTAAGTGCTATGCTAAGTGTTTTCCAGAGACCATCTCAGATGTCACAAATTTTTGAAGTGAGTACTTTGGTTATTATCCTCATTTTAAGGTGAGAAAGTTGAGAATGATTAATATTGAAGTGATTTGTCTGAGGTTATACATCTAGTGGGCTTCACACTCAGAAACTCTTGACTCCAGAGCCACAGTGTTTATAACTAAGGTCTGATGATCCAGCAAGTATAACAGTGATAGTTGTTTTTATTAATATATACTCTGTGCATACCCGGTCACCTAAACTCATGCCTTGGCAATTATACCATTGTCCTCTCATGGATATGACCTCCGTAAGGTTAAAATAACAATCGGCATAACTCAGTTTCATTCCTGATGCCATGAGAGGCTGCCTCTAGAATTGTGGAGCCTACTTTCTTGAAGTATGGCATCTATTTCATGACCCCCATCAACTACTGAAGCTAATTATGTAAGTATATGGCATCAACCCCTCGGCTAACATTTCATTTTAGTCAAAATAAGTGTTAAACTTGAAAACGTTGAAAAAAGTAAATCATTTTAAGGACCTTATTGCGTATTTTAATGTTCCACATCTAGTTTTGTAAAGTCTCTTGATGCCTCCTATGTAATTGCATTTTAAAACCAGAATAGGAGCACATTCCTCAAAGCTGGAATTCTCTATGAACCATTTTTTGGGGGGTTGGGGGGGTTGTCCTATGAAAATGTCATGGAGAAATAAATGGGCATGTATGTGTGGTTTGGTTCAAGATGAGTAAGCTGCTCAGAACTAAGACTAATCAAAAGCTACAGCTCGACTGGGCTCAGAAGACATGCCAACTAGAAAACAAGGGGACATTTTAAATACATGCTGATTTCATGTATATTCTTCTGCTAAAAATTGTTTATACTTAGTTACATCATTTTTTTTACTGGACTTAGCTTTGAAAACTGTAAGTTGGATTCAAGATAAAACAAAGTACTCTACAGAAGTGGTTATAAATAACTTGATTTCACCAAGAGGTTGAGAAGAGTCAGCTGCCAATATACAAACCACAAACCACCAACTTTTCCAAACTTCAGTTCCGCGATGTCTCAATATATTCACAAGTTTAAAAACTGACAGGACTACAGAGCACCACCACGCTGGGTGGTCCACCAATTATAAAGCTTAAACTGCTACCTTAACAGTTTAATCTTTTCCATAAATTCCTCAGATTTTAAACCAAAATATTTACTTTTTTCTTTTGAAAAATTGTTCCTTTTTGTTACTGGTAAAGATTAAAGTCTAGTTGCTATGTGACAACTAGGAAAGAAAGTTTTATCCATAAACATATCTGCAGGTATTGGGTGCAGATTTGCCAGGGGAGGCTAAGGACATGGACTTCTGAAGATTAGAATGGGCTAAGATGACACATAAGTGATGTTCCTCCTAGTGAAGACTATTAAAAAGGGCCAATCGTACAGAACCCACATGCCCAAATTTGCAAGGAGGAATCAATTTCAAAAATTATATGCTGCCAACTATTTTTATCTGTAGAGTATATGCCCACACATATTTAATATTATGTGAGCACAGTAATTACCACTTAGAATTATGAGGAGAGGGTGAAGTGTACTACAGAATGATTAAGGATTTTTTTTTTTTTTGAGACAGAGCCTCAAGCTGTCCCCCTGGGTAGAGTACCATGGCATCACAGCTCACAGCAACCTCCAACTCTTGGGCTCAAGCGAGTCTCCTGCCTCTGCCTCCCTAGTAGCTGGGACCACAGGCACCTGCCACAACGCCTGGCTATTTTTTTTGGTTGCAGCCATCATTGTTGTTTGGCGGCCCGGGCTGGATTCGAACCCGCCACCTTAGGTGTATATGGCTGACGCCTTAGCCACTTGAGCCACAGGCGCCAAGCCATGATTAAGGATTTTTTAAAAACTACACTTGAATGACTTAAGTATCATCTACTAGCCATCACGAAAAATAAAATCGTTCAAGGCCTGTCAACCTGATGGCCCAGAACTTTTACCTTCCCACTGCCAAACTAAACTATAAAAACTATGTGGAAAATTGGTGATGAGCCTCTTCTAATAGGGAAAAAAACCTCTAAATGGAACAAAGAAATATTATTGATGAAGCACTGACTACTATAACTGATTTCAGATTAAGAAATGATCCCCTCAAGCTCTCTATCTGGGTAGTTATTAACTCCCTATGTTAAACACAGTTGTGTTTACTAAATTAAAACCTATGCGGAACATGGAGTAGATGCTAAGACTAGATGAAAATAAAACAAACGCATTTCCATTCTAAACAATTTTTCTTCATTCAATATTTGGGGAACTTTCTTCTGAAAGCTTCTGAGCAGAGAAAATGGCAAACAAGAATGTGTGCACATCTGTTTATGTATTTAAGAAGAGAATATTCAAACTGGGCACTGGTCCATGGGAAAGCCTGCACAACATAGTCCAGTCCACCCAGGCCACCAAACACACTCTTCGTTTATTAATAAGAAAATTCCAGGTTATAGTCTTGCCAAGAGATGTTTTCTTTTCCAAAAATTATCTTTGGCCATATTTAACATTTGATTTACTTCCCTTGGTACATAAAAGAAATAAGACTCCAGTCCAAGACTAGCAGTTGGGATTTGTCTGAACTCTGGTGAAAGAAATTTAAATCTATTCACCAAAGTTGTTTGAGAAACAATATAATTTTATAAAATGTACTTATTGTGTTTTATTTTTATTGTACTAAAAATTCATGCATATTTTGCTATAAAAATTTTTCAAAACATCCTTTAAATAAACCTACATGTACATCAATAAGTCCTGTATCATATTTTTAATACTAATGGGAGCAACTTGTGCTTTATAGATTGGCTTTTATTTGTTACAGTATTTTCATCATATCACTTAATTTACTCACATGGGTTAATTAGGGTTAATATTTATTTGTAGAATTCTCATCCTAGAATGATTTCTCTCAGGCATTAGGAAGGGGCTAATTTGGAGGCTTATGTACAGAAGTGTAATTCTGGCTCGGCGCCTATAGCTCAACCAGCTAAGGCGCCAGCTACGTACACCTAAGGTGGCGGGTTCAAATCCCCAGCCCGGACCCACCAAACAACAATGACGCTGCAACCAAAAAAAAACCAGGCGTTGTGGCGGGCGCCTGTGGTCCCAGCTACTTGGGAGGCGGAGGCAGGAGACTCGCTTGAGCCCAGGAGTTGGAGGTTGCTGTGAGCTATGCCACGGCACTCTACCCAGGGGGACAGCTAGACGCTGTCTCAAAAAAAAAAAAGAAGTGTAATTCTGCAATAAGTGACATTTGTTTTTCATGTAAGATGTCAGGGGGTGTCAGGGGGTGATAGTAGGCAGTGTATTCCGTTAGTAGATTCACAGTTTATTTAGAACAGAACCTTAGACAATGAACATTAAAGCCTCAGAAAGCCATAAATACTGGTTTTGTTTTTAAAAGTAAAGGTCAGTTACAGCTAAACTACATCGAATTCTAGGCATACAAGACGTGCCGGAGTCACGGAATCAAGTAGGACTTACTTTGGAGAGGCAAAAGAAAGAAGATTTTTGAATGATGTGAACATATGTGATTGACAAAGAGGAAAGTGGGGAAAGTACATTTTAAATGAAACAATTGGTCAACTGACCTTCAACAGGGGTGCGAAAAAAGAACCATGGGGGAAAGATAGTCACCTCAATAAATAGTGTTGGGAAAATGGAATACACAAAGAACGAAATTGGACCTTATCTCACACCATATACAAAACTCAACTCAAAGTGGATTAAAGATTTGAATGTAACACATGAAATTATAAAACTCTTAGAAGAAATCATAGAAGAAAAAGCTTCTTAACATTGGCTTTGGCAATGAACTCTTGGATACAACATCAAAAGCACAGGCAACGAAAGCAAAACTAGACAAGTGGGATGACACCAAGCGGAAACTTCTGTACAACAAAGGAAACAATCAACAGAGTAAAAGGCAACCCACAGAACGGGAGAAAATAGTTTGCAAACCATTTATCGGATAAGGGGTTAATATCCAAGATATATAAGAAACTCCCAAGACTCAATAGCAAATAAATAACACAATTAAAAAGTGAGCAAAGGATCTATATAGACATTTCTCCAAAAGAAGACATACAGATGGCCATCAGGTATGTAAACATTAATCATCAGAAAAATCCAAGTTGAAGCCATAATGAAATATTTCACATCTGTTAGAATGGCTATTACGTTTTCAGAAAGAAAACAAACATTGGCAAGGATGTGGAGAAATTTTAGAACCCTCGTATACTATAGGTGGAAATTTAAATTTATGTAGCCACTATGAAAGATAGTATGGAGGTTTCTAAAACAATTTAAAATAGAACCACCATGATACAGCCACAAATAAAGCCACCATATGATACAGCCATCCCACTCCTGAATAGAATTCAGAGGAATTGAAATCAGGATCTCAAAGAGACACCTACATGTTCATGTCTATTGCGGGATTATTTGTAATATACAAAACATATAAACCACATAAATGTCGGGGGGGAATGAATGGATAAAGAATACATGGTATACACATACAACAGACTGTTAGTCCACCTTATGAAAGGAGGGAAATCTTGCCATTTGGATAAACCTGGAGAACATCATACTAAGTGAAATAATACAGTCACAGAAGGACAAATACTACGTGATCCCACTTCCGTGAGTCAAACCTATAGAGGGGGACGGAAGACTGACAGTTTCCAGAGGCTGGAGGAGGGGAAATGAGGAGGCATTAGTCAGAGGACAAGGATTTAGTTATGCTACAGGACTAAATCCTAGAGATCAACCATACAGCCACGATGCACAGTCGACAATACTGAGTTGTATACTTCAAAATTTGCTAAGGGGGCAGATCTTATGTTAAGTACCCTATCACAAATAAAACAAAAGTAATAAAATATGTGTTCTTAGGAGAAGACATGTTGAAGGCTATAAATAATTTTTTTCTTTGGGGATGGAGAACAAAATAATATGCAGAAAAAAGTGAAATCCACTGAGCTAGAGAAACAATTCACAGAGAATCACTCCTGACCTGACTTTAATGATAAGTAAGCAAACGGGAAGATGCCACATACTTCCATAGTAAAAGTGGTGTGCTACCTGAGCCCTAATACGTGAGCCTACAACATATGGCTACGTACTAAACCTAGAATGCCCTGGCCGTGCATACGGGTACTTTTGGATTTTATTTGGATGTTCATAAAGCAAGAATTATATTATTATAAAAATTAAATCTCAAATACATTAAAATGGACACTACACAAAAATTCATACCAATCTTAACCAGTAATTATCTTGTATATTGGGCAGAAGACACCGTGAACGTATCCTTGAGTGATAAAACGCATAACATAGAATGTCAAACTTTTTGTCATTATGAGCAGTGGCAGCGACACAAAGAGACACAAATGTCCTTCTATATGGTGGCAGAGAGCGCAAAAGTTAAATCCAACCAGCAGATAATTCCAATCATCCAGAAACTTAGTATTAATACTTACATCAAGTTATATAAGACATGCCGGAGCCAAATGTAAAAAAAAAATATCTCATTTTCAGAACAGTAAAGGAATGAAACATACATGTGATATAAACAGAGGGAATAATTCTCCAGAATCAGCAGTCTTACTCAAATACTCTGCATTAAAAATTAAGTGTCTCTGTAGCCTAAAAAATGCATGAATTACAATCCCACACATTACTATTCACACTCAGATGACAGTTATAAGTGTTAATTTGTGCACATTTCAAAGTGGGATTTAGAAATACACCAAGTGTCACTCCTTCCAGGCATGGGGTGTAATTGCATTCCCATCCTCCCATAGCCCCCACCCCCAAACCCTCCACTTGAACTCAGACAGGAGCGCATGATTCCATTCAGCTGATACCAGTGAGCAGCTGTGATATGTGATGTTTCTGGGCAGAGGCAGGTATTCGCTGGTGTGGGACACTGTAGCTCTCCTCCCAGCATGTCAGTCATGGAACCACTCGTCTAGACAGAGGCTCTGTCAGCTCCCGTTCAGGAACAATGCCCCAGGAAGTCCACAATGGGCAGATGAGCAAGAAATAAATCCTGACTCAGTTCTAAGTCACTAAGGCACTCCAAGTTACATCCAAGTCTAGGCTTCCTGACTAATATGTGTGTAGGGCATGATGACATTACAAACTCACAAAACCAATTTGTTTTAAAGAGTTATTATACCCTCCTCCTTTCAGCTTGGACTTAATTTTCTTATTTCCATCATACCCTGAAGGTGCACACCTACCACTAAATCAATTATCCCTACTGGCTGCTCGTCTAGTGGAAATTGCATGCATTACTTTCTTTTGGCAAGTAGTGATTCGCAAGGGATAACAAGTCCAACTGAATATTCATATTTTTAGCGTCTTAAACACGTCTTAAAAGATGAGTAGATCCCAGCTAAACTAAGGTAAACAATACAAAGAGATCCACTTGATGTTCAACACTCTTTGGGTCAATCCATATGGCTGCATCATTGATTCAAAGCTCACATTGTATAAACCAAGATTTAAGACCCTTGGTATAATGACAAAGAATTAACCAGACTAGCTGAGGACATGGAAAAACAGTGCTGTGGAAGTGGGATCTGAGTTAAGTTTTTTTATTGTTACATACTTTGCATAATAGATACAAATTTAAAAGGAAGATTAAGTGAATAATTTAACTGTGGTACTAAAACACACACACACACACACGAGTACACGGAAAAAAGGGGGGAAAGAGAAAGGGAGGGGGAAGGAGAGAAGGAGGGGAAGTGAAAGCCAGAGGGAGTAAAAGAGAGAACGACAGAAAGACAGGACAGGACGATTTATTAGGGTTCTAGTTCAAACCATGGATCTGAGATATAAGAGACCTGCCGTTTCTGAGTAATTTTCAGGAATCAACAAGGTTCCTTTATGAATGACAGGGCTGTATAAACTCAGCGCAATGCAGCAGATGGTTCCAGGTGTTTCTATGAAAGCTAAGCTGTCACAGGCCACTTCTGGCTATTCCAGGCTCCAGGGAACTCTCCCTCATCCTTCCTTCTGCTCTGTAGATCATGGATCACAAAGTAACCTGAGTGCCAGAACCACAGAGATACCATCGATGAACAAAGCAAGCCAACTATACTATTTTATATTTTCCTTACATCTTAAATGCCTAAGTACTTCGTCACTTCTACAAAGAAATACACTCTCTTCTAATTATTTATAAACTCTACCCTCTCAGGCTATCTTGTTTTTTCACTTTCAATAGAAAAAAATATCTCTGCTGTAAGAAAATATGGCAAGCGCAGTGACAAATGCCAACTGACACTTGTCCCCTGAGATGATAGTGAGAGGCAGGGAACCACAGAGAATGGTAAAGCCTGGACCCCTTTGGAAAAGGGCCCCAATCACTGAGCTCCTGAAGCTGGCTGTCATGGAGGACTGAAGTCCAGGGGTGCAACATCTTCCATTTTTTTTAGGAAATAATAATTGATATGTTTTTATGTGAAAATTTATGTCAACTTTAAAAGGCTACCCATAAAAAAAAAAAAACAAAAAAAGCCAGAATCCTACAAAACAAAGCTATCAGCTTGGTTTATCTCATTAGCTATTCCATCCCTCCTCTCCACTTTTCTGTAAAACTGATCCAGTCAACTAACATGGATTTCACATGAGCTAAGTGTTGAGCTAAGTGAGCTAAGTGTGGTGCAAAAATTATCTCATTTGTTTTTCCCAAGAACCTCATGGGAATAACAGACAAGGGAACTGAGGCTAACCTGCTTTAAGGTCAAGGTTAAGTGGCAGAATGAGGATTCAATCCTAGATGTAGCCCACCCTTTAACCCTTGTGCCCCATTATCCTTCTCCCAGGGCTTAGTCCTTGAGGCTGTCACCTTCAGACAGTGCAGGCTAAGAGACCCATAACTGAGCCCCAAGAAGGGAACACCCTCCCTACATTTCACGGGAAACAACTTTTTCTTTCCCTTTCACTGTTTTCTTTACTTAAATATTGTGGTTTGGTTTTCCAGAAAGAATAGTACATTGCTATCCCATTTTATCAAAAATGTCAGAAAAGGAACATGGGTATTTCTGGTTGTGTTCCGAACACCCAACTCATCCAGTGAGCAGCTGCTCCATCCAAGCAGCCTGACATTTCCAATGAAAGCACATTCCGAGCGGGCTCCAGGATGAGAACTGCCAAGTAGAGGCATGAATTGCTTGACAGTTAGAAGAGCATTTAATATTCCCCAAATCTTCCTAGCATTCTGCAGAGACCCCGTCACGCCCAGTACAAGTTTGTGCTCTCTGCCAGGGCTGATACATGCACTGCACCCACGGGTTTTGACTGACCCACATCTCCCAGGTTGAACACTGAAACCTGTTTCATTCCTGCTGCCCTGACAGTCTCTCAGTGTGTAGTGAACCTTGCAGCCGCCTCGGTTTAAGACCTGTGTTCTTTCTAAATACGCACCGGCTCCAGCCTGTGCAAACTGAAGACGTGCTGCCAAAGTAAAAATCATTTTTCTTTCCCAGGAAATACTTAGTTCAAATTCCTTGACAATAACCTGATTTTCATCTTGATATTAACCTGGGCTTTCTTCACAGTCAAATGAAAATTTATGCTCAACATCATTGATCAACAAAACGCCCTAAGAGTGTGCCAGCCCTGCCTTGTTGTTTAGATTTCTCTTAGAATTTGTCTCCTCTAGGAAGTGAAGAAGCCCAGCAGGAGGGGCTGGGATCTCAGACTCACAACTCCCATCAGTAGATTCCACATTCAGAAGACCCTCAGAGCTTAGTCAAATACCTGCCATGCGCTTCCTGGGATGGTTAGAATGAGGAAGCCCACTGTTGGTGAAGACGGAGCATGACCTTTATGGCTTAACTCGATCTGAGTTCTTTGGCAACACTGGTCACATACTGGAAAATCCTTCCACATGCTCTTATTCTGCAAATGTGTTGGCTTTGGTGGTTGCATTTCTGAGGTTGGGTATAGATCCTGGCACTACCACTAACTGTCAGGCAAGCACAGGGTCTGCCTCTAGATACATGTTTTAGCATAAGAGTAGTTTTAGTGATTATGTCTCCATATGGTGTTTCCCAACATTTCAACATTAGGAATATTCATTCAAGCCTTACATGTGAAAAAAAAAATTAAACTATAAATTTGTTGAAAATGTAAAATTATGTGTTTAAGTTATAAATAAAATAGCCCCTGAGGGAATAATTAAGTCATGTAGCATATATTGATGTAATGGCAATTGTGAATCCTTTATAATCACAAAGACTATAATTAGGTAGAAGAGATTTTAGGATACGATGTTTAGTTTAAAAAAGATAAACACCAAGTTTTACAGAGATTCTGAGCACAACTGTGGAAATGTACGGTGCCTAAGGACAAGGGCAGGAAAAAACATGGAAACTAAAACCAAAAACAGCTCCTTCACAAGGCTAAGATTTAGAACTTTAAAATATTTCCTCTACGGTAGATCTAAAAGAGGGAATTTTTTTTTAAATATATGTATATAAATTAAATGAAAAATTGCCTGATACTAGTCAACCTACGTGTTTAAATTTGGATTTCTAGCAGTTTCTAAATGGGATCTACAAGGACTTTTTTGATCGCTGCTGTGAATTTCACTATTTATTTCACCAAGCAATAAAAATAAGTAAAAGTAAACACATGAAAAGTGTTTTAAGAGACAATTTTCTTCCAAGAATAAAAATGTCTATTTTTTAAAACAACATACTTCCCTTGCCACAGAAAGAACTACCAAATAAATGCACGAAAATACCATAGCACAGCCTAATAATTTCCTCAAGCGTCTCCTCGGAAGCAAATCAACTAAATCCATCCCCAGACATTCAGCTTCCAGGACTCCTTTAAAAGAAAATGGCATAATGATCGGGCACCCCAACTCAATCCAGTTTTCAGTGAATTTTCTTGAAATCATGTAATTCAGGATTTTCTTAAGGGTCATCACTTTGGAAGTGAGTGGAATGTTTAGAAATAGCCACAGAAGAAGGGCCCCCAGCATTCCCCCCACCCAGCCCAATGCCTGGGAAGGTTCTACGGCAGCTTGACATCTGTCCTTAAGGGCCCTGAGGGACCCAGTCTGCCCCCCCACGGTAGAGGGGTCTGTTACCTACCTTGTGTGGAGAATAAAGCCATCTTGCTATCTCCTCCACTCCCAACTTTAATAAAAATTAATTTCCCCTCTGCTCATTAGTCTCTGAATGATAAAACATAAGGCTAGGTGTTTGCAGTAAGATTTCCTGTAACTTTTCTAAAAGGATCACCACCAGGAGACAGGAGGAAGACCTTATGAGTGCACGAGTCACTCCAGCACGTGGTCTTACCATCCTTCTCTTTTCTGCTTCCCCTTTGATGTTTAATCAAAGGACTTATCACAGTTTGGGCATCTCCTCTATCCATAGGAATATATTTATCAAAACTTTCCTTTTAAAATCACAGCCTTCCTACAACGTGGTGTAGGCACATTTATACACACAGCGTTTGGAAAGAGTGAGTGCCCAGATACATGAGGTGTAAAAAATTCAGAACTCTCACTGAATAAAGAGATGCAAGACATGAGAGTGGGTGTGTTGGGCTTACCATTGGGAAGATGGAAGTTGTGGAGAATGAAAGCCTGTCACCCCCTCACTTCAAGTTCATGACTTTGGGCAAGTTATTTACCTTCTCCATAACTCAATTTCATCGTCTGCATGCTAGAGACAGTATGTTTTTATGAGGATTACATGAATTAATATGTGTGAAGTACTTAGATAAACGTTTGGTACAGAATAAAGGTTCACTGTATTTCTCAACAATGCAAGTAACAGAGCAGCCCCACCTCAGGATCCCTGAGCACTGGTGCTGTCAGGAGTCTGGATACGTGTCCCTATCCAATGCCATTTCCCATGGAAATTCCAACATTCTTTTACTCATCCAGCAAAATATCTAGATAAAAGCAAAACTCTAGTAAAACTATTAATGCTTTTCATCTCTAGTTACCAAAAAGGATGCTATCAATATGTGTAGGTGGAAAATGAACTACTGGTATGGCCTACGCAGTCACCAGGATATTACAGATGGTACTAGTGGCTATACATGAACTTGTGGTTTGGGAATTTTAAAAGTTGATAATTTTGTTTCTGCAACTACAGCTCCAAACTCAGCACAATGTGTAAAGAATCCTAATAAGAAGTAAAGTACGTGTTTGTGAAAGCCTATAGGCAGAAACAGACCTAAACATTTCCATGTGGTCATTTGGTAACTTCCTAATAAAGGAAAACAATCATATATACAAAAAACAAATAGGTTCTGGCTTAAAATTTAGTACTTACAACAGCAACACAAATTATTAAATTGAAAAACAATAAAATAAAAATTTTATAACTCCTGTTAGGTTCACACACTCCTGATTATAATAAAGTTACTGTCTCAGCACCCTTAGCACAGAGGTTATGGTGCCAGGCACATACACCAAGGCTGGCAGGTTTGAACCTGGCCCAGGTCTGCTAAACAGCAATGACAACTGCAACAAAAAAAATAGCTGGGCATTGTGGCAGGTGCCTATAGTCCCAGCTACTTGGGAGGCTGAGGCAAGAAAATCACTTAAGCCCAAGAGTTTGAGGTTGCTATGAGCTGTGACACCACAGCACTTTACTGAGGGCAACAATATGAAACTCTACCACAACATAATAATAATAAAATAAAATACAGTTAATATTAAAAGGCACTCCTACTACATTTAAAACATGTGAAGTTATTTAATCAATTGCCAGGGAATGTAACTTTATAAGTGCATAATGATAAAATATTTTTGGCCTAAAATGCTTTGAATTTTATCTAAATCTTCCATAGTGTTAGAAAAAGATCTTATCTTCTTAGAAGATCTTTTTGTTTTTGGCTACATGGATAAGTCGTATAGTGGGGATGTCTGGGTTTTTAGGGTGTTAGTTGCCCAAATAGTGCACATTGCACCCAATAGGTAGTTTTTATTTCCTTACTCTCCTCACACCCTACGCTAGACTCTCTAATGTCCATTATACCACCTTTACACCCCTGCATATCTTCTCTTCACTACTATTTATAAGTGAAAACATGTAGTATTTGGCTTTCCATCCCTGAGTTATTTCACTTAGGATAATGGCCTCAAGTTCTGTCCAAGTAGCTGCAAAAGACATTATTTTACTCTTTTTATAGCTGAGTAGTACTCCATGGTTTATATATACCATATTTTCTCTATTCACTCCTCCATTGATGGGCCCTCAGGTTGATTCCGTATCTCTGAAATTGTGCGACTATAAACATATAATTGCATGTGTCATTTTTATATAATGACTTCTATAGGTAGACAACCAGTAGTGAATTTCTGGATCTACTAGATCTATTTTTAATGGAGAAATGGTCACACTATTTTATGCAGAGGTTGTGTTAATTCACATTCTTGCCAACAGTGTATAAGTGTTCCCTTTTCACCCATTCATGCCAACATCTATTGTGTTTAGTAATGGCTGTTTTGACTAGGCTAAGATGGTACCTTATTGTGGCTTTAATTTTCATTCCTCCGATGATTAGTGATGTTGAGTATTTTTCCCATATATTCTCTGGTCATGTTTATATCTCCTTTTGAAAAAATTACTGCTCATGTCATTTGCCCATCTTGTCATGGGATTATTTGGGAGTATTTATTGTTCATTTGTTTAAGTTCCCTGTGGATTCTGGATATTAGTCCTTTGTCATAATTTTCAAATAGTTTTTTCCCAAATATTTTTTCTTAATTTTTAATTAAGTCCCATTTATTCAATTTTGGTTTTGCTACGTTTACCTCTAGGGTCTTAGCCATGAATTCTTTGAGTAGGATAATGTCTAGAATAAAAGATTTTTTCCTAGGTTTTCTGCTAGAATTTTTATTGTTTCAGGTGTTACATTCAAATATTTCATCCATCTTGAGTTAATTTTTGTTTAAGGTGAGAGCTCGAGATCCAGTTTCACTCTTCTGCCTGTGGCTCTCCAGTTTTCCTACCATCAGTGAATAAATTGTATGTCCTTTTTCCAGTGTATGTTTTTGTCTGCTTTGTCAAAAGTAAGTTGCTTGTAGGTGTTTGGCTTTCTTTTTACATTCTTTATTCTGCTCCATTGATCTATGTGCTGCTTTTATACCAGTACCATGCTGTTTTGGTTACTGTAGCCTTATAATATAATTTGAAGTCAGACCATGTGATGCCTCCAGATTTATTCCGTTTACTTGGAATTTCTTTGGCTATTTAGCCTCCTTTTTTCATTCCATATGAGTTTTAGGACTGTTTTTTCTAATTCTCTGAAAAATGATGATGGTATTTTAATAGGCATTCCACTGAATTTATAGATTACTTTGGGCAGTATGAACATTTCAATAATACCAATCCTTCTAATCCATGAACATGGGCTGGTTTTCCATTTGTTTGCATCCTCTATGACTTCTGTCACCAGTGTTTTATAGTTTTTCCTACAGAGATAGTTCACCTTCTTGGATAAGTATATTCCTAGGTATTTTATTTTCATTTATTGTAAATGGGATTGAGTTCTTGATTTGGTTCTCAGCTGGGTCATTATTGGAGTATAGCAATGCTAGTGACCTGTACACATTGATTTAATGGTTTATTTTCCACTTTCTAAAATAAATCCTGAGTCAGAATCATCTATCATGTGTGGAAGTCGAACAGAATTTAGAATTTGTTTAGATTAGCCATAAATCATTTCCTCATTTAATCAGAAAATTCATTCTCTCTACTATTTAAACCTGTGGAAGCAGACTCAACAATCACACAGGTTATGAGTGAAGTCAAGTCCCTCATCCACAATTCTGAGCAGACTGAATGCAATGAGGAAGCAAAGTCTCCACCGTACGGTAGACACTTCATAAATATTCACTCCTTCCCTTACTACCCCATGGTAGACATAGAGTTGGAATTTTTAAAAATATGTCACAGCTTGGAATTGGATTCTTTGACTATAATCCAGGAGGTCCCACAGAGGAAGACACATGCCTCCTTTCACTTAATCCCTTAATAAATACATGAAGGTTGTTTTCCTTCCCAGATTGCTTCCAAGACTTTTTTCTAAAGGTCAGTGGTAAGAAATAAAGCTCTTGATGGAAAGTGTGGAGGGAAACAATGAATCAAGTGGTATTTTTCCCTCCCCTTCTAGATTCTTCTTCCCTGAGTCTCAGCTCTAAGCCCCGGGATACTCCTCAATTTTCCCTGCCCACCCAAGCCTTAAATCCTTCCCCCAGTCTCATATCCCAACCATACTTAGCCCCAAACAATAAACCTTCATATGTGCATTCAGAATGTGTTTTTTTATCACTATCCTAACAAAGGAATTCCTTTCATTCAGCTATTCAACAAATATGCACTGATTACCCTTTAGGAACCAAACAGTATACTCAAAAGTAAGATTGTAATGTCGAAAATAGATATGGCCTCTGTTTTCATGGATGATGTGGCCTGGTGAGGCACAAAAAAAGAATAAACAGAAAACCAGATAATTATATAGTAGGCTGTATAGGTAAGCATGGTATAGGGTACTATAGGAGCACCCTGGCAGAGAGGAGGTAACCCGAACCCTAACCCTCACCATGTCCATGAGCAGGTCACAGAGCATTATGTCCATACTTGACTATTATTTTTAATATAAAAGCATAACATGGGATCCAATCCAAATGCTCAAAAAGAAATATTAGGTAACTTGTACCATATGAATTTAAATGTTTCAGAAGACTGTGTAACTACCTGGATAAATGTGAACTGTACCTATCATTTAATGAACAAGTATGCTGCCACAAAGCACATCTTATTGTTTTTATTAAAAACAAAAGTGTACACGCATGGAAAAATAATCAAAAAGATACATGAAAGAATGTTAACAGTTATCATTGGGTACAAGGATTCTAAGTAGTTTCAATTTTTTAAACTTGTCTGTTGTTTTTTTAATGATTCACATAAAGCATGTAGTCCTTCTGTAATTCAGGAAAGGTCTATTTTTAATTAAAAATATTTTAACATAATTTGTGAGCAACTCACATATACAAAATGCCGACTATGGAGAAAAGACCCTGCTCAGGGCTGAGACAACAGAGCTGGGTAAGGAATGCACCATGTCCACGAGCAGGTCACAGCAGGCGCTGCCGTCGCACAGGAAACGGCTGCAAGTAAAATACTACCCAGGTATTACGTTCATAAACCTGTTTATTAACTCATAGCTCACATTTTTCTACCACTACCATCAAGGTAAGACAACTGAATGTTCCCTTTGTCTTTTGTGGCTAACAAATAGAAATACCAGAATGTTGGGAACACCCTTCTGTTCTCCCCTGCTCTGTGTGTGTGGGGGGGGGGGGACTAGGTATTCTCAGTTACAATGTGACAACCAAAATTTACCAAGCACTTACTGAGTAACCCTATGAGTTAAATAGCCCCTTTATTCCTGTTTGATAGATGTGGAACTGAGGCCAGAGAGGGAAAGTTTAAAACTGCACTGCTCACAACTGGGGAGCCACGATTTAAACCCAGGTGTCCGAACCCAGCGCCCAAACCTCTGACCATGTAGAATTCTACTGTCTCCCTTGTACGACCATTACCATCATCTCTGTTGCCTTCTCACCATGTATGTATTTTCAGAATTCCTAATAAGGATGATCTCTTGTTAGAGACGGCTGGGGGGACGGCCTGAGGGCAGGGTTGGTATCTTCAGCAGGCAGCACTGGCCTGAGACAGGCAGAAGCTTGATAACTAATTTGCTGAATAAATACTGCAGAAATCAGTTTCATTTTTGACGCTTCTTACACCCAATATCAGCTTTATTTTAAACTTTTTTCTCCTTCTTCTTTAGGATAGAGAAAGTTCTGTTTAACGAGGGGCTTCGATCTATATTTTTCTGAATCATATGCAGCAATTTCATAGTAATCTTGAAGGCGTACATATAAAATAACATATCATGTATATAATTCTGCTTATTTTATTGTTAGGGCAAAAAAAGCTGTGGACTCTGAGGATAAATTCTTCTATTTAGCATACGCAGCATCTGAAGCTTTTTGTATTGGGCTAAATTCTATTTGAACTTCATGACCAATCAGTTTTATGAATTGCAGAGAAAACTAACTTGCCATTGAATAACTGTACAAATTAAGATCTTTATAAAAAAGACTCAAGCATAATTGTCTGTTTCTAGAGACGGGAGAATTGTTGGCACAGACTGTGAAGTGCATAACTTTTTCTCTGTCTCATACGCGCGCTTACATTAATATAAATCACCAACAAACTACTCGCTATAATTCATTGCTATGGAATAAAGATACCAACTCACTTCCATTAGTTCCCGTCCTAAGGCACACTTCAACTTCATTACTGCTCAGAACAGGAGAAAGGATCACATTTTCAAATCCAGAGGAAAAAGTAATTAAAATATAGAGAAATGCACTGTGGGTCTTACTCCCTAAGTCCATGAAGGGTACTTGCTACAGAACGAAAATATTCGAAGTAAGTTAACACTTTTAATTTCTAAATGTGATTTCTTTTATTATTTCACTTCTTAATAATTATATCTCTTTTATCTGACTTCCAATCATTTGAATTCTAATCATCCGGAAGCATCTTACTGTCTCTGGTGGGCGGCCCTGCTGTGCCCTGCGTGAATTCAAAGTGAACGGAAAAGAAGAGGAACACTCCAAGAATTTAAATCTTTAAAGGCACAACAGGGAGAGCGGAAGCCATAAAGACAAATGAAGAAACCGACATCAGAGCGAGCAGCAAAGGATAACAAGGTGGGAGTCTTAACTACAAGGAGCTGGGGGTGTTTGCCTTCTCCTCTCCTCCCTGTGCTCAGTTAGATTACTATACAAATGGTCTTTACTCTGCAAACACAGCTCTCTACGACACGGATTTTCTGCAGTCATTTTCATCACTAATGTTTGGGAACCACACCTGCATGAGATACGGGTTTAAAACAATTCTTCACCCTCAAATGTGTCTCCAGGACTGCATAGTGGGCATATCACATAATTATTGAATACCTCCCACGCGCACAGCAGTGTCTAAATTAGCTAATGTAAACGCCTTCATCCTGATCCTGGGGGATGGGACGATTTCTCTCATTCAGAAACAAAGGTAAAACAAAGCAGGGTAGGAAAGGCACAGGTCCTGTAGTCGGAGGGACTTCAAATCCTAGGTCCACCATGGAGTACTTCTGTCTGTGAGACTCAGTTACCTGATCGCCTCAAACTCCAGTTTTCTTAGGAAGAGAGGTTCGGATAATGACTGGCCTGGTTAGCTTTCAGTAAATGTTTGCGGTTGTTATCATTATTCTCATAACAATATCAGGAATGGGAAAGGGGCCCCACTTCTGTGGGCACATCATGGACTGAGTGAGCCTGTGGTATCTGAAGCAAGACCAGTGGGTTTGAATGGAGATGTCCTATGAGGAGCCGAACCCAGGAAAATGATCAGAGCCAGAGTGAGCCAGGAGAGGGGAGAATGCAAGCTTTGAGAACAGTCATCGCTCTGAGGCAGTGGACACAGAAAAGCCTAGAAATTAGAAGACAAGACATGGAGGAAAAAATAGTAATTAGGTGAGTCATTGGAATCTGTAATGGAAATCAGACACCTCAGAATAAATATCCCCCCCCAAAAAAAACACATGAGTGTGTATTAAATCAAACACATGCATGATCCCCACTGTCTCTGGATATAAAATCTATTAAATCGAAGGTGTAGGATTTTGTTAAAAAATCAACAAAGGCAAAAAAGATGAAAGAGGAAATGACAGCAGGTGAGAGTTGTCCGCAGAGCTTTGGGAGAGAAAAATGGGAGTAGCAGAGCTGAAACTGTCAATTCTAAACACTGGCGGGGGTGAGGGGGTGTTCCCCAAAACAGCAGGTCACCGATCATCAGAAAGGTAGAACTGGAGACAATAGGTACACAGGGCGGTGGGCTCTCTACTCAGCTCCAAGAACCCTGGCAGCTGCTTTAGGAGACCGAAGTGTTCTTCTCAGCATACACAGAACAACTGGAAGATTTTCCAACAAAACCTGCAGCTCCCCCACTCGATTTTTATATATTTCCCATACACAGCATGCAACCAGCTTTGAGATAAATTCGTTTCATACAAATAATGTTCTACATTGCTTAACAGAGTTCTCAGCGTTTCTTTAGGCTTTCTTGTTCAATTGACAAAATGACTAAAATCACAGCTGAATTAATTTGCTAGTTCAAGTTTTACCGGTGTATATTTTCCTGCTTAACATCACTGGTGAATTTATATTCATAGGATGAGAGGAATAACAAACCTCTCACTGACGTGTTACAATCCTGGGTTAAGAAGAAAAGAACATGGGAAGCCATCAGACAGACAAAATTCTGACCTTTGACCTTGTCACTCACTAGCCTACAATCCTGGATAAGTCATTCATTTCTCTGAGTCTCAGTTCTACCTATAAAATTGGGTCATAGTATCTGCTTCATAGGGCTTATAAGAGAAAATGAGTTGCTACCTGCAGACAATAAAAATTCTTGGTTACCTACTAGCCACTTAATAAATGTTAGTTTCCTAGCTGGGCACTGTGGCAGGCGCCTGTAGTCCCAGCTACTCAGGAGGCTGAGGCAAGAGAATCACTTAAGCCCAAAGTTTGAGGTTGCTGTGAGCTGTGACACCACAGCACTCTACCAAGGGTGACATAGAGAAACTCTGTCTCAAAAATAAATAAATAAAATAAATGTTAGTTTTCTTTTTCCTCATTCTTTCCCATTTAAGCTTGCCCTCTGCTTCAATCCTTGTGCCTAGAAAATAAATAGTAGCTATTTAGAGGCTCTTGGTTTATGACCATTCTAAAGTATTTGTGGAAAATCTGCCATCTCTTTATCTCTCTGCTAGAGAATTTGGTCTATGGCTAAGGTCCACAAAAAGGAACTTGTCCTCAAGAAACTTTCAATTTAGTTGAGGAAATAAACACTGACACAATTTAAGAGTTATAGCTGATGTTATTTTAAAACAGAGTAAATATGCCTCTAGATAAAAATAGTCTAGGGAATTAATTCTAATAACCTTTTATTCATCTCCTGTGAATTCCAATCTACCAGCTAGAAAATTTGTTGGATGTAATACTCAATTCTGAAGTGGAAATTTAGAAAATTCATCAAGGAACACTCTTGAAAATGCAAACAGAGCCAAGATTGTTTTTTTTTTTTTTTTCAGACAATGTAATCCTTAAGGATACTCTGAGAACTAGGTGACATCTTGAGTCCTTTTCTCATCAAGGTCTCTAATTGATAAACAGATTAAAATCAGTGACTTACATGGAATGTTCTGAGGCAAAAGAGTCCATATGAATGTTGTGTAAATATGTTTATTTGTTATGGAGAGTAAGTTGCATCAGAAAGTACTTTCTATTAAGGAATTGAAGAAAATTTTAAAGGACAAGTAGTGGGGAAAAAATCTGATCCTTTGACTCCATTTCTTCTCTGATTTTGTAACATCATTATAATTCATGTGATCCCTCGGCAGTTTCAGGTAAGAAGGAACATGTGACAATAGTTCATATGTTTAGATATTTATTATGCTTTTAAGGAGGAAAAAGTGCTACCACTTTTTGAAAGAGAATAACCTTCGCTTGAGAGATGTAATTTATGATTGACTTATCTCAAGGCTTCTTATTTAAAAAGTGAATCTTGTATTGCTTTGCGAAGATAAACAATGTTCAACTTACTATTATCTGACAGTTATTTATTGGAAATCTACCCAGGTGGGTACCACAGAAGGAAGTACACTAAGTACAATGAATGACTTGAATTTCTGTTTTTTTAACAACAATTAATATTATTGTTGCTGCTTTATCAGGAGATTGTCAGTAACTTTACAGGCACTATCTTAATTCACCTCCAGAAACAGTTCTAGGAGGTATATTATTGTTAACACAATGATCACCTTTCCCATGTAAGAACACGTGAGAAGCTCTATTACCTGGTCAGCGAGTAGCAGAGTCCTGGTTTGAATGTAGACAGTCTAACTCCAGAGCTCATGATGCCTACATTTGTCTAATGCTTTACACCTCCATCAAAGCCAAGGCTTCGTTTCATCTTCACAAGAAATTTATGAAATAGGAAGGGAGTTTATTTGTGTTCCAATAAACAAACCAGGGACAAATTTCAATGACTCATCCTTGGTCACAACTTGTTCATGCCACAGTCGGTACTGGAACCCAACACTTTCCTGCTGTTATTTTAGTAAAGTTTGCTCCACAAGAACTAAATCCAACGAGCACATTCTCACACACGTCTTATAAAAGGCACCGTAAAATCTCACACATTTTATGACTTCTGACATTCTGGCGTAAGAAATATGGCCAAAAAGGAAATGGAAGAGGTGACTTCTTTTAAAAATAGTTCCAGGTTAATGACATGGACTGTTAAATTCTGGGTGCTGAGACCTTTCTCAAATACAAACCATTAGGCAAAGATAAGGAGCTTCTTTCCAGAGCAGCAGACGCTGATCTGGTGACACAGTCCTTGGTTATAATGACTTCATTTCTGTGATGCCAAATGAATAATCCCCATGTGATCATGCTGTGTGATGGATGTGGGTGCAGTCGAGTGACCTGGATCACCTCCTTGTTATTGAATTGTTGCCATAAAGGTTGACTCTTCATTTTCCTGGCCATTATTTTGAAGCAAATTTGCCCAAAGTGAAACGGCAGCTTGTGCTTTTCGTAACCTCACGCTGCAAATTTAATATCTGACACCAAGAGAGAAAAAAAAATGGCTTTATCTGGTATCTTTCCATTCTTACCAAGTTGTCTATGGACAAAAGGAATAGAAGAAAGAAAGTCACCTTGTGATCCTTGGGAGGACGACTGCCAATAATCTATTGATTATTTTTTAAATACAAGTTTTATTTAAAACAAGCAGAGCGAGGGTACTACGTAGGGAGCTGAGAAACCTGGAATTAAATTTAATAAGGCAAGTTAGTTCGGTGACTTGTAAAACCATGAGCTTATGTTCTAGAATGAACAAGCATCTAACTGATAATAGCTGCAAAGTAATAAACAAAAATCAGGCTGATTTCTAAAGAAAAATGGCCCTGCCTGGTTTTGAGCCAATAAGCTTAAAGCCATCCAGGGTTTGAGCTCCTGGTACTTTACTCCTTATTCCTTACCAATTTCTTTGTCTTCCCACTCCACCTCTTCCCTTTATTGATTCCCCCCAGCATCTCCCCCCACCCCCAGCAGTAAGATTGGGCAGATTATTGTAATTTTGTTGTTGTTTCCCCCGTTGTACTGCCAAGCTCATTCTTTCCTAAAGCTCCAGTTCTAGGCTTTCCTTGAGAATCCAGCCAAATCCAATCAACACACAGCTACTGGCAGATTTAACACAGAGACTCACATGAAAACAGTACCCCTCAATTTCACCTGGGCCCTGGCTTTTGACCTGATAAATCACTGGATTAAGAAATAGGAAAAAATCTTTGAATGCTCTCTGACATTTAACTGTTTCATTTCATTTCTGAAAGGCAGGAGGAAAATAACTTGGGGCTTCCTCAAAGAGATTTTTTTTCATTTGGAACGTCTGCATTTTAATAAATTAGCATATCTGATTTTTGAAATAGGACATTTTTTTAGGAGTGATATGGGGCACCAGAGCTATTTGTCTTTCTCAAATATTCATCAGTTTCCTCTTAGTGGTTTTGAATAGCAGAAATAAGGTCACTGGAATAAAACTGCCTCAAAAGAGAAAAGATCTTTCACTTTGATTGTCTCAGCCCTGCCTCAGTGTGGTTCTCTGTGATAAATGCCTTGCCTTTGTCTGGCATTATCTACCAGAGAGAAATCAACTGCATATAATTATTACAACCAGGAGATTGTTTCTTTTCGGTTTGATATTTTAAAGAATGAATGGCTGTCAAAATGAGCTGACGGGGAAGACAATTAAGGGCTTCTGGGTTGCATATAAGGAGCCAAGAGTCCTAAAGAGCAAAATATGCTGGTAATAAATAATCACTTTTCACTTGGTGTGGCACCATTTTGATCTGGTTGACTTAATGATTCCTGAAAATCGGGGGATTATTTTCCCATCTGGTGGTAATCCTGAGAAGATTTAGTAAATATTAAGACTCTCTCACGTGTTTAAAGCTCCATTTTCTTTCATCTTGGGGTTATATTGAATAGAAATGAAAATGATCTTGATTTCTATCACTTTAATTTCTATTAGAAAATGTTGCTACATGTTAAATTTGAGATAGATCTAAACAAAAATTTGGTTGACGTTAATAAAAATCAGTGAGGGTCTGACAAAGAGGCACGAATAAGAAAAAGTATTAACATTGATTACACAACAATCTTATTCCAAAAAACTGTCTAATGGCCTATAAGCATGTTAGACACATGGCCCATTTATTGAAAATGCATGCAACATTAATCTTTCAAAAAGAATACTATCACTTTAGGGCGGCTCCTGTGGCTCAAAGGAGTAAGGCACTGGCCCCATATGCCAGAGGTGGCAAGTTCAAACCCAGCCCCGGCCAAAAACTGCAAAAAATAATAATAATAATAACAATATCACTTTATTTCTCCCTTGAAATACACGGGATCAATGAGATGAAAATCTGCTAATAAGATTCTGTGAGGCATTCAGATTTATCAACTATTATCCCAGCAGAGGGTTGAGGAAAAATCAGAAGGGGCTGCCTTCGTGGCTATACAACCCGGACAGCCACACTCATAAAAACCTTCACAGGAAAAGGCTACAGGTCTATGTGATCTGAAGAGAAACAAGAGTATGTAGAATCAACCCAAGTGCCCATCAACTCATGAATAGATTAATAAGCCCTAGTATATGTGTACCATGGAATACTACTCAGCCATAAAAAAAATGGAGACTTTACATCTTTTATGTTAACCTGGATGGAATTGAAGAACACTCTACTTAGTAGAATATCACAAGAATGGAAAGTAAGTATCCAATGTACTCAACAGTAATATGAAACCAATAGATGAACAAATACGCCCACACAAGAAAAAAACACAAACTCAAGTGGGGGGAGGGGGGAAGGGGAGAGGCGGGAGGAGAATCGATGTGTGCTCACCCAATGGGTACAATTAGGGCTACGTGGCACAGGGGAGGGACACAACTGCGACTTGGCCTCTACCTCACAAATGCAAACAAGGCAACCTAATCATCTGTACCCTCATATTAATCTGAAATTTAAAACAATAAAAACCTCCAGAGTCACCGTCTTGAAACTTTCCCTCCTGTTTTAAGAAGGGACACCCCATTTCCATTTTGCACGAGGCCCCATAATTTACATGGCCAATGTGCAGGAAGAGATTTGGATTCAGACATGGATTTAATTCTAGATCCAGCCCTGCCTTCATGAAAGGCAGGCAATTTGGGGTAACTTCTCTGAGCCCTCATTTCCTCTTTGCAAAAGGAAATATTGATACCCATTTTCAGAGCTGTAATAATGAAGGAAGATAATGCAGGTAAAATGTGTAGCATGGGCCCTATAGGATGTAGGTACCTGGTAAATGTTAGTTCTCTGCCTTCTTCTCCATCCTATTTAATTCTCTACCATCACCAACAGGATTGTAGGAACATAACCGCTAAAAGGAGCTGTAGCTTTAAGTTAGCATCCTGAAGTTATCTACAGGATAGCTGACCTGACTTGGAAATATAAAAAGAGAAAAGAGATCAGATTTCAGCCACACTTCAGCACAGAGCCTGAACCTAAGGCAGTGTGGATCAAGAGCCTTCACTGAGGGCACTGCTCTCATGAACGAAGAATTGAGTGTGTCCAATTGGTCTAGGTCCCTTACACCCTTGCATTCTAAAGAAAGGCACTAGAATATCCAGGTGGGACTAGTGAAGGGAGTAGTTTAAAATTTGTTCTCCAACAAAGAGAACTGATCGCCCATCTCCAGCTGATGTGATAGTGGAGACACTAAAAGAGAATTTCTTGGACAGTCTCCATTCCACTCCTACCCTTGAGGGTGTGAGGGAGGAGGAACACAGAATGTTTATTCCTCTCTATAATAGTTTCCTAGGGCTGCTGTAATAAAGTACCACACATTATATGCCTTAAATAGGAAGAATTTATTGACACTCAGTTCAGAAGGCGAGAAGTCAAGCATCAGCTGTCAGTAAAATCTGTTCCTTCTCAGAGCTGTGAAGTAGAGTATGGTCCTCTCCCTGGGTTCTGGGGTTTGCTGTCAATCTTTGTAGACACATCACTCCAATCTCATGGCATGTTTTTCTGTGTGCTGCCATTTCCTCATTTTTATAAGGACATCAGTCGTATTGGAGTAAAGACCCATCCTGTTCCAGTCAAACCTCATCGTAACCAAGGTTAATTAGAACTGCAATGACCCTATTTCTAAGTAAGTTCACATCCCAAGATACTGGGGGTTAAGACTTTATGAATTTGGGGGGACATGATTCAACCTGTAACACCCTGTCCCAAGCCAAGTGATAGGCCTGCTTTACGAGGATCAAAGAATTCTGCCCACAGCTTCTGCAGTTTGAAGGACTTAGGACGCCAAGGACAGCTCAAGCTGTGTCTGGAGAGACAAAGTAAAAATGGGGATGGAGTTGAGATTGAGTTGTTCATCTACAGCGAAGGAAACCAGACTGAATGCCAACCCAAGAAGACATCACTCCATCTCCATTTTTCCATCTAAAAAATACTTGTATCATAAGATTATTGGAAAAATTAAATTAAGTAAAAATATCTAGGTCAAGAAGGTAGAACTGAGTATAAGCTTCATAAACATGAGTGGTGCCATTCCATGCCATGGGTAAGGTACAGATATGGACCAAGGAGAGGAAATAGAAGTCTGCTCTGTTTACATTGACCTCCCACGTAACTAACCGTACATAATTGGCTATAATTTGGGCTTCAGTAAGAGAACAATTTAGATTGCTAGGGAGTTAAGGATTCATTGAAAAAGTAGGAAGTGTGTTAAGTACTTAATTCTGACCGATACTGAGAAAGATTCTGATTTAGATTTAGAATCATTTCCTTGATGTGTCAATGCAAATCAACAGCAAGGCTTGTCTTGCCCAGCACACTCAGGCTGTTACGGCTGCGTGGACATCTGGAGTTCTGATGTAGAGCTCGTGTTTGAGCAATGAAGATGTTCAGTTTCAGATATCATTATTACTCTAATACATTGAAAATGACAATGTCAATTAAACTGGCATGCATGTTTCACTCTTCAAACTATGGTGCTTCAAGCATCATAGCATTCCAAGGAAACCTTTGGAATATCAGAATCTCTGCCAGTTCTGAATGTTCTTGGCTAAATTTTAAAGTGAAAATTATGTGTTATGTGGTTTTCTTTTTTTTTTTTTTTTTTTGTCTTCCTCAGAGCACAACCAGGGTTATCTAAACTACAAAGATAGTTTGGTAATGATCCAGAGGAGAATTACAGCTAAAATTAAAATGGAATCGAACTATGAAAAGCAGGGAATTTTGAGAGCCCAGAGAAAATGCCCGTGTTATCCATTACTTATTTTTATTTCTAATCTGATTTCTGTATGCTATAAGTGATTAACTTAAATCTTTGTGATTGGATTTTCTAAAAGCTGTCTCTGTGAATTTACCCAGTAACAAGACAAAAGTCAATGCAGGGTGACACTGGTGCACGGCTCACAATTTCCCCTCGTTCTCTGGGTTTCATCTCTGCTTTCACAAGCCTGACACTTGACAGAGCTATTACACCAAACTTCTCGATGCCTTACAGATAAATCCCAGGGAACAGGCTGCTGTGGAGAGGGCCACAGCTCTCCCTATATCCTTACAGAAGGATTGTACAGCACATATAAAAGGCATCGTGGTTAGCTACTTTTTCACTTGACAAATTAGGACAAATGCTCTTTATTAATTATACCATGTTTCATACTGGTAGGAGGGCACTTAAAATTATACAATGTTTGGAGTATTAGAGATTTTCTAGTCTTACCCCCTAGATTGACAGAATGGAAGGCGGGGTCAGAATTCATATTGGGTTGCACCCAGCTCAGTGAGAGCACAGCGATATAGAATCCAGATCATTTCTCTTCTGCCAAATGTCCTTTCTACTTAGGCTGCCCCACCATCTAATGAGTACTATGGATGCCCTTTATGCCCGTATGTTTTAAGTCTTATCTGAGTTTACTTTAGCATAATATGTTAACTCCGATGTTCCATACTTTGAGACAATCAATATATATTTGTTATTCTGAATAAGAGTGGACATGAATCTTTTTTTCCACTAAATTTACTTCTGCAGCAACAAAAATAATAATTTAAATATGCGGGTGTATTTGCTCTTCGTGAATTGTGTTCTCTCCTTTCACACGTGAGGCAGCCAACCTGGGCTAAACAAAGCTTTTTGTGAAAGGGCTGAGGGTACAAGTTGTCTTCAGCCACTGCCTTCCCATCTTTGGTAAAAACTCATCATCCCAGGTGTCCAGGAGGAAGTAGGGAAAGAGGAGAGGATCTCAGACGGATCATGTAAGGAAACATGATGTGGTTCCCAGTCCTGGGAGGGAAGAGAAATCAGCATGTCCCAAGAGTGGCAGGGATATGAGGCTCAGCAGCAGTGCCCTGAAGAGAAGATGTGAAAGGTGAGGTGTTCCTAGGGAGCTAAACACAGAGGCATGGGGGCTCCAGCCTCACCAAATACGGCTAAGATCCAGGAGTGGCTCAGGAACAGCAGGGCCACCAGGGCTCAGTCCCCATGTAAAATGAGACAAGGAGTATCTCAGCAATGATCACAGCATTCTGGTTACTGGTGCCTGGAAGGACCTCTCCATTGTTTAGTGATAGAGGGTAAAGATCCTAGGGTCTTTGCACAACTCCAGGAAGAGAGAACTCCAATAATGGTTCAAGGTCAGATGTGAACTGATTTTTAAAAAATAAAATAATGTGTTTCTTGCACATCTGAGCTTGTGGAGTAAGATTCATGCTCAATACATAAACCTTCCTTTTATTTTTAGTTGATAGAAGATCTACAGGCAGGCCAGGTATGCTGGCTCACACCTGTATCCCAACACTTGGGAGGCCAAGGCAGGTGAACTGCCTGAGCTCCTGGGTTCGAGACCAGCCTGAGCTAGAGCAAGAACTCATCTCTAAAAATAGCTGGGTGTTGTGGCAGGCACCTATAGTGGGCTGCTTGGGAGGCTGAGGCAAAAGGATTGCTTAAGCCCAAGAATTTGAGGTTGCTGTGAGCTATGGTGCCATGGCACTCTGCTGAGGGTGAGAAAGTGAGACTCTATCTCAAGAAAAAAAAAAGAAGGAGAAGATCTATAGGCAATTAGAAAGGTAAGGAGAAAACCCCATTTGTGTTTTATCTATTCCACATAGTCTCCCAAATCTGAGGAAGATGAAAAATTTCCAACTTGACTGAGCAGGTAAAATTTTGCCCTCTCTTTTTGGAAAATGGGTTAGAATTGTTTTTTTGGTTGCAGCCATCATTGTTGTTTGGCGGGCCTGGGCTGGATTGGAACCCTCCACCTTAGGTGTATGTGGCTGGCACCTTAGCCACTTGAGCCACAGGCACTGAGCCAATGGGTTAGAATTATTAACTGAAGGTAGAATTATGATGCAGAAAAACACCAAATAATCAAATAGGGAAGTTTCCTAGACATGGTAGAAAGTTCTAGCAAAAGTTAGATTTGCTGAGAAATGCTATGGGAACTAAGAAGCTGGGCGGCTCCTTGGCCAAATTGTGAAGGTAGTGTAGTTTGTCACCAGGATCTAACTCTCCAGGATTCTTCCTCATTAGATTCCCCATAGAAGTTTGAACGCTGCAGTGACACTCTTCCCATAGATTGCTCTGCTTTAGACCTTTCTTTTCCTCCTTCTATACCGAATTTACCTCTTTTTCCAGAACCCTACAAAATAATCTGATTAAACAATGAACTATATTTGATAACTCTGACCTTGAGTCAATCTTACATTAAAACCTCCATAATAAAATGTAACTTTTTATATGTACCTTCACAGTTTTTTCTTATATATACACACACTTACATACATAAGAATTTCAAGACACACAAATTGGGGACACCAGAAGCACTTTATCAAACCACAAATGTGGTCACCAAATTCCAAAGATGGTCTTCCCAATATATCCCATCTTTTATGCTCTTCATGACAAAATGATGCTGACACTTTTCCACTAGGAGATAAGATCTAATACTCGTCTCTGGTCCTGCCGGGATGTCCTTTTGGGACCCAGCCATCATGCTAAGAGAAAATGAAGGAGCTACATGGAAAGGCCACATCTAAGGATTCTAGCAACAGCCAAGATTAGCTGCTGGACATGTAAGTAAGTTAACCCTCCAGTGATTCCACCATGCAGCTGATGACTAACGGGCAAAGATCAGCTTAATGCAGATCTAGGTGCCAAATAGATGCTGCAATTGTACGAAGCCATTAAATTTCATTTTTGTTTGTGTTTGTTCCTTCACTTGTTTTAATGCAGCCAAGCATCACCACAACATCCTCAAACCTTAACACGTGCATGACTGTTCAATTTGCTTGTCTGTTTGAATGCCCTTTTAGATTTAAAACTTTGAAAGAGTAAATAACACTTGTGAATGTTGGGAAAATGATGTAACAGTGTGAAGCTGGGTGTCATAATCTATTCTATTGACATCAGACCAGAAAGAAGAAAGTTTCCTTCCAGAAGTTACGTGTGTTTAGTTTTAAGAATGAAAACTAACTGGTGAACATACCATAGGGTAGGGAGCTGAGTAGGTCTGAGAAAGGAGGGTTTTGAATATGAAGATCAAGTGGGCAATGCTGGACATGGCTGCCTTTTAGGAAGGAGTGCAGGTTCACAGACACTGATAGAGTGACAGATGACATCACTTCCTAATGCTACTTCTTGAATAGGGCTTATTCTGGCCTTTAAAAAGTGACCTGGAATCTGAGGCACACACAGACACAGGCTAAACATGATGGTATATTTCCTGGACATGGCAGGGAGAGTAATAAAATATTTTATACTAAAATAACATTAACATACTACCAATTAGAATAAGGATCCTCTAAGAAAATTCCTCTTTGAAAGGGAATGCTTTGGTTTAGGTCCCAGACCCTGAGCTATTTTTTTCATTCTACCCTTATCATCCTACAAGATTCCTCTGTATTTTACTTATAATTCTAGTTGACCAACCTTTTGGAAGAGTAAACTACATTTTGCGATTAGCTATGCTTATATCTGAAAACTTGAACATCTGTGTTCTATGATTCTTTGAAGAATCCTAGTTGAGAAGAGTCCCATTGGCTTATTCACAGAATTCTATCCAACAACGAGCACTAAAAGGGTAACTCCAAATTTTAAAGCCTGTCTACAAATAAATTACTCTCCTCATTCATTTCAGCTTTATATTTCCACACTAATCATTAGCTCTTGGTGATATTTAATTCCATGAAGGCTCGGCCATCTTGGTTGAGATGATTTGGATAGATGGTCATAAACCCTAATTTTTTTTTTTTTTTTGAGATGATTTCACTTTGTCACCCTGGGTAGAGTGCTGTGGCATCATAGCTCACAGCAACCACAAACTCTTGGGCTCAAGCAATCCTCTTATCTCAGCATCCTGAGTAGCTGAGACTAAGGGGCTAGCCAGCTAATTTTTTTTAAAAAAATGGGATTTTGTTCTTACCTTAGGCTGGTCTTAAACTCCTGAGCTCAAGCAATCCACCTGGTTCAGCCTCCCAGTGCTAGGGTTATAGGCGTAAACCACCACACCCAGTTAAAACTTAATATTAAAGAAAATTTGCTCAGCTAAACTCAATGGACAAATCCATTTTGACCCATTAGGAAAATTTCCCTACTCCATCCCTTTTTATACCTCCAGAGCCTCCAAGTACAGTGATATGAGAACAAGGCCTTTGTAGGGGGAGTTGCTGAAAATCTTGCTGACTGCAGTGCACTGAGATTGAGGTTAATTTCTGAGGCATGATCCTTCCTGGTGCCTTCCAATTTACAGAATTTATGCACAAACTGCTAATATTGCCAAGAGACACCTTTGAACTATTTTGAGAACACAGGATGAGCTCTGAAGTGCTGAGGGCTATTAATAAAGTTTTCATACATTTTCATATCACTAAGACACTATTTAAAATACTGACATTATAAACCACCTCTTTCTCCAGAATGTAAGCTATTTTATTCACTTAGGCATCCCAAATATCTGTAACAGTGTCTTGTATATAGTACATGCTAGAAAAAAATAAACATTAAATGAGTCATATTTTGTTGATATGTTCATACAGTAGCAAATATCTCTTAGAATATTCTTTGGGGGGGATATACCTGGAAGTGGAATTGCTAGATTATGTGGTAATTCTATTTCTAATTTTTTTGATAAGAGACAGGGTCTCCCTCTGTTGCCCAGGCTGGAGTGAAGTGGCATAATCCACTTCTATAACCTCAAACTCCTAGGCTCAAGTGATCCTCCTGTCTCAGCCTCCAGAGTAGCTAGGACTACAGGTTTATACCACCAAAATGACTAAGTTTTTTAGTTTTTGTAGAGCTGGGGTCTCACTGCATTGCTCAGGCTGGTCCCCAATTCCTGACCTCAAGTGATCTTCTCCTTCAGCCTCCCAAAGTGCTGGAATTTCAGGCATGAGCCACTGCACAAATCCATATTTCTATTTTTTTAATTGCCATACTGTTTTTCTCAGTGGCTATACCATTTCACATTCACACCAAGAGCACATAGACTTCCAGTTCTCTCCATTCTCATTGACACTTGTTATTTTCTATTTGTTCTTAACCGTAGCCACCCTAATAGATGTGAGGTGGTATCTCACTGTATTTTTTATTTCTATTTCCCTAATGCTTAGTGATGATTAATAGCTTTTCATGTGTTTACTGAACATGTACATATCTTCTTCCCAGAAATTTCTATTCCAACCCATTGCCCATTTTCAGATGGAGCTGCTCATGTCTGTTCTTGTTGAGTTTCAGGAGTCCTCTACATATCCTGACGTTAATCTCTCAGCAGATATATGAATGATTCGCAAATATTTTTCTCCCATTCTGTGGGTTGCCTTTTTACTCCATTGGTCTTTTGATGAAAAAAATTGTTAATTTTCATGGAGTCCAATTTGTATATTATTTTCCTTTTGTTGCTCATGTTTCATGTCATACCCAATAAATCATTACCAAATCCCATGTTACGAAGGTTTGCCATATGTTTTATTCTAAGAGTTTTATGGTTTTAGGTCTTACATGTAGGCCCTTCATCTACTTTGAGTTAATTTTTGTACATAGTGCAAGATCAGGTTCCCACTTCAATGTTTAGTGTGAGGATATACAGTTTTCCTACCACCATTTGTTGGTAAGACTGCCCTTTACCTATTATGTAGCCTTGGTTCTTTGTCAAAAATCATGTCAGGCTGGGTGTGGTGAGGCTACTGGGGAGGCTCAAGCAAAGGGATTCCTTGAGCCTAGGAGTTCAAGGCTGCAGTTAGTGAGCTATGGTCCCACTAGCGCCCTCTAGCCTGAGTAACAAAATAAGGCCGTGTCTCTAGAAAAATTAAAACAAATATATAAGCAAATAAATAAATTTTTAAAAATGTTTTGGCCATGTTTGTAAAAGTTTTCTTTCTGGGCTCCCTAATATATCTGTCTACATGTCTGCCTCTGTGCCAGTACACGTGGCACATACATTTTAATCCATCTTTATTATATGAAACCATGAGTACAAGCTCAGACCATGATATATTATTTCACTCTGTTCCAATTCTTCCATAGCATTGTGTTCTTATACCAGTAGAAAGGGAGGACCATTTGCAGAAAGAAGATGTTAATGGACAAGCAAATAAATAAATTTTATTTTTATTTAAAAATTATTTTATAATAATTTTTTTGTCATATTAGCCTTAGGAGACGAAAGAAACACTGAATAAAAACTGTTAGTTTGCACTTAATTCTAACCTCCTACTGGTGCATACAGTAAGAAACTTGAGAATTGCATAACCTTTGAATTTTAGACTTTATAATGACAAGAAAGCTGAGATTCCAGATAGCTAATTCTCAACCCTTTCACCAATAAGGATCCATTTGGTAATATTTAGTTATAAGGCCTATCACTTAACTGTTTTCTCCTACAAAGTACATTTCTGAAGTAACAGTTGTGTAACAATCAAATAAATACATAACTACTAATCAGAGTTTCTGATATGCAAGAAAAAACTAAAATAGCTGGTTTAATACCACTCAGATGTTTTAATAGACCTCATGAGTCAAGGCATGATTTACAATTTTTAAATATTGAAACTTCCTAATAGAGCCCTCCTATCTAGGGAGCAAGGGAACACAAGGTACACTGAAAACCATACTCAAGAAAGTTTTCAGGAAAAGTCAGATATAAATCCATCTTAGTGCTCGGTGAGAATAAGCACACTGACTTGGGAAGAAGGAGACCCAAGTTTGCCTCTTTCTGCCTCAGCACCCTTATTTTTAAAAAACTGATCTTAAATAACCCAAAAGACGCAGCACATTCAACAGATTAAGAGCAGAGTCTCAAAAGTATAATCTGAATTTGAATCATGATTCCATTACCTCATTTAACCTCTCCAAGGTCATTATATTCAAATTGCTTAAGAGTAGACAGAGAAAAAGAAGACATATTGCCCACGGAGGAACAAATACAGAAGTTATCACAGAATTTGGATCAAAAAAGCAATGTAGGTCAGGAAACAGTAAAACAACGCCTTGGAAGCCGTGAAAGAACAAGATGCCAACCTAGGATTCTACATGCAGCTAAAATGCTCTTCAAGAACGAAGGCGAAATAAAGACAAGTTCTTCATTTGGAAAAGGTAGTACCTTATAAGATCGTTATGGAGATTAAATTGTTTAATACACATAAAATACTCCAAACAAAGCCCAGCAGAAAATAAGTATTATTGTTACATATTAAGAATAATATTAGGGCCACATGTGGCAGGTCATGCCTGCAATCCCAGCTCTTTGGAAAGCCAAGGTAAAAGGATTGCTTGAGCCTAAGAACTTAGGACCAGCCTGGGAAATACAGCAAGGTCCCATCTTTAAAAACTAATAACTACAAAATTCACCAGGCATAGCAGCAAGCATCTGTAGTTCCAGCTGCTTGGGAAGCTGAGGTGGGAGGATCACTTGAACACAGGAGTTCAAGGCTATAGTGAGTTACAGTCACATCCCGGCACTCCAGCCTGGGTGATGCAGGGAGACCCTGTCTCAGAAACAAACTAACTTAATAACTAAATAACTAACTACCAGGACGAAGGAGAGAAATGGAGTGGGAAGGGAGGGGAGGGGGAGGCTTGAGAGAGGGAGGGTAAAAGGCAGGACCACACCTAGGGAGCATATTGCAAGGGCAAAGTCAAATCTGTCAAGGGTAGAACATAAATGTCTTAACACAATAATCAAGTAAATGAGGCAAAAGTTATGTTGATTGGTTTGATGTAAGCATGTCAGATTGTATAAAAAAATCAACGCATTGTACCCCACATACGCATAAGTGTATCCATGATCTATGTGTATATGACTTAATAAAAAATAAATAAAATAAAAAGTAAATAACTAACTGAATAAATAAATCTTATGCTAAAATAAGCAAGGGAGGCTTCTACAACTCTTTTGTTTTATCTGATGGTATAAAAATGGTGATTTAAAGTGACACCTCTTTCAATAATAAGTCCATAGGAGAGCACAGATTAGCAGAGCCCCCAGGAAGCACTGGGCAGGAGGGGACCTGTTTCCTAACTGGGTGAGACCAACACTGAACTAAAGGCAAACTCTTCAAAAGTCTGAAATACACCTTAGTGTAACATTGTGTTCCTACTGATTTGACTAAGATTATCTCACTCATAGCACATTTCATTTAAAAGCATTTTCACATCCATTATCATATTTTAATTATAAAAAGGTTTCAATCATGTACTTTTCTCATTCAATAAACATAAATGGCTAGTGAAAATATTCTCTGTGCCAGGTATGCCAACTAAGGGATTCAGTGAGAATGAAGACATGACACTTGTCAAGTTGTTTGCAAGTAGAGTCCAGGAGACAGGCTTCTAAACAGTAAAATTATTTAAAAAAAAAAAATAAGAAGAAAAACGTCATAAAATCAGATATTATAAAAATGCAGTATTGAATCCCAAGTGGTACTTTGGATAATAGAAGGTATTTTAGGAGCACATAAAAAGGACTCCTAGGTCAGTGTCAAGGGATCAAGAAAGATTTTTTTATTTTTTAAGAGGAGACACACTTAAACAGTATCCTAAACAACAAAAATAATTGAGTCAGGATGAGCTAGAGGCTTGGAGAGTTTAATACAGCATTGTAAGCAAGTCATATGATCGATCAGAGCCTTGGTTTTCTTAGCCTTAAAATGAGCATAATAATGCCTTCTTCACTGGCCCATGGGTTAGAATTAATGAAAGGAAACAATAGAAAATTGCTTTATAAACTATAATGCCCTATATGAAGGTGATATGCAAACACTGCCCAAAATATGACATATTGGCCTTTGTACCACAGTAAAAAGTAGAGAAATAATATAATATTCTCTATTTATTACAGAATCCTAAAATGATGCTTTCATTAATCTTTCTAGTCTGAAATATGCTTTGCATTTCTGTCATAAAAATAATTTTATTCAATAATAATAATAAAGATTTAATTACAGTGACATTCACAAAAAGCAAGACAGGGTCACTGGCAGATAGGAGGACCAGGGAACATAAGTTTTAAAACTTGCAGGTACAACTCAGAGCTGGCAGAGCATTTAATATAGGGTAATTTGATAACATTTTAATGCTTGACTAAAGAAATGAAAGAGGAAGGACCCAAGCTCATTAATCTCTAGGCCCGTATCTCTATTCCCTTGTGAAATACAACACATTTAGTAAAATATGTCTATTAAATGATTGTTGAAATAAATTGCTTTCTGGAAGGCTGATGCTCTGCACACACACAGGCAGAGAACGAATGGCTGAGATGACATCTCCTCTGAGAAGCTCTCCCGAC
>NW_003852403.1:32316787-32330911 GCF_000181295.1 Otolemur garnettii
GCAGGAGCATGGCTGGCTGAGATGACATGTCCTCTGAGAAGCTCTCCCGACTTGCCCTAACTACCAGGGCAGGTGCTCTCTGCTTTCCTAGTGCCCTCACCACCTTCCCCCATGGGACACCACCCGCCCTTTAGAAGTTTTAATTTGCATTTCCCCAACATCATTGATGTTGAGAATTTTTTCACCTGTTTGTTGGCCATTTGTATATCTTCTTTTGAAAACAATCTGTTCGTGTCTCTGACCTACTATTTGATGGGATTATCTGTCTTTTTCTTGCTGACATGTTCTTTGTTGGATGTATTGTTTGTGAAGATTTTCTCCCACCTGATACATTACCTATTGTGCAGATTATTTCTTTTGCTGTGCAGAAACTCTGCAGTTTAAATCCCATTTATTTATATGTATTTGTTGCTATATTTGCTATGGGGGGCCTTAGCCATGAATTCCTTGCCTAGGCCAATGTCCAGAAGAGTTTTTCCTACTTTTTCTTCTGGAACTTTTAATGTTTCAGTTCATACGTTCAAGTCTTTAATCCATCTTGAACTAATTTTTGTATATGGTGAAAGGCAGGGATCCAGTTTCATTCTACTGGAGGGAGCTATCTTGTTTTTCCTGCACCATTTATTGAGTAAGGTGTCCTTTCTCTGCTGTAAGTTTTTGTCTGCTTTGTGGAAAATCAGGTGGTGGTAGCTCGATGGTTTTATTTCTGGTTTCTCTATTCTCATAGTTCCAGGGAGGACCACTATGACTTCCTCCACTCTGCATCTGATCAATGGCATCTGTTTCCTCAGGAGGCAACATAGCATGGGGACTCTTGTAGACACTCATTTAAGTATTTACTGAGCTACAATGACACAAACTAGAACTGATACTGGGGCCCAGGAATGCCTGCTTGACTTCAAAGCTAATGGGGACCCTCTTTTTGAAAAATGCAATTGAAACAAATAGTTTAATAAGAAAGTAAAATATCTGATATACAACAGTGTCAGAAATCAGCAAATAAGCAGAATACATTGGTGGTGTACTGAGCAATAACGTTTAGTAACTCAAACTGGAACTCTCCCCAGAAGATGGGAGAACAATGTAAATGTAATCTAGACATTCTTTCACATCAGCAAAGACAGTATTAGACTTAGAAACTTTTATAACAAGGGTTGCAACGAAAGTATTTTCCCATTTAAAAGGAAATAATTTTATTGAGGCAGAAGACTGTTACATGGCAATGTGGGTGTGGGTTTTTGCTGGATTACTACTTAGTAATAGTTTTGCAATGCATTTGACAGGCCTGGGGAGAAATCACTGAGTGTTCCTATCATATAATAATCAAAGACACTTCTGCTCTAAGAAGTTCAAACAACAGCTTTACCTTGGGGGCTTGAAAAACAGGAAGCACAGAAGCCAAATATTTCAACCCCATTTTTATTTAGTTTTAGCCCAGAAACTCATCTAAGTGAGAACTGCGAGATCAAGCAAGTGTGAGTTCACAGACCAGCTTTCTCAGTCTTTCCTCTCCTTTAAAAAATTTTTAAAATTGTTTTAACTGACCCACTGTCATTATACACATTAAGGGTACAACTTGGCATCTCAATACATGTATGTTGGATAATGATCAAATTAAGGTCCTTTAGTCTCCACTGCCTTCAGCGACACGTGCGGGGAGCCCAAAGGGACCTGCATTACCTGCACACACAGCCTCACCCCTGAGACTTGAAATCTGGGGGAAAGTGTTTTCAAGATTTTTTTTTTCTCTACAAAAGCGCTATTACAGCTTGGATTTGATTGCTATCCTTACTCTTTTAAGGAATGATTATCCTAACAGCCAAGCTATCAGAGACAACTCTAGTTCATAATAATAAAGATAATGTCATCTCACATTGGCTGATATGATGAGAAACTGATAGCGTCCCTTTGGGGCATTTGAAAAACTAAGGAAGCCACCCAGCAGTGGTTCCTCTAAGGCAAAAGCACTTTGTCCCACAACAGGAATCAGAAAGCCTAACACCCTGGTGTACTTTTATCAGCAGCAACATGGAAGATTTAAAAGCAGAAGCAAATGTAACAGGGAAAGAATCAACACAACACACTCACAAATCAGAAGGAGAAGCCACGAAGGGACGTTCGCCACGATCACAACCAGAGCAAATTAAGGTTTTTCATTCTTTCAGATCTTTCGAAAATGTCTGTCATTTCCTTCTTATTTCTAAAAGACCCAGACACTTTTCCAAAACTTGGATTTTAGTATTCAAATATCCCTTCCTGCATGTTCTCACTGTCCTTCGTTGGCTTTTTTTTTCCATAAAAACATGTCAGAGCCATTAATTAAGATGATTTAAAACAAAGTGTTGAGTCTCCTTCTGTTATTGCTAAATGATTCAAATCCTCTAAATGTAAAATTCAAAAAAAAAAGAAAAAGGAAAGGATGTCCTTTATAGCTTAACCTGTTCTGTTGCAGATGTTATGTGAAAGACTTTGAAGTAATTACACCCATTTTCTTATTAAGTTTACATTACTGGCCTTTGTTTTAAGAAAGGATTCAAAGTGAAATACCCTTCAATGGTGCATTTTTATTTATTCTTAGAATTAAATCTGAATTCCCCAGCACAGTCAACAAGGCCAGTGGTGGTTAAAAGCTGGAGCAGCAGAATACTCTAATATTCATCATCTCAAGCACTGTTCTAAGCACTTTCCATGTATTAATCATCTAGTTCTCACAATTGCTCTATAAGAAATATAAATTTAGTAACCTATTTTGCAGATGAAAATTAAGTTTAAAAAGTAATATAACTTGAACCCAAACTGTCTGACTCCTTGGTCTATGTTCTTAACCTCTAAGCGTTACCGCCTGAACCTTCTCTAACACATTTCTGGAAACTCACTACTTGCCACCCACCCAGTCATCCACTCTCGTAGTCCAGCTACACGACCTTCTTTCTCGGCCTCAAACACACCCATGTCGTTCCTCCTTCTGCTCTTTTGCATATGTTCTTCCTTCTGTCTAAAATGATCTTCCCATTTTTAGAACAACTTGTTTCTCATTATTTGGGTCCCAATTGAAATGCCACCTCAAAAGAGAGTTTATCAATCATGTATCTAAAATAGACTCCCCTTTCCTTTTATTTTCCGTTGTTGCTGTTTTATTTATTACCTTCCTAGAATTTGTCGCAATGTGAAATTGCAGTTATTTGCTTCCTCATTCATTGACACTGTACCCTCAGTATTTAGAACGATGACTGGCACAAAGCAGGCACTCAATAAATAGCTACTTGACAGATGAATGGATGAATGGTGGATGGTCTGTTAAATACGTTTTTAAATGTGAACTTTAATTCTGAATATGGGTGTTACCTTCTCAGCCACTCACTGATTGTACATAAATGGATGGTTGGAAGAGATGGTCTTGGGGGGAAGGTAGTGCCCTGTCTGGCAGTAGAAGTGTTTAATTACAGAGGTAGTGATTATTTAATATGACATTTGAAGAAGGAATAGAAGTACTGAATGGATAAATACACAGAGGAGGTCTGACAATTACATTCACTAACACATCCTGGAAAAAGGGCTACATACCACACTGCTGAATATCACTATGGGCACCTTGGAAGTACTCCCCTTGGCAAGCTATGCACTGATGCCAGAACCTAGTCTACACTTCAAAGTAATTTGGGAACTCTTCTTTCTGATAGGGCCATCAAAACCCTTGTAGTATAACTCTTGATGTCCCGAACATCATCAAAATGTCTTCCTTTCAATATTTACTTTATCTTTGGGTAAATAAAAAGGTCCTTGGGAGCCAGATCAGGTGAATATGGAGAATGTTCCAAGATAATTATTTGTTTACTGCCTAAAAACTCTCACAGACAGAGCCCTGGGAGATGGTGCATTGTCATGATGCAAGAGGCATAAATTATCCAGAATTTTCAGTTAATATTTTCCTGTGTCTCTACCCATGCTTACTTGGTCTCATAGCATGTTTACTATGCTCCTCATAGTCAGCTGATGACTTTGATACACAATTTGACAAATTTTTGCAAGTTTTCATCAGTTCTGCTTGCTACCAGCCATCCTGACCTTTCTTGCTGAATGGCATTCATTATTGCTGTTGAGTGTCTTTGTGTTCCACTGCAAGCATGTCAGAGCTTGACTTAGAGCAACAAACAAACATTCATAAACTGGTTGTTAAACTTGGCAAGAGTGGAGGTGAAATCAGAAACATGTTAGTCCAAGGTTATGGAGATAAGGCCATGAAGAAAATGGCAGCATACAAGTGGATTAAACATTTTTTTGAAGGGAGGGAAAGTGTTACTGCTGAAGAGAGGTCAGAGCAGCCAGAAACAAATAGAACTGATGAAAACATTACAAAAATTCATTGAACGTGCATTAAAATCGTCGGCTACAGAACCTTTTCTAGAATGAGTTCGTAAACTTAATCATCAGACCTCATATACACATAGGAGAGACTAAGTGAGGTTGGCAGCCGCATATCCTGGTTGGATCACAAATTAATTATAGACAACTCATAGCTTTTAAAATTATAGACAACTAATAGTTTTTTAAATCCTCCTATGAGGTCACTTCTAATTATGAAGTTCGTTTTAGTATTTCTAGGGAAAGTTTTCCTGTTCATTCCCCACTGAACATCTTTTTACTCAGCTTAGTGATCTTATCTGTGGGTAAATTTGCCTCCTAGGGGACAACAGATAGTGTGAGAAGCATAGCAGACCAAGTGAATGTTGATAGAGAAACAGTTAGGAAAATCTTAACTGAAAATCTTAGCCAGTATCTCATGGCTCTTGCATCATGACAATGTCCCAGCTCACAGGGCTCTAGTTGTGAGGGATTTTTTAGCCAATAAACAAATAATTATACTGTAGCAGCCTCCATAGTCACTGATCTGAGCCCCAGTGACCTTTTTGTTTATCCAGACATAAAAGAAACAATGAAAGGAAGACATTTGGATGATATTCAGGACATTGAGAGTTATACTACAAGAGTTTTGATGGCTACATCAGAAAAAAAGAACTCCAAATTTGCTTTGAAGGGTGGACCAGGTGCTGGCATTGGTGCATAGCTTCACAAGGGGAGTACTTCAAAGGTGACCATAGTGATATTCAGCAATGAGGTATGTAGCATTTATTCTTTTTTTTTTTTTTTGAGAGAGTCTTACTCTGTTGCCCAGGCTAGAGTACCATAGCTTCCTAGCTCACAGCAACCTCAAACGCTTGGACTCAAGTGATCCTCTTGCCTCAGCCTCTTGAGTAGCTAGGACTACAGGCACCTTCCAGGATACCTGGCTAGTTTTTCTACTTTTAGTAGAGAAGGGCTCTCACTCTTGCTCAGGCTGATCTCAAACTCCTGAGCTCAAGTAATCCACCTGTCTCAGCCTCCTGAGTGCTAGGCTTTTAAGCATGAGCTACTACACCCAGCCTTTAGAACTTTTTCTAAAATGAGTTTGCAAACTTAATTATCAGACCTCCTATGCACAGAAGAGAATAAATAAGTTTTGGCAGTCACATCTCCTGGTTGGATCACAAATCAATTATGGACAACTCCTAAAGCTTTTTTAAAATCCTCATATGAGGTCACTTCTAATTATGAAGTTTCAAGATTTCTAAGAAAAGGTTTTCTATTAATTTCCCATTGAAAATATTTTTACTCAGTTTAGTGATCTCAACTGTGGATGAATTTTCCTCCCAGGGGACAACAGATAGTGCCTGGACATATTTGGGTTGCTCTACTGGTATTGAAGAGGGTGCTACTGGCATCTAGTGGGTAGAGTCAAAGATGCTGCAAAAATATACTGCAATGCACAGGACAGCATTTCCCTGTCACAGGGACACACACAGACAGACACACATACAGACACATGTGCACACACACCCCAGAGAATTATCTGATCCAAAGTGTCCATAGTCCCAAAACTAACAGATGAGGTTTGCCCATTGACTCTCAGTGGGGATGGCAGTGCCCCCTTGTGGGAATTTTGGAAATTTACAGGTGATCTGGGGCCATGGTGATGTCCTGCAAGCCACAGGCCAAAACTCTCACTGGCCATTCAGGCAGGAGTAAAATCTGTACATAACTACTGAAGCCTGAACCAAAGTCTGTTGTATATGTAAACAAAGCATTTTTGCATGGCTTTAAATTACACAAGTCTGTTGGGAAAGTAACTATCGTGTAGATTAAGGAAAATGGGTACTTTGTTGTTATTTAACTTTACGAGAGAGTTGTTCACCATTTTTGGAAATTTGAGTCACCCGGCAGGAACACCACCAGTGGCACTGCCATAACCAGAGTCTTAGAACACACCAATGTGTGTTGTCAGTTGTTATATAAAATGATTTCAGGGACAGGAATGCTCACTCAACAGCTTCAGTTCAACTCACCACATAGTCCTCTATCTGTAGTTATCGCCAGCTTGGATCACCCAAGCACTTACTTACTAAAGCCCATGTTATTTGATTATACATTATTCTCACTTGCATTACATATGTTATAGTTAGGATACTATATACTCATATATACCCATACACAATGATGTGTGTAGAGGGGTTATGTCATTTGTGAATTTCATTTCATGATAGTGATGAAACAACAGAAAATATTTTGCATGAAAAGGAAAGTATTAGGTGTAATAGGGTTATAGATAATGCCCTTTGGGGATCTTGATTTTATTTTCCAACATGATAACCAACCCTTACAGCATCTTGCATTCGGCAAATTTGACGCCATTGGCATCATCACCCAAAAACTTAGCAAAGATGCATGCTTTAGAGCTTTGATTTTTGTTGGGTAGGAGAATTCACTTTTCTGCACTTTCTCCAGAGAATTCTACATCTACCTTTTAATCTACCTTAACAGAACTTAGTACAAAACATAGTCCTGGAAAATTCTCATAAAAGAGAGGCCGATCACCCTTCACAAGGGAGCCACCTACGCTGACCCTTACTAGCACTACTGAAGGCACTTGGGCATTTTCAGTGAAGGTTTCATAAAATGGAATGACCTCTAAGAAGCGTTTCTAATTCTATATGAGATCAGCATATCGTATCCCATAAATGCATTAATATATTCATGATCTATGTGTTTATGATTTAATAAAAAAAAGAAAGAAAGAAATAAAATGAAATGACCATTTGAATTATCCCTAAGATCTTTAAAAATAATAAAAAGATAAAATTTTCCAAAAAGTATTGTGGCAAGTAGATAGCAAACAGAGCAAGTCAAGAAAGATATAATCTTGAGAACAGAGAATGATACATCTGTCTGGCTAGGATGAGTGTTTTGATAGATTTTTCTTTCCAAAAAGCCTCAATGATACCACATTCAACAATATCATTAAAATTTTTACATCATCAAGAAGTCTAAAACCACTCCCAGAAATCTGCATTCATTGAAGCATCTTGGATGAGGAGTATTTGAGAATTAAATATACCCCAAAAGAAATATAGCTGTAGTATCATACATTTTATATTTTCCAATGATAATTGGATTTCCTACATTGTATAATATGTTTTACATAAAGCTAGTTCACTGATAAGATCATTTAGTTCATTCTGTCTCTTAAACTTTTCTTAAATGCTTAAGAGAAAGCTTATGCTCTCAGTAGTATCATACCTTAACTGATATGGTGTAACAGAAATTCTCAGTTCCATAATGGGCTACATTACCAAAACCCTCTACTTAGATTGAAAGTATGTATATGCACCTTAGCTTAAAGTTAGAGACCTATTTAAATTCTGCTTTCAAATACATAAAATAACATTAACTTAAAAATAGTTTATACCTAAATACTACCTAGTGTTAAAATGTAATATTTTCATTGGTTGAAACATTCAAAGCTTCTCTAAATTAGTTAGATAAATATGCTGGAGAAAATCTGTCTTTATCCTAACATGTCTATTCGGTCCTCGTAACTCTAAAAAAACAAGGCAACAACATTCTATGGACATAAAGTGTTGGAATGCTGGCATAAAACTTTTTTACCCCCTGAAATTACATGTTAGAAAACTACAATCTGCAGAAAGGAAAATCACTAGTTGTCTATTGTTTTAAGCCTACATTTGTTTCCCTAGAAATCTTTATAAAAGTCATACTATGAAAACAAGAGAACCATAAACCACCAGAGAAACTCATACTATGAAAACAAGAGAACCATAAACCATCTGTGACATTTCATGGAACCATCAGACTAACACTTTCCTCTGAACCAAAAGGCTATCAGTCAACACCACATCCTTTGAAATAAAAAAGTGAGAACAGATGAAAATGGCAGATGACAAAGACTCCACAAAATGTCACATCATTGACACCTGGACATGGTCTTTCTTTTCCTCATCTCATACAGAACCCCTTTTCCACACAGCTTTACAGTTACATCTTGGGCTTGATGGAATATAAATTCAGGTGGTGTGCTATACTGAGTTGAATACCAGCCCCCCAAAAATGTATAGCTAACTAGAATCTGTGGATGTGACTTTATTTAGAAATAGGGTATTTACAGATGTAATTGTGTTGAAGTTATAGTGGATTAGGGTGGGCCCTAAATTCAATGCTCAGTGTTCTAATAAGAAGAAAATTTAGACACAGACACACATGGAAGAAAGACAACCATGTGGGAATGAAGGCAGAGATTAGAGGGATGTGAGTGTAAGTGAGTCACGGAATGCCACAGATTACCAGCAGCCTCCAGAAGATAGGGTAAGTCAAGAAAAAATCCTCCCCCAGAGACCAGAGAGGGCGTGGCCTTGTTGACAACTTGAATTTGAACTTCTGTTCTCCAAAACTGTGAGAGAATAAATGTCGGTTATTTCAAGCTACCCAATTTGTAGCAATTTGTCATAGCAGTCCTAGGAAACATATGGCCACAACTCTGACAAGGCATACCTACAACAAGATCTGGCAGATTTCCTGGTCCCAGATTCCCCAAGCCAAATAAGTCATAATCTTTGGAGAGGGAGCCTCAAAATCTTCACTGTAAGAGGCCCCAAGAGATTTGTACTGTATGTGTTTGAGAGCCACTGGGCGTCTGATCTGACCATCTTCACAAAGCCCAGTTTTCCCCTGTGTAAGTGCCGTGGATTATTATGTAATAAAGGCTATCCCCAGGTTACAAATGAGTCAGGTTCTGTAGGTTTGCGCTTAAGTTGAACACGTATGTGAGTTTCAAAAGGTACATTTGCCTCCTACCTGTAATAGCCTCTATTCATGTGAGTTGCACGTCAGTCAGATGTTTGCAACTTGGGGACCGCCTGTTACAGTCCGCCTGTTAGAGACCATAGCCGGTCCATCCTGGGCCAGCGAGCCTTTGCATAAGTCACTTTATGTGTCTGCACTGAGCATCCTCCTGCCTGAAGGCACCACACAACTACCACAGGATTGTCCAGAAGAGCAAATGAGTTTATGCAAATACAGCACCTTGCACAGAATAAGCTGTTAACAATGATGAGTTATGATAGTATTTCTTGCTTTCCCTCTTCACCTCAACTAGAGTTCTTTCTGAATCACATTTTCAGTTTGGGAACAAACGTGACTTTGCCTCTAGGACACTGTTATTAAGACCACAAAAGCAACGGCTGTCACTTACCATATGCTTGTAAAAGTCGTCTGCAAAGCAGCAGATTTAGGCTAGCCTTTTTACTCCGGTTTACTGAAGGAAAACTGAAGTTCACAGACATTAAACAACATGACAGAGGTATTATAACTTGAACTCCAAGCACGTCTCATTCCACAGCCCCTGACCTTAGCCTTTTTGTTCTATAGCTGTGCATGGTTATCGCATAGATGGGATGAGAATACCAGGCTGTCTCCTCTAGGCCTCCCTGGTAATGAGTTCATCTTATGATGTGACCCATCATTAATGCATTTGTTTGCGTAACTGCATCTGATTACACTTTATTTGTATATAAAACTTAACTTAGATAGAAAAACAAAAAGGGGGGAAAAGGAAAAGATGAATGAATCCGAGGGAATCATTGGTTAATCCCTTGCTAGTCAGCATTGTCTGAGAGATAATTACACATGCAGAATCTCTGGCCCTTCCCTTATCTATAAATCAGAACCTGCATTCAGTAAGATTCCTCGGTAATTCATCTGCAAACTAGAGTTTCAGAAAGTCTGGGTTTATTCAGCTCCAAGAGCAAGTAACTTCAGAGGTGGCCCCAACACAGCTAAATCTATCCCTCTAAATAAGTTTCTAATATTTCTTTCTGGAGTGATAAGTTTCTAATAGGATGGGGTGGGGAGGAAATGTGAAATGCGTACCAAGAAAACTGAGACTACACCGTGGAAAAAAGAAAGAATGGAAAATGAGTCCTAAATCTGGCCTATGTCAGAGACCATCTGTGCTTCAGGAAATAACTCTGAAAATAGGGTCAGAGCTATTTCAATGAGCAAAATTAGATCCAAGTTTAGAGTTAGAAATATGGGAAGAATACGCACAGGCCCATTCCTGGCAGAGAGTTAAAAGTTCCTATATACTTGGTGAATGAAGTCAGAATCAATAAATATTAACACTGAGAGCTAACATTGACTGAAGGACCACACTCGGCTCCGCCACTAAGCTAAATCTATCACACGTGTGAGCTCGTTTAATCCTCTCAACAACCTTGAGAGGTTTTCAATAATTGAAGAGGCTGAGGCTTTGGATGTATATGTGCATGACAGCGTCAGGATGGTAATGACAGAACCTGTCTTTGGGTCTCCGAAATAGTTCCTACGGCTGCCCACATATTAGCTGACTGACAGATCCAACTTCCTTGGAAGAAATACAATCTGAAATAGTATTTGTCCACATGAAAAAGCTCCACTGCAGTAAAACCCGTCTCCAAACTGCAAACAGACGCTGGGGATATAGAAAGATAGGAGGGAGGGGGTGAGGAAGGGGAGAGGAGAAGGGTGGCTGGGTGGGGGGAGGGTGACCGGAAAGATGACCTATATTTCTGTCTAAAAAGGGTACAAGTGAACTTTTGTAGAACTAGAATATAAATATTTTGACACAATGACTATGCAAATGACATGAAATTTATGTGGAACAGCTTGATGAAAGTATTTCAAAATGTATATGAAAACACTACACTGTACCCCATGTTTGCATTAATGTATACAGCTATCATTTAATTAAAAAAAAAAAAGAAAGATAGGAGCTTCATGGGCACTTAGGAGGGAAGTTGGTGAAAGCATGCTCTTCCCGCTAGACTGCAGGCTGGGACACGGGAGTCGACGGCACTGTAGGACTAGCAACAAAGAGCCCCCGCCCAAATCTCTAGACCCACAACTCCACTGTATATGAAAGATCATGCCCTCGTCATTCATAAGGACTAAACAATGAACAGACAGTGGGGGTGGGGGGAGAGAAAGGCTCCTGGGAAAGGAGGCACAGAGCTCGTACAACAGGCAACAAGCCCTGGCCGCACGGCTCTTCCAGCACCTCCAGCTTGTTCCCTGAGCTTTACTTAGCTGGTGCCCTCCAGGCTCCTGCCTGATTATTAGCCCTGATGGGCCATTCTGGGCAGTGTTTCATTCAAACCCATGGCCTTTTCTAATGAACTTATAGAGTCTTCAGGGGTTGGATGGTCAGGCTGCAAACCCAGGTGACAGCACATTCTGTGTCCTCTGTTCCACCAGGCGGGATCACATGCAGACGTTTTATATTTGTTTAAAACACGGTAACAAGGCCTAATCATCCCATTTCCATTTTGTCCCTTTGTTCCAATTTACAAATGTCTAGTTTTCCACGCCAGCAAGCTCTGCGTCATTGGTAAATCATAATCTTTCTGAACCTCTAGAGTTTTACTTCATTGGTCATTATTGTGGTTTTGTTTTCTTAATCAAAGGGAGTGAACGAGGATATCTCCTAAAATCCTTTGAAGCCACAAGATTCTATAACTTATTTATTTTATTTTTACATACACATGTGATTATTAGGTTTCCACTTTTTGCCTTCACAGAATAAAAAAGGCTTAAAATTTACCCACAGTAACAATGTTTAAGATAAGGACTAGAAACAAGAAAACCTGGTAAAGAATGAGTGACGATAAATACATTCAGAAAAGAAATCAGACCATTGTTGCAACAAAGTATTAAGCAATAGTAATAATAATGAGGCAAAGAAAGTAACAGTCACGTTGTCAAATAAGAGTATGCCTATTATCCAATGCTTTGACTCTGAGATTCCGTATAGAGTCATCAATTAACTTCTTCTTATTTCTTTCTATAATTTAATACCAGAACTAATTTTCCAAAAAGCTCTAAAACTATTTGGACTTTCCCTTGTTACACCATTGCCAGCACTTTTATGGAGCACTTTATATTCATTTGCTTTCATTATTCTACCGACACCCATGGAGTATCCACTATATACAAAACATTGTAGGGAGGAATATCATTAACCCCATTTTATAGATGTGGAAACTAAAGCTCAGAGACATGAAATAATTTGTCTAAAATCACACAGCTCGTAGGGGAAGGAGGAACCAGAATTCAACATCAAATCTGTGGCTCCCAAGACCATTCCACCACAACCCATTCTATAAATTTCTCTATAAGACAAGACTGAAATTTCTGGGGGTTACCGTTCCTACTCCTTAAAACAATGCACCTTTTAGCTCCAATCTCACGATTGATCACTCTTAGTATAAGTACATTCTGATCCAATTAAGTTTTTTGCAGAGAAATGTTTCCGTAAATCTAAAAAAAAAAGAAAAGAAAAGAAAAGAAAACTGTACCAGAGATTGTCATCCTATAAAAAGAAAGCTCTACTGAATGGTTCCAATACCATATATGTCCAAATCTTCCCACTAGCCTTTTAAAAACAATGTAGCTGAGAGACTTGGAATTTGTTGGTTTTTTTTTTTTTTTTTCCCAAGTGGGAGCTCGTTGGTCAGAATCCTTAAAGTACAAAAAATTTATTTTTGATGAAAAGGAAAATAAATCATTGTGATTAGTAAAGAAAGACTGTAGTTATTTTATTAAAGAGCAGTGTATACAAACAATTGTGCCCTTACTTTCAAAATCACATTTTAGGAATTGAGGAGTTTTATTCCACGTAAACACACATGTATATGCCCACAAACATCAAGCCAAAGGTACAACAGGCACTTTATAAATCTGAAAAGTCAAAGGGCATACAAACATTGCCTCCAAAAGAGTGTTCTCATGAATGCAAATCCAGCATAAAAAATAAGACCCTTCACCAACTTTCTGCTATGGCCAGATGTTTGAACGTTTTAATTCTGTTTATCTGGAATGTGGAAAATTAATTTGGTTGATGGTACAAGTATACCTCTTATTTTTAATAGGAAAGATTATGTATACATCGTTTATGTCATATAGAAAATGTACGTATATTAACATGAACTGAAAAAGTCAAAAATCAACAATTTTTTGGACCTAGCAATGTCACACTTTGGAATTTATCCTATATATGAATATACCCTACATACCTGATTTATATAAATAAAAAAACATATGAGAAGATGTGTTCAAGAATGTCAGCGGAAGCACTGGAAATGCACACAAAAAACAAAATGTACCTCATCAGTACTAATAAGCTGGGCTGCATGAATCCTAAGGAATGGTACAGAGTTATTAGAAAGGCCAATACGGACTGATCTGGAAAGAAGCCTCGGGGTTACAATTAAGCAAAGACAGCAGCTTGCTACGGAGCATTATAGAATGATTCTACTCTGGATCCAAAAAAGAATTAGGAAAAAGCTCCTGATGGGCCGATACGTTCTCTCTACATATAAAGGTTTACGCAAACATACAAAAAGTTTAGCCTTGGCTATCTGCTGGAGGACAAGTAGGGAAGACTGAGAGGAGAAGCCAAAGTTTTATATATAATCTTTATTATCAAACAATCGGCGATTAACACACAGGAACAGGCATAACCTAAGAAAAGATTGAAGTCAGCAAAGTTAAGGTATAGTAAATGCTCTTAAGTGTCAAAAATACATGTGTAGAATTTTAACATACCGAGTAAGGATGCGGACCACACAAAGGAAACTTTTTTTTTTCCTGGTTGCTCTAATATCAAGAAGCCCCCTGAGTGCACAGCCTGTCTCACAGGATATGGAGAGACTTCATGACACCCTGGAGCCAGAGGTCAAGGCTACATCATCAGAGGACTGA
>NW_003852403.1:32331184-32342114 GCF_000181295.1 Otolemur garnettii
CTGAAGCCCCCTGAGTGCACAGCCTGTCTCACACGGTATGGAGAGACTTCATGACACCCTGGAGCCAGAGGTCAAGGCTACATCACCAGAGGACTTCAGGTAGGAGTCTTCAAGACCTGCTAGTATGCTTTAGAAACCTGTCTTACCTACATAACAAACCAGAAAGATCAGAGAAAACAAAGGTTTTGCTCCTTACTGCCTGCTTCACCACGTCTACTGCAAGCTAGATTTTCATTCATGGTCCTACAGACACCAGAAAGCACACTCTACATTTGAGCCGCCCTTGATTCTCTCTAGCAGCTATCAGCTATGTATGGACAACTGCACAGAAATATGCCATAGGATTTGAAAACACGTTTTGTAAAGGCAACTTATTGCCAAACAAGGTATCAGAATGTGAGCTATGTACGTTTCTCTCTTTCTCTTCTTCCCGGTTTTTCTAAGGATGATCTAACACAGTCTCTGAGCAAAGAGACCAATGACAGAGGCCAAACAACAGCATTAATTCAAAACTGACTTCTTTTTACTCATAGTACAACTTCCTGTTGCCACTGACCCTTGGCTACTGGGACAAACCAAAATAAGTACATTTTTCCTCAGTGTTAAATCACACATGATGCCAGCGACAAGACTATTTCACATGGAGGCCCCTGGGGAGTTTCTGAGGAGAAGGGTCACAGACTGAATGAAATAACCTTTTACAGGAAGGCTGACTGGCACTTTCCAAGGGAATATTGATTCAAAAAACGTACAGTCCATTAGATATGACTCACGATTTATCCCTTTGTGGAGGCCAGATTCCTTTTAAAATTGTCAAGACGTAGTTTAAGATGCCTCAAACAACACTTTGCTTTTCTCATGAAAATACTCAGACACATGTAAATAACCAAATTAACTGGACTACTGAAATATTTTTCTAGAGATCTCAGGCTGCAACGGGCTCCATTAAGATTTTAACTATATTCTCCAATCAGAATTACCAAGGAGATCAAATAAACTCTTAGAAGTGTCAATTAATAACTGATCTAATGTTTTCCTATAATAATTTTCTTTTGGTTTTTGGGGGGCGTAGGTGGGAGGAGAACACAGAGGAAGCCATTCCCTTTATTATTCTATCTCTGCACACATTTTTCTTTTACTATTATTAATTTTCCATTATTTCCTTCAGTTTCCTTCTCTCAGCCAAGTAAGAACCAGAAAGGTTTCCAATATTCAAAAAACTGTCCGTGCAGAGTGGACTAGTTTGTTTCTCTTTAAGACAAACACTGGAGAAGAAAATCTCATTTTGGCTTTTTAAACACCTTCCCCCCAAACCACAACTGATTGAAAAATATAAGACCATATGTATGGAATGACACACTTTCCAAATGCATGAAACCTGGTTTTAAGAAAGTTATGTATTGGAAATATATTTTAAAAGTCAGCTAAAGGCCATTTCACGCAGCTAGGTGAGCCCACAATTGTTAAATGCTATTCTCCTGCTGCCATCTTGTGGTAATTATTGAAATCGCAATTCTCTCTCTGATCTCTCACTACCAGTCAGCTAACTTGGACCCCCAACCTCCCCTCATCCTACCCCCTCTAGAGTTTTTTGTTTGTCTTTCCTACCTTCATGAGGATACTTCTATTCCAACTTTTAAGGACTGCCTTTATCTTGTTTCATTTTTCCTCCTTAAATTATTTTCATTTAATCATAAAGCCATTCCTTCTAACAATGTAATTTTTAAAAACTAGTATTTAACTTCAATTAATTTTGTATTTTTTTTAAACAAAGAAAGGGAATACGGGGTAAGGACAAAATCCAAGATTTTTCCCTTCCAATTTTTTTTTTTTTGCCACATTGTTTTTTTGTTAAACAAAGGATAGGACAAGCATCATGCATTTCTGACCACAGGATGGGATGGCCCTTTACAGCTCCAGACACCTGCTCTGGGGAACCAAGGAGGACCCCGAAGAGGAAATGGGAAGCCACATTGCAGACGCACTCCAAGATGGAGGAGCTCCCCAGCGGATGGGGGTGGGTGCCCCAGTCTCCTCCTATTCTTTCTGGACTATCCTGAATTCCTAAATCTAGCCTGGATGGGGAATCAAATGGTTTTCTAATGATGTATTAATGTGAATAACCTTTAGCCAGACTGATGTATCATCAAAAAATATATATATTTTATAAATGCCACCATTTCCATCTAACTCTCTTGTCCCCACTGCAATTCCTGTGAATTGACAGAGAGTTTGCAAGCAGTCATCCAAAGATGGGTACAAGGAGAAGTCAATTAGCCAGAATTCTCCAAAACAGAGTAGGGGTGAGCAAAACTCTAAATGTGAAAACACTCCACTTCATTCCTCATGATAATGATTTTTTCTTTTCTTTCTTTTTTATTTTTTTTTTTTTTGTTGTTGTTGTTGAGGCAGAGTCTTACTGTGTTGCCCTCAATAGAGTGCCTTGGCATCACAGCTCACAGAAGATTCAACTCTTGGGTTTAAGCGATTCTCTTGCCTCAGCCTCCCAAGTAGCTGGTATTACAGGCACCCGCCACAGTGCCGGGCTATTTTTTGTTGCAGTTGTCATTGTCGTTTAGCAGGCTGGGGCCGGGTTTGAACCCACCAGCCTTGGTGTATGTGGCCAGTACCCTACTCACTGAGCTATGGGCACCGCCTGTGAAAACGATGTATAAACAATCTTTCCCAAACTGTTCTCACATCTATATTATACACAATCTGTATTTTTATGTTTCTTTCTTTAAAATCCATGAACCCTTAGCCTTATTCTAAGCATTTCAGCTACATGAATTTGATGTGATTGTTATCTTTTCTTCCAGTGCATTTCAATGTCTAAGTATTAATATGAAATCAACTCACTTATCTACCACCTAGAAATATCCCTGGTGTCACCAATGATATAAACATCACACTCTGTGAATCACGGCTCTGAAATATACATGCTAAGTAAAATCGAATGAATCTAGCAATCTTTACTTACAAACAAGTAGGGTTAAGTGCCACAGAGGGAAGATTCTTACTGCTTAGAACCATAGTTGAGATCAGAGGCTCTCACACATTTTTTCTGCAGTGACTCACGAGACAGACAACGTTCCCATGTACAGCACGCTCTTGTGAGAAGACAAGACCGTCTGTGGATTATGTGCAATTTCCTGCCATGTATCTGCAACCCTCCCAGTCAAAAACACCAGTTGGAATTCAAGTAAAAGGCTATCCCTAGGGAGATGCCCATGAATGCGCTCAACTTCATTTTCTAAGATGCAAAGCATGAATTTGGATTTTTAAACCATTATTTACTCAATTTAGCCTTACAGTTAGTCAAACACACACCACGGTATCATGACACCGCTGTTGAATCTGCTATAACAATACATGGAGTATTTTAGAGTGATCTTGTTCTCTGAGAGGAGACTGGATTAGATAGGAACTGGTTTTAGTCTCTAGAAGTCTCAATGGGTTTTTAAAATTTGTTTTCAATACATTCTGCTCTTCCTTTTTCTCTGAAAAGTAGCAAGTGAGAAGAGGAAAAGTAAGGGAAGCTGAAGATTTTAGGTGGTTGGAATTTTTACAGTAAACAGACCAGGTTTCCGCCCAAGAGTTTACAGCCTAAGATATAAAAGAACGTTCTATTTTGAGAACTTTTAGCATATGGAGCCTAGTCCCTGGATGACCATCTGATACATGAAATTAGCATTATCCACACTACATGGGCAATAAAAAGCATCAAGAAAATATTAACATTTACCCACAGGCCTTAGACTTGCTCATTAGACAGTAACAATATCATATAGTTGAATAAACAGACCCACAAATATTGGTAAGAGGCAAACAGACAAGTATTTTCGAGATCCCTATAAGGTTTTTCAGCATCATTGGTGCAGCATTTGAGGTCAGAGTGCTCCAATAAAGATACATTTGAGGATATAAAACACACTTTAAAGCATTCTCTAAATGAGACTAGAAAGAAGGAACGGTCTGATTTAGCAACAAGTGTAACCAAGAGAATAATTTAAGAACTGTAGTTGCAAAATCTCTATTACAACTATAAAAGCCAAACTTAATCCTAACAAGGTAATTACAATAGACACCTTATGGGATTTGCCTTCATAAATATTCAGAGGAAATCAGGACATTCATGCATCACCTGGCACACCAAAGTATTATCAATGTGTTCAAACACACAACAAAATCAATCCAAATCAAATCCTGGAACAACACATCAACTGCTCAGGATAGATTCCCGAGAATAGATCAAATCAACAATGCACTACAGAAAGGTTGTCTTTGCGGCCCACACATGGAACAGAACAATCCCCATACAGTATTGTAAAAGTTTCTGGTAGACATAAAATGTATATTGTTTGAATTGAAAACTATACCTTTGTCTTACGTAGCATGAGTTTTTATTATATTCCCATGTAAAAGACAAGATAAAAATGTTCAAAATAAAACTAACACGGTCCACCTCCAAGTCTGGGACCCATCAATAATGTTCAGTGAGCAGTACAGGGAAGATGAAGCATTTCAACAAAGAAACCTGGAGTTGACGAACATGAACTAAAACAGACTATTTCTACTAAAGGACTTTCATAAAACATGTATTTAAAAGGCATCCATATTCCAGATATATCGAGTTTGCTTTAAGAAAATATTTTAAAGCATTGTGGATTTTCAGGATGGACAATTACTAATTATTCTTAAAACCTCAGAAAATTCATGTTATAGGCTACCTGAAATATCCAAGGACAGGAACAGTTTGAAAAGGTGAAGCGATTGGTTTGAGAGAGAACTCTGCTCCACATTTGCGGTGATGTGATTTTTGTGAATTAAAAAATCACCGATGTTAAACTAGAAGAAAATGGGGACGTGAAAGAGAAACACACACCACCACCAGATCCAAGAATAAAGATAAGGGGGTGAAAAAAATTATCACAGGATGTAGTGCTTGGAAAAGAAGTGACAGCCCTGATTCTACCCCCCTGTTCTGGGGACCAGAAAGGGCTGTGTGCCCCACCCCATGCGCAGACATTGGACACACTGTAAGATGCTGCAACCTATTTTATAATAATAGATCCAAGAAGTAAACACACATTTCTATAAGAAACTTATCTGGCCAACTAGAGGAGTTTTAGACTAATAATTACTAAAATAAATATTAATTTGTAAACTGAATAACTCAGCAGTCAGGCACATGGAAGGGCCTGTGTTCACACACACATATATATGTACGTATATATATTTTTTTTTCTTCTTCCCTTTTAAAATTTCTTTGTTTCCTCTTTTCTCTCCAGGACCCCAACAGCACAGTACACCAGTGAAGCTAGACTCAAGGTCAGGACTCCTTTCAGACAATTCCCAAACTTCTGAGCTTTCATTTTTGTGAAACAGGATGTGCTATCCCTGGTTTATCTCAGAGCCCACAGTAACTTCCAAGAGCTACAAGGAACCCAGATAACACAGGGTCCTGAACTCTGATAAGCAAATTCTCAATGGCAAGTGAAAATAATTATCCATACCCTGAGCAACTATGAAATCACCTGAAAATCTTATCAAAAGAAAGCGTTTTCATGCTCTCTCAGCATCTCTGACGGTAGGAGAGGGCTCTAGAAAACAGACCCTCAGTCTGGAAAGAGGAAAACGAAGGGACAGGTCTGTTAGAAACACTTTCACAAAGGTCAGATTGTGTGAAAGTAAACACGAGACTAAATGTAAACTTTCGACCTATCTGTGTACGTTGATGGTTCAAGTGGAGAAAGAACTCCTAGTGTTCCACAAATACCTTTGGGAAATGTACCTGATTCTGGAACCTGAACTAATCCCCAAGCAAAATGAGCGTGTCTCAGGTAACAAATACAAACAGATGACAAGCCAAAGACATCGATTCGCCAACTCTGGTACTGATGCAACATCAAGAGGCCTAAATGTCTTTGGTAGTCTTATTTTTGAGATCCTCAACATGCCACGTGTACAGTCACTTCTTCAGTTTCCTTATCACTAAAACCAAGACACTCTCCATATCCTTATGACATCTGCAATTTTTTTTTTTTTGGCAGTTTTTGGCCGGGGCCGGGTTTGAACCCACCACCTCCAGTATAGGGGGCCAGCGCCCTATTCCTTTGAGCCACAGGCACTGCCCAATATCTGTAATTGTTTAATTCACAAAAATCATACAACTCCCTGTCTCCTGTGAAGCCTTGCCTGAAAGCAAGTCTGTAAGTGCTCATGCTCAGACCTTGCACTCTCCAAAGCACAGGTGGCAAGGTAGACGGATGCTTACAAGCTGTCTGCTACAGATGCCCCTCAGCCTGCTTCCCCTTCAACTCCTGTCAAAACCATTACTCATCTGAGTAAACCAAATAAACGTCCTCTCCTGAAAGCTCCTGTCGGAACACTGCTATGTTAATCGGAAAGAAGCAACAGGTTAACATAGTGATCTATCATCAGTTAGTGATCAATTCACTGCTAAGGTAGGAAAGGCAGAAATGGAGGTGTTAGTATGAGGGACCTGAAGGCCAAAGGCAAAGGGTATCTGAAGGACAGACGCAACCAGGATCATTCTCACATCCTTTATAACTATGTTCTTCATCTGCCCATGACACTGAACTAAACAAGGAAAGCAGATGAAAAATATATAAATGAAAATCCCCAATGCAGATCCGCCTGAGGAAATTCCAGGCTGGATCGCACAGCAGTTAAGTGAACACTATACCCAAGAATTTATTGGTCACTTTCTTAGGAAGCCAGTTTAATACTGGCTCTCAGACTTTTAAGTCCTATTCTAATTTAGGGTATGTGCACTTCTCCTTCAGTTGCTAAGATAGAACCAACCAGATTTGGGTTTGAAATTGGTCGGAGGCATTTCTAAGCTGTGAGACCCTCAGCAAGTGACTGAATTTCTTAAATTCCTTACCTGAAAAGTGGAGAAGCTATTTAGGACTGTTGAGTGCTGTGCTGAGATTGCTAAGATTAGCTCTCTTTATTATTGCTATCATTGCTTTTTTAAAGCAGTGTCTATTCTCAATGGGAACAATTAATAAATAATCAATGTCAGGCCCAGAATTTATCTGGGACCCACTTACTTCCTTGAAGCTGCTCGTATCAAAATTAGGTCAAACCCCTTGATTGAGTCCTAAGGTCAAACCAGACCCGAATTGGATCAGAGGTGCAAAAGGCAATGAGTTTTCTGGGGCATCCATGTCCCAGTGAAAGGAAGTTTAAGTTCAAACTGATCAACTTACATTATCAAGAATCAAGGGATTCATGACAAGAATAGCTCAAATAACTCTGGAACAGTCTATTTTTATTCCTGTAACAGATTAATATTGCTCCTACCCCTTGCTTTAATTAATTTTTTAAATTGTGTGCAGTCCCGTGAGCTCACCCTGGCTAACTAAGTACCCAAAATTAAGGAATTTAGGTGTGTGCAAAAATAATGCAAGGGAAGGAATGACAGGTAATAAGTAATTTTTGATGTGAAGTATACGCATGAAGGAAATTGAGAGTTCACAGACATCTGTGTAAAATACATGGAGTTCCTTGGCAGAAAAAAAGTATTGTAGATAGAAATTTCAAACATCATCCCCATCTTCCAAAACAGCTTTCCGTTCTCAATGATAAGCTCTTGATCCCTACTGGGCACTTCTGAAGGGCTCTGAAAATGAGCGCCACGATGAGTCGGATGTTTTCTTTTTAAACATGATCGCCATATTGTACACTTGATACTTATGCTAAGAGCTCAGATCTGCCTTCCTGGTGTAATTTTCATCTCAGCATTCCTTAGACACTTAGATCATTCTTAATGGAGATGGTGCATTACACCCTCTGTGGACACACGGAAATCTGGCTAATTGGACTGACTTGATGACAATAGTCGGTGGATTCTTTGATTTCCTCCCGCTACCATAAATACTTAAGATATTTCTGTCATCTATTATGCAAATTTTTTAGATGGCTATCATTCTTGAAAGCAAGGTTAATAGGCAATTTTTGGTTTTTGCCATTCTTACACAATTATCCCTCAGTACCCACGGGAGAGTGTTTCCAGGACCTCCTAAGGATGCCCAAATCCACAGATGTTCAAGTCCTCTGTATAAAATAGTGTAGTGTTTATATAAAACCTACTCGAATCTTCCTATATACTACGTTTCTAGATCACCTCTATTATCTAATATAATGTAAACAATTGTTATACTGTGTTGTTTAGAGAATAATTGACAAGGAAAAAAAAAACAGTTGCACATGTTTAGAACAGACCCCACCTCCCCGTTATTTCCCTAACACTTTCTGTCCTCTGTGGGTAGATTCCGCGGATACAGAGCCCACGGAAATGGAAGGCCTGCTGACTGTATTTTCAAACTACATTTCTTTTTTTGATAGTATAGAAACTGTGTGTCTTATAAAATTTGAAATGAACCTGCAGCACGAATAGCTAGTATCCAAATGCTATGGAAACCACAGCTGAACACAAACTTTGCCATAAAGCAGTCCCTTTCAGCCCCAGCATGCCCCATCAGAATGGTACAGCCTTTTACCGAAAAACAGGACAGATGACGGAATAGCTACTCCCCAAGTCGGTATCTGAAAAATTTTAAACGCATTTTTATTTTGAAAGCATCTGGTCTGGTATGAAATGCTGTATCCCAGAAAGATCTTCATAAATCATTCCCTTTCTTGACCAAAATAATTAGCAGTGTCCCTTTAAAAGCTAGGAAGAGTACCCAATTCCAATGGTCACTATCCCCATATATTATACCTGTCAAAAAATCTTAAACTCTAATGAGTCAGCTTGCTGAAAATAAACTCCACACTTCCATTTGAAAGTCTGAAAGTAAGTGCTGAGTGGGGAAAAGTTTACCCTGAGTTCCAGCGTAAATCAGAGTGGAGAGGAAGTAGAAGGGGAGTCCAGCTATTTGCCCTGGACAGAAATATGCGCTTCGTCTCTACTGCGCATGGGCCACTCTTAGGATGACTGTCCTACCCCTAACACAAAAATGTCAGGGGGAGGTGAGAGAGAAAACAAGACAGAAAGAGAAGGATGATGTGTACATATCAAAGGTCAGCCATTGCCTGCCAGTGCATACAAAAATTCTTAAAGATTTCTTCTCAATTAAAAAAAAAAATGCGCCTGCCCAGAACTACTCCTGAATGAGATGAGACTGGGAAGGAGCGTTCTTCGCCTGTCTTTCCCGCACCCCAGTGAGAGCTCTCTGCTGCCAAGCGGTGCTGTTCCTCTTTGAGGGGGCAGACACAGATATCTGAAATTTCAAAAATGTGATAAAGCCTGAGCCCAGCAGCCCTGGGAGGCGAGCAGCTGCCGGGTGACCGCTGATGAAGTGGCTTCTTAAGGAGGTGGGCAGATTGATTCCAGCTGCTGAGCGCAGGGCAGGGCCGGGCAGCCGCCTCGGAATGCGCAGCCGGCTGAGGCGAGGCGCGGAAGCAGCAGATCCTCAAGCACCGGCAAGGCCAGATAGTACTGTTTGCAGGCTTGCCGTGAGAGAAGGAAGGAGAACCCCACTATTTCATCCAACTGAACTTTGAAGGCAAGTTGGGCCAGAAGGTACCCTGTGGTCAGGGTCACTCAGGAAATCGGAAAGCTGTCCGCGCAGAGGTCTGTTCAGAAGGGCCCACATTTCCTAAGGCGGGAGTCCCTTTCCCCTGATCCCCGCTTTTCTGCCCTCTTTGGCCCCCAGCTTCTGGTCTTCTAACAACCCTTACTCAGCCGTGTTTGCTCCCCACCCAGGTAATCCATACTCAAGGGAAAGTCCAAACACAGACATGGAGCGGGAGAATTGAGAGCCCTGGAACTGACCTGGTCAGGGACTGGACAGGAGGACATGCTCTTCAAAAGAGCTTTCCTCCAACTAAGAGAGCTGGGGGCGGGGGGTGGGGGGAGACTAGTTTAGGAGTCCCACGAGGGTCCCAAACTCAGAGAGGGAAGAGGGGAGAGGTCGGCCGGCGCGGAGGCAAGCCTAATGGAATATTCAATATCCTGAGAAGTGCACTTTCGGCCGCACACTTCCAGAGACTAAAAGCCAGTAATGGGCTTTGGAGTCTGCATTTCCTCTCCCTAATGTCCAGAGGCGCTTTAATGCTGCAGCCAATCGATCAGCCTTCTCCGGTGAAGGCGACGAGTGGAGTGCAAAAGCTTCCTACTTGTGGCCAAAATCCGCCCAGCCTCCTCTGCACACCCCGAACGGACGACGTACAACTTTGAACCGGCAGGATTTGGCTCTTAACGTGTCAGGAGGAAAGAAAGGAGCCGGGAGGCGCTAGAGAAACAGCACCCCCACGCTCCCCCCATCCCAACTCTTCCAGGGAGGGATTCGGAAGGAAGACGAACTGGGAGGGCGCATTCTCCACTTTAGGACAGGGCTGAGCGGCAGCCCCAGACTTGCTCAGGTGCAAGGTCACTGAGCTGCCTCCAAGCCCAGGGCACCCAAGGTGTGGCACTCTGGAAAGGACACAGTCGGGGCAAAGGAACACCCAGAAGGTGGGGTTTCTTTGCAATGCCTTGCTGACCTCACAGCTGCCTCGAATGTGACCCTGTGAATAAACCTCTCCCCCACCATCCCCAAGCTCTGCGCTGGATGTCTGAGGTCGAGACCAGCCTCCGTCCCGCCTCCCCCCGCCCCCTGCCAGCTCTGGGCAAGTTCAGTCCCTAAATTGAACCCAACCCCATCGGGCCTCCTCCAGCCCCTCGGCGCGTGGAGGAGAGCAGGCGCCACTGCCGCCGGGGGCGCAGGGGACAAGTTAGCCCGCGCGAGAAAACTTTCCGCAGCCCTTCTCCCCACCCCCAAGCCGCAGGGGCGCGTCTCCCCGAGGAGCTCGCCTTTCCCAGCCCGGCAGAGTCCAGCACAGCACGTGATGGGCAGAAATAAAAATAAACACTTCCCATTCCCGGGCCACCCCTCTCCGCGCGGCGCGGCAAGCC
>NW_003852403.1:32342170-32384552 GCF_000181295.1 Otolemur garnettii
GACCTAGATTCTCTGGCCAGCGCCCGGCGCGCGCACCCCGGGCCCGGCCTCGGCCCTGCCCGGTTTGCTGCATCCTACCTTTCGGATTTGGTGAACTTCCGGAACGCCTGCCGGAGGTCGTGGAAGGACCTGTAGGTCTGCGGCTCGGCCGAGATGCCCTGCGCCCGGGTGGTCCGCGGGCCGATGTGGGTCGAGGGCACCGGCAGCACCGACTGGCATTTGTGGAGCTTCCTCTTCAGCTCCTGGATTTCCTCCTCCTTCTCTGACAGCCGCTTCTCCAGCTCTTTGATCCTCTCTTCCTTGAGCATGAGAATCTTGGCAAAGTCTTCCTCCAGCTCGCTCATTTTTCCCCAGCCCCTCCGCGAAACTTTTTCCCGGGCGGCGGCGGCGGCGGCGGCGGCGGGACGGCGGCGGGAGAGGCGAGCGCGGAGAGGGGCGAGCGGGCGCCGAGTGCGAGCGGCGGAGGCTGCCCCGAGCGCGGCGCCAAGAGCCGCTGCCTTCGAGCCAGTCCTGCTGAATGGACTGAAAGCGCCGAGGGCAGGATGAGACGTCTAAAAGCGATGGAGGGGAGAGGCAGAGTGCTAATCCCCAGCCTCTCCGGGGGATAGGTGATTATCTTTCATTGAGAAACCAATTAGAGCTGCCCTTCCTCCCCTGAGACCCCTGCTCCGTCCCCCCTTCCCAGTCCTTCCGTGAGAACACGCGCGCGCCGCCCCACCAGCCTGGTTTCCAGCTGAGGGCTGATCAGAGAGCCTGGGCTCCCTCCATCACACACAAGTCACTCTTCCACGATACATGGTACCAAAGGAAGGGGGGACAGGCGAGGGGGGGGAGCTTTATGCCACTTGATCCTTGAAATAGCAACAATTACCATGTGATCTGGCGGATGACGCAGCGCTTGTAACTGGATCCTAAAGTGTGTGAGTGTGTGAGTGTGTGAGAGAGACAGAGACAGACATTTCATAAATATTAAACTGCCCTGAGACAATAACCCGCACAAATCCGTCTTCGCTTTCGCCTTCTCCTTCTCTGCTGCTCTAGATGCCTAAGGGGTATGTGGTGGGTTCTTACTGCGAAGTCCCCTGGTTGTGACCCTAAGTAATAAGAATGACAGAGCGATAGTAGTTCCAGATTTTTTTCAAGATAAAACTTTACTGGTAATTGTGAACTAAAATTGAAGGTGAGGAAGTTGGATGAACATATGGTAATGGCTCCAGGTGTTTACTGGAAAAAGGAAGGCCAGGCATTGAGTGCGAACTTCTGAGAGTCTGTATTTTAGTTCATCTACTATGTTAAATTTCGTGTATTGAGCATCCAAGTCGTCACCCAATGGTTCTGAAGGGACGGCCTTTGGTACCGAACTGCTGGGTCACCCTCCCAGGTCCAGTCTGGCAGCGAACTTGCAGCTGTAATCGTCTGTGTATCTGGTCTACCTGTGTTTCTATCACCTACTCTGCGTGCCTTAAAGGGATGGGTCTGCCCATGTGAGCCACCATATTTGCTAATTCCTACCCTTCCTTTTTTTATAGTGTATATGTCACAGAGAGAATTTTCATAACATGAATCACTTTAAGAGTTTATCTTGCTGTGTGTGTGAGAGAAGTATTTCTTTATGATCGACAACTTAGTAAACCTTTCTTTAAAGGAGAAAAACAGTTGCCACTAAGATACCAAAGAATTATTTTTGAAGTAGTAACTTAAAAAGAAAAAAAGTCAAATCAATGTACAGTATAATTACTGGCAACTTACAAAAACAAATCCTTCCATCGTGTAGGAAACCACTCAGGTAAAAATAGTTATATACTTTTGTTTATAAATAAACCCTAAAATAAATTTTATTCTGGGGATGTCTTCATTATTTACTGTAATATCTACTCATCTGATTTTCTTAAATTAAAAATATTTTAAACCTCATCTGAATTTTTTAATAGCACCAGATGCTCAAGTCTGGCTCCATCTACTCTCGTTGGAGAAAGGTTCTCTGTGTTATTGATAGTTAACTATTCTGTTGCGTCTATCTATGAGCTTAATTTGCTATCATCCTTTGAGAAACACTAAAATAATGGACATGTAAAAATAATACATAAGGAAAGAACCTTTGATCATATTCAAAAATGCAGGCATAGCTTCAACTTATTTATGGAAGAAATAAAAATAGGCTTAAAATGACTCTTAAAATGTTTTATCCAAGTCTTATACAATCTTGAAGATACTATTCAAATATGTTTCTCCTGCCTGTGGGGGAGAAAAATAACATTTAAATCGCAATTTCATGCACACACCTCAAAACCCTAAATTCATCTCTCTCTTCCAAAATAAAACTTATTTCTGAATATGGCCATTTTAACTTAATGTTAATACCTAGTGACATTAAATCTTGTCTATTGGCTTAAGAAATATTTAATTTAGAGCACAGGAAAGCTTGAGAAAAGACATCCTGGTAAAAGAATAAACATTGCGTTATTAAAAGTCATAGCATATTAGAGCTAAAATTTTAAAGATGATCTAACTCAACCATTTCATATTATTCTAAAGAGGAAAGAGAGAGCTTGCGAGGGGAAGTCCAAGATCACCCAAGGGCAGAGTTTGAATCCAGGACACGGAATGCCCATGACGAGTGATCTCCCTACCATGCAGTTCCTGGGTTAGAACCATAAAATCTAGAAATTCTACTATTCTAATGGCCCGGTGTTCAAAGATGTGACTTTACCCTTTGTTGCTTCTAAATCTATAACAGTAATAATGTCAAAGCAGAAGTATTAATGAAACCTAGTTGGTTGTTTTGTTTTGTTTCTCAAAGGAGAAGGTCGCCATCTAGTGCTTTTGGAGAAATTTGCCAGATAAAAATTGTAATCATGATGTTATAGTTAGTCCTTCAATACCTGTCCTGGTGTTTTGATGTCCCATATTTGAAAGAAATACAATATGCAGAATTTTATGTTAAAGTAAAACATTTTGTTTTAATTTGGTATCTTTTAGCCTCTGGATAATGATGATGATTTTCATAAAGATTTATTGAATGATTAATATGTACTGGCACAGGGCTAAGCCCTTTATGTGACAGATTTTAATTGCCATGCTAACTCTGTAAGGTTGGTACTGTTCACAGTTTATAGAGAAGAAATGAATTCTTAGCCACATTGGGTAATTTGACCAGATTTGACTCTGATTGTCTTGATACCCCATGCAACGCTGCTTCTGCCTAAAGTATATTAAAGTATCCACTTCTCTGTGAACACAGTGATAAGCAAAACTAAAATGTTTTTCTTAATGGGGATACACTAAGCTCAAAATCACATATAAACTCTAGTTCCTAAGATTCTGGTGTCTAACAATCAGTTCCCTGGGGTTGTGATCTCTTTGTGATCCTTTGGAATATGATATACACTTCATATATAATTGTGAATGGTTTTTGTTAAGCATATGTGCTTTCAATTGCTGTGTTTGTGCTTTGCTTCCTTTTCTTTCTCCTTTCCAATAAAAACCAGATTGCTTGAGCCCAGCAATGTTGAGGATGCAGTGAGCTATGATGTGGCCACTGCACTCCATCCTTGGCAACACAGCAAGATCCTGTATCTCTAAATAAATAAACAAGTAAATAAATAAATAACACACATACCTACATACATACAATAAAAAACACTTCTAAATAACCTGAATGCTTATGAGAGTAGCCTCTTTAGAAATTCCTGTCCTTTAATCTGAGTCAGTGTTACAGGGAACAGTAAGAGGACAGGGCGTATAAAAAATTAAAAACAATAAAACTAAGTCAGTCTGCTTTTTATTATCTCTATTTGCTGGAAGTTATAAATGATGCCAGTAATAAAATATTCCACCACCCCCCATCTAAAATATTCTATTGGTTCACATTCAAACAATGGCTGCATTTACTGTTGAACAGGTGGACCACTCCCATCACCCCACCCCTCGGAATAACACTGACCTTGGTGCATGTTGTAAAGATCCAGAGCAAAGAAAATGGTCACATGCATGTGATTTGAGTGAAGTTCACATGGGTGGCAGCAGAATGGTGTAGAAAAGAGGTTTGGTTAAAATGAAAATAGAGACAGAGGTCTGAACTTGTGAAATGGAGTGTCAACAAAATTCAAACCACCTGTTCCCAACTGCTTCCGCGGGTGGCAGCCCTGACAGTACTGATGAAAGACTGCACGCATACATTTCCCGTCAAAGAGTGCAATTGATGAGAAGAGGACCAGACTTAGAACAAAAAGGCTGAGTCAGTCTAGCACTTCTTGAGTCGTGCGCTCTTAGGCAAGTCATTTAACTTATCTGAGATCCACTTTACTCATTTGGAAAATGAGGAGTTACCTTGGGTCCATTTCATCTTTCTGCCTTCAGCGATTCTATGGAATTTCATTTTTCCTGTTAAAACACATTTTTATAGATAACATCCATCCAACAACATTAAAGCTTTGAGAAAAGAAAGAGTTAAGATGGAGTCTGGTTGGTCATATAAAGATTTCAGTGTACTTTTTTTTTTTTTTTTTTTTTTTTGCAGTTTTGGCCGGGGCCGGGCTTGAACCCGCCACCTCTGGCACTACTCCTTGAGCCACAGGCGCCACTCTCAGTGTACTTTTCAATTAACTAAAGCTCGGAGTATTTTCAGTTAATTCTACATTATACTACATGTGGCTTCAATGTTGTGACCTGGAGCAGTCCTCTGGTGATCACAAAGTGTGTTCCCACTTTGGGCAAGAGAAAATCTTGAAGTCCTGAAACATACTCACATCTACATTTTTTTTTTTTTTTTTTTTGCAGTTTTTTTGGCCAGGGCTGGGATTGAACGTGCCACCTCTGGCATGTGGGGCTGGCGCCCTACTCCTTTGAGCCACAGGTGCCGCCCACTCACATCTACATTAACCACTATACAGAACATGAAAATAGCCAATGAAGTGTTTCCTTAAACAAATTCCAGGATTATTTGGTTACCATTTAGTGAATTTATATAATGAATCATAATGGTTTTTTAAAAATCTATTCCCTTTTTTTCAGAGACAGCATCTCACTTTATCACCCTCAGTAGAATGCTGTGACATCACAGCTCACAGCAACCTCCAACTCCTGGGCTTAGGCGAGTCTCTTGCCTCAGCCTCCTGAGTAGCTGTGACCACAGGTACATGCCACAATGCCCGGCTATTTTTTTGTTTGAACCCGCCACCATATGGGGCCGGCACCCTACCCACTGAGCCACACACACCACCCTAACAATCTATTCCTATAGAAAAATGTGTACAAATACTTTTCACAATATGGTCCTACAGAATTTTCGTGTGGTATGCAACAGGAAGACTTTTATTGTTTCCTCTGATGTGTCTATACATTTGAAAAAATAATAATTCTTCCTAGAAATTCTGAAAAATAAAATTGAACTAAGAAGAGGTGATACTTAATACTTCCTATTGCAGAAATCAAATTCTGCTATATATTAAGAATACTGGAGCCCAGAATATGGAGACAGGGCTACCACGTGACTTGGGATCAATCATCTTATCTCCTTAAGCCTCAGTTACCCTGACTGTGAAGTGGAGACATGGACACTAAATTCTCCTGCACCCACAACTTTATTTCAGATACAACTGAAGGTGAAATCAACGTGTCATTTGTCATTGAACTGTAACACTGTATAAACAAATATAAGTAAAATGACACGGTAGCCCCTGCTTTGAATTGTGGTGGGAGGACAGTTCAGCCAGGGGAGAGAGTAGGAGGCGGGACAGGCTTGGTAGAAGTTTCATACCCCTCAGATTCCTACCCCTGGCGGCATCTTCTTTCAGTTATTCACACAAATCTAATCCAGAACATTTTTAATAAATTTCTTTTAATAGAAAATGCATGCACATGATACAGAATTCAAAAAGCACAAACGGATATACGATGAAAAATAAGCCTCCCTCCCATCCCTGTTCCCCAGTTCCCTCTATGGAGACAACCATGGATCAGGACTATTTACCTGTGTATCCCCCGTGACGTGTATTCATTCATAGCATCTTTGGATAAAAATTCATATTTATCACAAATAATATTTAATATCTGTTTTGCATGCTAGCTTAATACCTCGCTCAGAGCTATTATTTTCTGAGTTTCATAACCATTAACATTACTCCAGTGCAGTGTGTCACACTATCCATCTCGGTGATAAAATGCCCAGGAACAAGCCAATAATGTAGCTGAATTAGGAGTGTGTGCGCTTCCTGCACTCAGATGTTATTTATAGATTTTTTTTCTTTTAATTATAAAATATTATGGGGGTACAAATGGTTTTGGTCACATGTATCACCTTTGTTCTGTTTGAGCTGGGGTTATAAGTGCACCCATCACCCAGCTGGCGTTCACTGTACCTGTCGGGTAGGTTTCCACTCCTCCCTTCTACTCCCTTCCACCTGTTTGGTGGAAACTCTGCTGAGTTTTCCTTCCCACTGTGCTTATGAGTGCTCTTTGCTTAGTTTCTCTTTTAAAAAAAACTGAGTTACTTCTTATTTTATTAAATATGTTTAATAACAGTTTCAGAGTGGCCCAGTATTTTAAGAATAAAATCCACACCTTATACAATACATATATCTTTTAAAGATAGGATAAAATAACCTCTGGCCATGATCCTCTCTTTCCACTTTACATTAATAAAAACATTTATCTGTGCTTATCTCAAATTATTTCAAATGAACGGTTTCCGTGTTAAAAAGCTAACAAACTTTTGGTAGGCATGAAAAGCACTCTATTTTAACAGCCTCCTAATCTGTTATAACAGTCATGATTTTCTTGATCGCTGATCAAAATGGTATAGTTAGTTCAATAGCTCAAAATGGCATAGTTAGTTCAATAGTTCATTTACCATTTCAGATTCAATGAGGGCACATTTATTTGGAAATGATTTTGTCAGGATGTCTAGGCATTTATTATAAAAATAAGCTAAAACTGGCTTTTATATTTGTGAAAGAAATACTTGCACACAACCTATTGACGCCCAGGAGGTACTAAAACTATTATATTCACAAGGAGTGCTTGCAAGTGCTGTGTGGAGTATACTTTCCAAATCTGTGTTATAGATGGCTCCATTGCAGGAGGCTTAATAAAAGTGAGAAGGTGGAAGTAGCCCTCAAAACCTGCCCATAATAATTTTAGAGGATTGTATTAGTTACATCAAAAAGTCTTTTTCTGTACTGCAAAATGCTCGGGCTCAGCACTCCACTCCCTTTCCATGGCATCCTTTGCAACCACCCGCAGTCTGCAGAGGGCAGAGAGGCGGCAGAGAGACTGAGGATATTGAACGAGGGAGACACAGCCCCTAACACCCTTCATTCAAACCTGCATCTACTAAAGGAGATCACTTTACAAAAAAGCACATTCAAGCAGACATTACTCAGACTGTGGCTAAAGTCATCAGCAAGAAACTCGGCCAGGAATACCTTGGGGTAACATAAGGTTATGATGGATTGTGTGTGTGTGTGTGTGTGTGTATGTGTGTGTGTATTTCAAACACTGTATGTTTCTTCTAAATCATTCCTCCAGCATGGGTATGTCAATAAAAAACTTTAAAAGTCTCCAGTGAAAACATTTGGATATTTTAATGTTGAGAACAAAGATGGAGAGATGTGATGAACAGGTGGAAAATGGCACGAGTTGCTGAAGGTTAGACGTGAGCGCATTGCTATCAATCAGGACCGACAACATCCACCCCTCCATAGTCAGACAAACTGATTTAGCTTTTGTGCAAATGTCAAATTAGCATTCTAGGAAAGACACAAGAGAAGAGGCATTAATGCCAGCAATCCTTGTATTAAGGATATCACAGCATTGCTACTTGGAAAGGGAAATTAAAAATAAATGTTTATATTACCTGAGCCAATAGACTTGGTTTCATTCATTTAACAAATATTTTTTGTTCACTATTCTACAAGCACTTTACAGGGCACTGAGATTCAGAGAGGAGTAAGACAGAGTACAGATGGTCTCTGGGTTACAAACAAGATATATTCAATAGGTTTGTTCTTAAGTGGAATATGTAATTTGGAGCAGGTACAATTGTCTATTACCTACGATAACTTCTGATTGTAAATGCAAGTTGTATATCAGCCAGATGTTTATACCTCGGGGATGGCCTGTTTCTGCCCTCAAGACACTCGTAACGTTGCAGGAGGAAGGAGCTGCTCCTGGGTTGAGGAACACAGGGAGGTAAATGACTAAAAGCAGAGTAGTAGTGAAAAAACGAAAAGGCTTCTTCCCAAATTGCTATTATGTTACTGAGGAAGGGGAAGAAAACAATCAGGTGTGGATGTGTATGAGAGAGAGAAGCCTTGGTCAAGTGTCCGAAAATTAACTTGCCTAAAAGCAAATCACAGAAAGCCAAAAATCACCAAATAACCAATTTGATATATGTTGGAACCAAAAGATTAATTTGCCAAACAAATTAGTAAATTATCTGAATTTCTATCATTTAAAACTAACCCAAAACTTTCCTTAGGAAGTCCCTTTTTGAATGTATGTCCAATCCTTCTGAATAGATTCCTCTATGGCTGTGTCCTCTGAAAAGACCAGGTAACTCTCTAACTGGTCAGGGGAAAGTGAGCCAATGGGCCAGTGAGGGCCAGAGAAGGCCACAGGCTTGCCAGAAAGTATCAGGGAGGGAATTCTGGAATGCCACTCCAAGGACTCGAAGTTTTATTCTAAGAGACACTGATTTAATAAAATGCCATAACTAGGCAAATATTTACAGTAAATAACATATGGAAGCTTCCAAAGAGATATTTGGAAACAACCAAAATTACCTGTGGCACAGTAAAGTGGTACTATAGTCTCTTCTCTGGGTTTAGTGTTTATTTAAAATTAGCCTCTTTTTCACTTCTCCCATAAAGGCTGCTTTTTCTTCATGGGTGTGAAAATGCATTCACCAGGAAAATCAGGTTAAAATAAGTAGGTGGTTGAAAGAAAGAGAGTACTCTGACTCTGAGTTAATCTCGCAAATGCAAATACGCTTACTTGTTAAATAGAAAGGCATATCACAACATTTGGGTTATTATTCTATTTCTTAGAGTACAAAAAATTCCATTTTTATTTTATACAAATTAAATTATCTTTCCAAATAGAGGCAAAAGTTTTAAAGCAGTTTTAAAATTGCTGCTATTAAGGAAACACTAGATATAAGAGAACGCAGAAAAATTGGAAAGAGATTGTAAGTGTAAAAATTACAAAACCTTTTATAAATAACTATAATTTCCATAGTAAAAATTAAGTATTCTAAACTTAGAAAAGCAGAAATCATGTGATTAGTCAACATGCCCAGGATAATAATTATGAAAAATCTCCCCAGATAATCTCTAAATTCAATGTAATTCCACCAATATTTTTAAAAACAAAAGTGACTGAGTTGCCTTTTAAATGTATATGAAACAGATATTATACAAGAATCACATAACAGTAAGTAGCTGGGTTCTCTATTCTGTCCCATACATCTACCTCTCTGGTTTTGTGCCAATACCATGCTGTTTTGATCACTATGGATTTATAGTATAGTCTGATGTCTGGTAGCGTGATTCCTCCTGCTTTGTTTTTATTTCTGAGTAAGGTCTTGGCTATTCGAGGTTTTGGAGGGGGAGGGGGTGGGTGGGTAGAGGGAGGATGATTGGTGGAATCATGCCTGTGGTTCATCCTATAAGGGTACGTGTGAATCTCTCTACTTGTAGAATAGAAATGTCTTAACACAATAACTAAGAACAAGACATGAAGGCTATGTTAACCAGTTGAATGAAAAAATTTCAAATTGTATACAGAAACAGTGCACTGTACCCCATGATAGTATTAATGTACACTGCTATGATTTAATAAAAAAATAAGAAAAAAGAATCATTAAAAATATTTTGAAAACAACCAGAAGTGTGGTCTTGTAGAATACCTTTTAAGTATTCTACAAAGCTAAAGTGGTAATTAAACTAACATGGAGAATAATTTTTTTTAATGGTCATAAAAAACACATAGTTTAGAAATAGACCTATATCTTTCTTTCCCCTTTTTTATGTTGGTAAAATATATACAACATAAAATTTGCAAAGTTAACCATTTTTTTAAGTGTAAAGTTCAGCAGCTTTGATATATTCTGCACCCATCACCACCATTCTTCTCTAGAAATGTTTCATCTTCCCAAACTGAAACTTCCCAAACTGAATCCATTAAACAGCAACTCTGCATTTCATCCTTATTCCATCTACCAGCAATCACCATTCCACTTCCTATAAATTTGACTACTCTAGGCAGCTGTTATAAATGAAATCATACAGTATTTGTACTTCCATGACTGGTTTATTTCACTTAGTATCATGTCCTCAAGACTCATCTACATTGTAACATGTGTCAGAACACACTTCTTTCTTAAAGCTGAATGGTACTCCACTACATGTATAAACCACATTTTGTTTATTCATTCATCTGTAAATAGATATTTGGGTTGCTTCTGCCTCTTGGCTCTTTTATTAATGTAGTTATGTAGTTATGAACATTGGTGTCCAAGTGTCCGTTCAAATCCCTGTTTTAATTTCTCTCTGGTATATACACAGAAGTAAAATTTCTGGATCATATGACAAGTCTATGTTTTATAATAGAAAATGTTTTATAAGTACATAAAACAGAGCTGGTATCCATCATAAGCCAAAAGCTCCTACAAATTAATAAAAATACCAAAATTCCAATACAAAATGACAAAAACCAAGATGCTCATCTTGACTAATAGAATGCATTTTTGTCTGTCAAATTGAAAAAATTTAAGAGCTTGATAATATTTTTACTTTCAAAGTTGTGATAAAACAGCCCTCCCAAATACTGATGAGAGTATAAGCAGTTGTTAAAGCCCTTTGTAGCAAGCAATTAGCAGTTAGTTATCTAAATTTTAAGTGTATATTTGCTTTTACTCAGCAATACTACTTCTAAAAGTTAAGATTAATTTGCACTCACTTTCTATCAGCACGTGGAAATAGTAGAAGAGTGGTTACCATATTGCAACATTATAGGGACTGACCCTTAAGAAGATATAAAGCCAAAGGCAACATTGGAAAGAAAAACTGATTTGACTCCTAGAGAGTTTCCCACTTACTGCCATTCTTGTCTAACAGAGCTTTAAAGAACTAACCTGGAGAGCACCAGTCTTTATCATATGCCTGATTCTTTTTCTGATTTCAAGTTAACTATAAGAGAAAGGAAAATTAATGTGATTCATACTGAACTTTGTTATAAAAATTATCATTCAATGACTAGATATGGATATTTAATATTTTTTTGGACTCCATTCAGGAAAATGGAAGAATGTTATCACATGTAGCATAAACCTGTTTCTCATTTCCTTAAGATATCTTTTAAAGATTCTTTTTTTTTAATACAGGATTTCCAGTTCTATTCTTTTCTCAATATGTGATTGATGCAGAAATGATATCTATTCAGTATGTGACATTTAATTCTCCTTCCGAATTTATTTTAATTTCTTTTACTTTAAATTAAAATAAATAATAAATGACATCCGCAGAGTTTTGATAAAGACATCCTTTTGTAATCACTGACGTAATAAAAAGGGGTTAGCCAATTATTTAGTGTTTTGGTAATGTAGCATCAGATCTAATGACTGGTGGTGGTGCTTGAAAAGTTTTGATTATTTAGTAGTGAGCTAAACTATTTGACTTCTCTGGAAATCAGAGTTTACATTACATTTGCAATCAGTTCCAGTTAAAGCAAAATATAGAACCAATTATAGAGATGTCCAAAATAGGAAATTTAATATGACAGCAAGTTCTTTGTTTTTTAGGTATACATGGCCTGACTTCTGAAGCAGAAGAAACCTCTCATGCTCCATGGTACCAATAATATTATTATATTAACATATCGGCCATATACTCATTGAATGCTTTGTAGAGGGCACCACGTTAATCCCCTTATACACATTAAGTTAATGTAATCTTAGAGTTTCCCAAGGTTATTTTCTTAGCTACAGTGATATTTGGCAAGATGTAGAACTTCTCAAGTGTCAATCTCCTTATGTACAAAATGGGAATAATAGTAGTACCTTTACCATTGAGTAATTATGCAAATTACTTAGTAGTAACAATGATAATATTGAGAGCAATACTTCAGGAAGTTAATTAGTAGAATCATGATATTACAATAAGGCTTTTCTGAAAAAAATTATGTCAATATAAGCATATTGCTTAATTACATACATTATCATTTGAAAACTGTGTCCCCACGGTAGATTGTTTGCAAAAGTACCCATAATAAATCCCTCCCCATGCCTTTGAGAAATCCTCTATCACACTGACTCAAGGATAACCCACATAACTTGCTTTTGCCAATGGCATAATAGCAAATGTTTCATAAACTGAGACTTGAAAAGTTCTCGTACATCTAGGATCTGACCTGTCTTGCTGCTATTGGGAAAACTGTGATGATAAGAATGAACCCTGTCCAGCCTGCTGAGTGATAAGTGAGACATGACCCTCTTACCTCCACTCTCCCTGCCATCAGGGACCAGACATGTGAGTGAGGTCATCAGCCCCTTGCTGACTGCAAAGATATGAGTAAACCCACCCAATACAATCAGGAACAGAGATCCAACTCAGCGGAGCTGAACCCAAATCACTGACCCACAGAAGGATAAACAAATAAAATGATGGTTGTTTTAAAGTACTCAATTTCGGAGAAGTTTGTTACACAGCAAAAGCTAACTGATACAGTCTCCATAGACAAACATAAAGATAAAAAATCATTATGCAGAACACAGCTAATATCCTAAATTTATATTATTATATAAAAATACTGGCTTACATATAAATACACGTCAACAGCATTAAATAATTAAACTAATAAATAAGGCCTATTTGGTTGTATACTCAGTGGTAAACACTGGGCAGTGATATGAAATATTAATACAAAGATAGGATTCTCATCTTTATAGAATAACAGTAATAGACAAGCTTTATCTTTTTTACTAACTTCAATCTAGTGAATAATGGTGGCTTTCAGTGTTGTTTAGAGTCTAAGTCCATCTCTAATTTTGATAGAGAGTGGAAAGTACACACATGTCATACATTTTCAAGCTTTGCTGTAGATTAGACCTACCTTCAGAATATTTGTGCCAATAAAAAAATTCATTATTTATTTTGCATATCCTAAATCTTTGTACTTCTTGATACAATTTTAGTTGAGGTTATAAAGTTGCCACTGAAATATCATACTCCATAAATGGCCTTGCTGAAAAGACAGACTTTGTTTTTAAAAGTGCAGCCAAGGAAGGATGTTCTAAAGAAAGCATCCTGGCTCTCTCTGCCTTGCCTATACTAACCTAATTCCACAAGAACAGAGAAGCAGGTCGCCATGGAAAGCAAGTGTTATCACCACACAATTAACCGCTGGTTTGTGATGAAGCCTGCTTATTCATTTATGTCGAGTACTCAGCAAATCCTAGCTAAAATGATTATTAACTTATTCATTTATCTAATAAATGTTTGTCCACTCAGACCACATTGCCTGGGGGATGTTTCATACTGAACAGGATGGCCAGGGCCAAGGTAAGAAAATAAATGGGTGAGATGAAGAAACAGAAAACAAAGGCTGACTTACCTACTTTGAACCCTAAGTTTCTTCCTTTACCTGGAACTCATTGATTCCAGCATCCATTCTAACCACCTAACCACCTAACACATCTAGTATTTGATTATTTTCTTTCTATTACTATGGTAAGCATCTTGACTAAAGGTAACATGTAGGAAACTTCTGTTGTGTTTTCTCATAGCTTCAAACAATCCTTTTAGGAATAACTTTTATGATAATTATTAAGTGTTCATGATGTGCCAGACACTATGCTAGTACTCTACATAAATTAGCATCACCTTAAACTTTATAATAATTTTAAGGTAGGTAGCACCCACCTTTCACAGGACTAGGAACTTAATCTTAAAGAGCCAGAAGGACTTGCCCGAGATTATACAGCAATGAGGTCATGGAGTCAGTTTGGAGGCCCAGACCTCTGTGACTGCAGTGGAAATGCGCTTGTTCACTGTGCCTTGCTGCCTCCTGCCATTCAGTGGCAGCTCCTGCGTGTGTGCACAATGGCCTGGGAACACATGCTCACATTAGCATCCTCACTTCAGTGATCTCAAGGATCTTCCTTAACTTCTGCGGTCTCATTGGTAATATGGTTTATACTCAGAGTCCCAGAGAAATAAGGATAACTTACCCAAATAATATAATCAGAGAAGGGTCTACCAAATTGATTAATTGCAGAGGTGAGGTCAAAATGTAGAGGAACCACCAGGTGTGGTGAAGGCCCCTGAGTCTGGTAATAGTGGGCTATTAGCACCCCTAGGCTGAAGGGAAAAGGGTGGGAGCTTAAGAGATCCTGGGAAGAACTTGGCTGTGACTGTTAGGAGAGGGTCCCACGCTGACCCAGTGAAGGGGTCAGGGAATGATCTGCTCCATCCTGCTCTGCTCTCTCACTCTGAACTCCCCCAGTGCCTCCCAGTGGCCAAACCCACACAAACCACTGGAAAAAGAGCCCCACTGAGGTAGTTCAGCGGGCCAGCCTCCTGGGGCAGAGACCAAGCAGAGAATGATAGACAGTGGAACTGTGGGAGTGAATGGACGCTTCTGGGTCACATATAAGAACAGCAATAACGCCTCCTTCAGAGGTTTAATAATGACAAAATAAACTTATAAAAATAAAACCCTAGAAATCATGTCTAGTACTCAGCAAATATTAGCTAAAATGATTAACTTATTCATTTATCCAATAAAAGTTTCCTGAGCACTTACTACATTCTGAGCACTGTGGACGTGAGCTCTGTCTAAGGAAGCTCATGCTCATGGGAGGTAAATGCACAGCAGAGATTTCAGCAAGAGCCTTCATCATCCCTAAAGCTGGGGCTCAGATATAGCTGGAAACATTCGGCCAACTAGTATAATAGAGAGATTTTGTTTTTTAAGTGGTCCTCAGGATCTTGTTGGACAATGACACATTCTAATAGGAACAGTAGCACGGAAGTTTAATCAGTAACAGAGCCTCAGCTGTCAGAGGAAGGTGTGGTACGTACAGCATGGTATTTGCCAGGACAATCAATCTCCTGGCCCGCCCTTCTAGAACTCTGGACTGAGTCGTGGGATGATGAAACTAGGGAAGCTGTAAGGAAGGAACAGCTGAATCCTCATAGGTGTTGGAGGCTCAAGTATAACTGAAGGTAGAGAAAGCATCGATCCCCACTCTGCAGTGACAGCCCATGCTGTGTTGGCCACAGCGAAGGTGGTGCTGGGAAAGCCACAGCGGGAAGTTAAGGGAGGCGGAACTCCGGCAAGTTCTTCCAGCCCCTGCAAGTAGCAAAGGATGGCAGTGGTGGAGTCCACAGTGCCCGTGAAGGAGGACCGAAGAAGGAGAATATCCTGCCAAAGCCACCTGGTAACAGACCAGATGTGTCTGTGAGTGCCTGTTGATCTTCAGAGGAACTCTCAGAAATACTTGGCTTCTCTAACAGTCTAGGGAAAGAAACCAGTGAAATGCGGTGTATACAAATAACAATAACATCTGATGTATTGTTAACAAGGGCCAAGTGCTCGTGAGCACATGTACAGATAAAGGACCAGGAGGAATCTGAAGAAGCAAGAAGAATCTTCATGTTGTTAGAAATCAGGAAGGTTTCCTCAACGAGGATCAAGTAGATCAGAGAATGGAGATGATTTGAAGATGAAGAGGCAGGCAGTGTGGAAAGCAGGGGCTGAAGAGCCGCAGGGAGGAAGGGACAGTCTGATCAGGTTGCAGGAAAAATGGAGAGAGTGAGTGTGGAGAAAAGCAGGCAGTCCAGTGCTTGATTGGCAGAGGGCCTAGAAAATCAGCCTTGGGAATGTGGTGTTTGTTCCACGAGTAATTGAAAATTTTTCAAGGGTGGGAAATGACAGAGGAAGAGCAAGGAGCTTGATGAATATGCGGTGCCAGAGTCAAACAAGAAGAAACCAAAGCAAAGGAAACCACTCAGGCTTTACGGTAACATCTTGCTAATAGAAAATAAACACATGTGATGTCATCTTTAGGTGCCAACGCTGTCATTAAAAACATCGCAATCAGAGCTACTATTTATTTAGCACTGGGCTCAACGAGACATATGCTATATAGTCTTTTCAGCAGCTCTATGCAATAGACATTCTTATCTCTATGTTACACTTAAGAAAGTATAGGTCAAGAGAAATTGGCCTAAGCTCCCCACATGGGGATGTTTTGAACCTAAATCATGCTCTTCATCACTTATAAGGCCAAAAATTTTGCTGAAAAAGAATTAGAGAGAAATAAAACCGTTAGCATAGTAATTGCTTCAAAAGAGACTACGTGCTGCGAGTAAAAACAACTTTTTACTGTGATGGAAGTAGTTAGAAAGATAGCCCTTAAAATAGTCCTCATTACTAGGCGGCTGTAAAGAGCAGCTCAGCTAGGGAAAGAAAGTGACAACCAAAACACCGCGCACATTCTCATGGGAAAGCGAATAAGCAAAGACCCACATCTGAGAGAGTGAGTTGAATTCGGAGCCAGGAAGAGAGGGTTTGTCTGGAGAGGAGCCTGGCCCTGTGCTCGGTGCGGCCCCTTCCTGGAAGGGAGAGAGCCTTCTCAGGCCTGGCACACAGTAGGTGTGCAGTCAGTTTCCAAAGGGAATAAAGAAATCAGGGAATGACTGAGCCTTCTTAAAGTTTAAAGTAAATAGCAAAAAGGAATGCTAGCAGTCTTTTACCCAAAATAAACACTCTCCAAATGCCTGTTGATTTGCTTTAAATCACAGTGAGTCACAGGAAGTAACAGAGGCATATGCTTGTCTGTGATCTTCCTGCACCCCACACCATCTCGCCCCCACCCCCACCTCAGATGCTCTCACACTGACCTCTAGGTCCTTGGATTTGAACAGATGGTTTTTTCCAAACCACAGATTATTTTTCCTCACCTGCCAGTGCACCCACTCAGGGTGCTGAACAACACAGTCAGAACTATTAATACTGACCATGTCCTTAGAAATAGTTCCAGTCAAAGCCATTATTATTCACAGACCTACAGAGGCTACACATTTTTCAAGACCTAAACATGTAAGAAAATGGGTTGGATTTTTATCCACTAAAGAAAAAAACAAATAATATGTAACAGTGTGTCACATTGTCAGTTTTATTTATTATTAAATTAATTGGTTTTCTATTGTTAAATTTATGTTAAATGTTAAAAAAGAGAGAAATTTTACTAATAAATGTAGAGGGAGTGGTAACAGGAGATCACTCTTTTGTAATCTCCAATATAATAACCAGTTCGTGCAAGGATCATCAATGAATGCTGTAATAATTAGATAAAAGTTGACCAAGACAACTTCAACATATTTTTTTCACAGTACCTAAGAAAGACCCGTCCCCACATGATTTAATAACTACAAGAATGGAAAATGTACCCTTGCAGTGAAGGGACCTGGGGTTACCATGCTCACACACGGTCAAGCTCAGGACTCTGACACTGGGACAACTTAAAATGAGCCTTCCCCAGTGTGATGCAACGTGAAGTTCACAGTGTCACTATGACACCACCTTCCAGAAATGCTGAAACTGAATTTAAACGAGAAGATGTACGTAGCTGCCAGTTTATAAGAGGTAAAGGAGATGGAGGCACAAGTTAACCACCACCAGGAAGGAATAGAGGAATCTAGAACGGAAGCATTCTAAAAGACTTGGAAAATCAATGCCAAAAAATAAAAAATAAAAAAAGATTCTATGGTAAACATAAAAAAGTCATACCAAATACATCCCTGAAACTTCACTCATCTTGGTTCAAAAAATCAGCTACCAAAGACGCTTGAAAATAGACGGGATAACAGAAGATTTTAGTAAATTTATGTTAATTTTCTTAAGTGTCATAAAGAGAGTATGACTGTGTAGGAGATTCGTGCTGAGGATTCAGGGATGATGCATTATTGATACTTGGCAACCTTCAAAAGTTTTAGCCAAAAGAGAGAAAAATGTAAATATTCATCTGTGTTGACAAGTAAGAATACACATATGGCCAAATATAAATAAAATAAGAGTACATATATGGCCAAATATAAATAACTGTGGTACACAGGTGGTAGTCATAAAGTGTAAATTGAACTATTTTATCAGTATTTTTGTTAAAAAATTTTCAGAATAAAAAGTTAGAGAAAACTTTCCCTGCTTATATGAAGTCTTGCCAAAAAGATTAATATTTACAAAAATGTTATTGCCTATGGGAAATGTTAATATATGACTATTCCATAAAAAAAGAATGCAAGCATAGTGATTTCTAAAATATTACAAGTAATATAAGTTATTAGTGGAGATGATTTTAAAAGCAGAATCATAAAAACAACCCTTTTCAATATTTTACAGCAAAAAAGGATATTCAATGTAGGATATGGTAACGTGTTTTACAAAATGTAAGATTGAACCTGTAAGTATAAAGGCACCGTGGTCTATGTGTTTCTTAAAATGAGCCTAAGTCCAAATTGGACTTGAACATGCATCACTTCTTTCAACCAACTGAAACCCGAACCTCTGTCAGACACCTGCCTCTGGACTTCCACAATATCGTCACATCTACTACTTAAACATATGTGCTAAGCACGGGGAGAAGTTCCTAACAAGCATCATCTCACCTAAACCTCATAAAACCTCCTCGAGTTTGGTACTTCCGTCATGCCCATTTTACAAAGAAGGAAAGCTGTGTCTCCAAGTGTAATGAAGTTGCCTAATGGCGCAGTGGGGATAAAGGTCTGCATCCGTCTTTGACAACTATGCATTGCTTCTGAAGGGCAGGCAGAGACAGAGGCAGCTGGCATAGTGTCTAACACATGGAGACTAGCAGTTGGAATGCTCAGGTAGGGAGAAGGACATCTGCCAGTTGAGGAGAAAGATGGACATTTCGGAGCTGGGATGTTTTCATTGTGTACGTTAGACATACTTTGGGATGCCCCTTTTCTTCACAGCAGAGACTGGTCTAGATCTAAAATAGAAGACTGGAAAATACAATCTAAACAGAGAACCCTTCAAAAGCATTCCACTGTGTGAGTGATGGGGCGGAGTCGTTCTCAGAAGTGTCTAATGTTCTATGAACACAGACACGCAAACCCGCGGCACTAATCCTATTTCCCTGCTTGTGTTATTCAGTGAGTTTCCATACTGTGTAGAGAAAACAGAAACCATTTGTAGCAATTTTAAGTAGAATTGCCAAGAAGGTTGGAATCAAGAAGATAAATTCTGGTTAGCAGCAAAAACCAGCCAAAGTATGTTTCTGATGCCATCAACATTGGCATTGTCCTCTCTGGATTCTGGATACTGGCATGCTGGCTTCCTCCTCACCTGGGGACTCATCTACATGCCATTGGACTCTTAATTCTACTGGAATAAGTGCAAGACCATCCCTAACTGTCTCTCTGGCCTTTGCCTTGGTCTCTTAAGAATCCCACCAAGGCTCAGTGGGAGCATCTACTTACTAAGCTTAAGTCACGTGCCCAGTTTCAATCACCAGAGAAGAGGGGAAAGTTTCATCTCTTCCCTTCACCTTAAATTTAAGTGTTCTTCAGAGAAACCAAACCAACAGAGTGTGTGTGTGTGTGTACAGTAATCTCCCCATTAACCAGCACCCACAGGGACTGGTAGATTCTAGATAAATGTAGTTTCTAGTTGGTTGTTTGAGAGTTACTACTAAAAGTAGCCCTAAATAATTCTATGCCCCATACTATACCACGCCATACCATATACTCTGTATTGACTTGATATGAATATTGAAATATACTAATTAAAAGCAAAGACAATTACACTAATTAAAGGCAATTAAGAAAATTGCCTAATTGTGCTGAGCAACACTGTAATCATATTTTACTATATTATACCAATATGTATACAATGTAAGCACCAATGTGTGTATAGAAATAAAGACTTAATTTGCATATCTGGGTATAACATACCAAGCTTGTGGGACCCAATAAACCATATCCCAGTACTGTCTATGCAGTTCAATAACACGCTCCATTGTTCGACCCCATATCAAGAGAGGCACAAGAGCAATGCAGTATAGTATGTGCAGAGTATGGGCAGTTAGAAATCCACTTACCTTCAGTTAAATATACTGGTACTGTGTAAGCAAAATGTCCCACAAAAAGCACAGGGCAGTATAATGGCAGCAGTAAAAAGGAAGCCCATACTCAGTGGTGACTAACCAAGAAAGCTGTAGAGGTCCTACATGGCCTCGGAGGGATGCATGGAGCACAAAATTTAAACTCATATTTTGGGGGGCCGGTTCCTTGAGAGCATCAGTTACTTGGGTTACAGATATTGGGGTGTTACTGTTTATACAAAGAGATTTATTGTAAGGCTTTGGCTCATGGGACTATGAAGGCTGAGAACATTTGAAATGTGCCTACTGCTACTGAGAAAGTGAATTTTTAATATTATTTAATTCATTAAATTTAAATGTATACAGCCCCATGTGGCTAGTGGTCACTATATTGTACTCAGTTCTAGAAGTTTCATTCATACCTGCACATTAAAATCACTTAAGGTGCTTTAAAAATATTCTAGGCCAATTAAATCAGAATCTCAAATTGCTCTGGCCCAGACATTAGATTTTGTTGTTTGTCTTTTAATTATGAGTAATTTACTTTTCCTTTCTTTATTGTTCCCTTCTTTTTTTATATATATAAATAGATTTTGGGGTTACAAATGCAGTTTTGTTGCACGGATATATTGTGTAACAGTGAAGTCTGGGCTTTTAGGGAATGTTGCTGTTTTAATTAAAAAAGTAAAGATATTGCCTACTCGGTGTGACACCTAGCCTTATCTCACTGGTGAAGTCTGGTTACTTATTTATAAGACCAATATCCTGGTGGTAAATCTACTGGCAAGTGTAAAAACACTTCCAACTTAATTGATTATGATTTTGTTTGTTTCACTCGACCAATTTCAATACTGAAGATTTCGCCTTTCCTAGGTCCCTTAACTCTTGTGTATACTCTGCGAGATAGTCAGACCCAAGCCACACGTCATTCCCTGGAGGAAGAGTCGGAGAGGTTAACTGATTTGTTAAAGGTCACATGGTTGGTAAGGGGCAAAATTAAAAGACAGGCGTTCTGGCAGCTAGTACGGTGTTATTTTCATTCCACAGTGAGGCAAACAACTATTAAAGTGAAATGAATTAATACAGTGTTAAGACTGGAAATTCTTTCCTTACTTCTGTTTACATTTACCGTTCTAAATATGGAGAATGAAAAACATATTTCCAAATCTGCTTAAGAGCAATGTTTTATAAATAGAACACTACTGCCCAATGTTATAGGTTCAGTTAAATGTGATTTTACTCAGTCAAAATTAGGAAAACCTGAATTCATCAAAAAGTAAGTAGATTTAAATTTTCTAGAGGGCAATTTGCAAATGTATGTCAAAAGCCATAAATATGGTTATACCCTTTGACCCAGTTATCCTCGGATCCAGCATCCTCCATAAGGTGCTATCAGAGATCAATCAGTAAAAGATTATACATAATCAATAGTGTCATTACAGAATTATTCAAAATCTTAGAATCATAATTATGGTCAACAATAGGGGAAGAGCCAAATACATAAGAATATGTATCCCTTACAATGAAACATTGTGCTATAATCAAAAATCTCATGTTTTAATACCGACTAATGATGATGTCTTTTTAAAAAGTTTTAAATTTTAAAAAGACATAAAACTGTTTATGCCACACATACAAGCAGAGAAAAAAAGACCAAAAGGTTGTAGCAATAGAGCCTCTTATCCATTCTTAGTTGGTGTGAGTTAGAATAACAGTTTTAAAAATAGTTTGGCATTTTCTAGAAAAACATGAACTTACTCTTTGACGCAGTAATTCTACTACTGTGCATGCCCTCCAAAGCTTTGCTTTTTTAAAACTGAGGTTTGACCAACAAATAGGTTTTGAAAATCAATTTAGTATGTTGCCAGCAACATTTTTTATAATAGATTAATGTGTACAACATATTCCATATAGTCTTAAAAATTATTTTTTTCAGTTATCCACATATATGTGTTCTAAGGTTACGATATAAAATGTATTAATTACTGTTTCCCATAATTAAAAGAGTTTGTAAGCCATCAAGAAAAACTCGTGAATATAAATCTCAAGAAAGGAATCATAGCAGGAAACAAGTATAGAATGTTCATAATGATTGCAAACGAATTTCAAGATCCATTAATAGTGGAAGTTCCTATGGGCAACTTAGCATGCTAAGCCCCTACTCACTAAATACCATTACAGACAGAAATTGTAACAACTCATCTCTTATATTGTCAATACCTTCCCTGACAGGGCGCTATCTTCCCCCTTTGACAACTTCTGGCTAACATTTTGTAAGCATTCAGTTATCACTTGTTGAATAAATACATTAACTAAGACAAAGACAAATAAAATAGCTTGTGCCTGTGCTGGTAAGAACCACGGGTTTCTAATAGTTTATAGGACTGTAATAGACAAAAGGGTGATTGGACCCTAAATTTTATAAAGAAATATCTCATGGCATTATTTGCTTAACTTTTGAAGAGTTCTTTAAAAATATGGAGCTTTAAAAAAATATTTATTGAGTTTTTACTGTGGGTTAGGTTCTTCCAAAGGACAAATTTCTTGGCCTCAGGGAGCTTACATTCTGTATGAGGGCCCAACCAATGAGCTGATGGACAGAGGGTTTCCTCTGTGTGTAGTAAATCGTGTTCTTCGCACACAATCCCACCCCACTATTACTTCATTCCTTGCAGTTACTCATGTGAAAGCACAAATCAGAAGACTTGCCTTTTCCAAAATCTACTTGTAGGAAATCAATGCAAGCTAAGCCACATACAATATCTCATTTTTCTTAAATAATCAAAAAATTTTATTTCCCACATTCCTCTCCTGTCTATAAACACTAAAGCAGCATAAATTCAGAAATAGTGCAACTGTAATTTTTGATAGGCAAATTGCTATACATGTACTAAAGAAATGAAGTACCAAATTCAGTGAAGATAATTCATAGCCCTTGACCTGGCAATCATCTGAATAGACTGACTCTAGGTTCTAAGAGTGAACAAGGAAAATACAACACATGGTCTGCATTGTAAAATTCTACCCCCTGCCAAAGGGATCTCCTTAACCCTTCCTATGTACCCTCCTACATATATAAACATGTATTCACACAATTAAATTTTGGATATTATTCTCCATAAATTAGACTTCACGTGGTTGAAAAACAATAGAGAAAAAGCTACTGACTGTCAAGTAATGAGCTGTTACAGAAATCATGAACAATTTATTTTAGGAATGAGGTATGAACATTAACTTGGAGCTTCGTGGAAGTCTACTCTACCCCAGATTCACTCAACATTCAACAAGTTTTTTTTTTTTTTTTTAATTGAGCTTATGCTTGTGTTGGGCTCCTCTTATTCAGACCTAATACAGAAAGATCCAAAGTCCTGAGCAGGGAATTCTCAGAACCTGTGCCTAGGGCTAGACTAGCTAAGTGACCCCTCAAGATTCTGGCTCACTTCTGAAACCAGAGTGACTAAAAATACTGGATCTCTTCTCTAGTACTTTGCTTTTTCTTCTTTAAATAACTATTATCCACACTGTGCCATGAACAGTGATAAAGAAATCTAACTTGAACTGGTTTAAGCAAAAGGGAGAAACTTTGGACAGTCCACAAGGAAATTTGACTTTAGGCTTACCAGGATTCAGGGACTCAGTGGATGTCCTCAGATCTAAGCATCTGATACATCAGCTCTCTTGGCTTCTCTCTTATGAATAAGTTGGCTACCCACAGTGAATTTTTTTATATTTACCCCTAGATAATGAAGGTTTTAGATCTGTCATTGGCCTATATTGGGGCACAGGACAGAGAAATGTCATTTCTGATTGGCCAGAGTTACATGTCCATCTTTGGACTCTAGCTCGAGGTTGAAAGTAGCAGAAGAGCTGGTTCTCCTAGAAGTTCAGATTAGCATTAATTACAAGAAAGGAAATTAGCCAGAAAAGAGAATTTCATCTTCTAATCCATAGCTGTTTCTCTGCAGAGCTTCATTCTTATGCCGGGAAGACACAAGCTCACATCTGTAATGAGCAGCTCATCTGTGATCACAGATATAAGCTTGTGTCTTGCAGGCATAAGAATGAGGCACTGCAGAGAGAGAGCTATGGATTAGAAGATGAAATTTCCTAGTTTTAACATTAACTCAACTGTTTTTATTAATAGCTACATAATAGGGGTCTTCTAAGAAGTAAATGAGTATATAGTGAGAGTGTCTCATTAACACTTGGATAATACTTTATAGTCAAATACTATGACTAATACTCAAAAGACTGAAAAAGTGACCCTTGGAAAGATATTTTTCAAATATCTGAATTCCATCAGAGCAAAATAAGAAGTATTTTGAACATAACTAAGTAGCTATAGTAGATAGTGTGTGTTGCCCACATCCCTTTCTCCTGATTGGCAGAACTGCACTTTTATTTAAGAAATCCACCCTTTTCCATACTATCATGCCCTTCACTAAGCTAAAACACCCAAGCTCTCTGTATCTCTGCCATCCACTAAGACTCTAGAGTCTTCTGATTCAGCCACCAGACAAGATTCCAGAAAGCAAGGAAAGAACACACTCTTTTTAAAGATCTTCCCTCGGAAGTAGCACACCTAACTTCTGCTCACACTTCAGTGGTCAGAACTAGACACAGCCTTATCGAGGTGCATGTAAGGCTAGGAAGGACAGCGCCTGGCTGGACAGCTGCTTCTAAGAGGCATCTCCATTCCATGGAAGGCAGTGCACACAACTGACTACATCTACCAAAGTCACTGAGAAGGTCAGTGACACTGAAACAACTCTTGACCAGGGAAATGAAAGTATAAATTCTTCAAGTCAAGACTTCCTGTATTAGTTTTTAGGGCTAGTATAACAAATTATCATAAACGTGGTGGCTAAAGAACCACAGAAATTTATTTCTCCCTGTTTTGGAGGCCAGAGTCTGAAATCAGAGTGTTGGCACATTGGACTCGCTGAAAGCCCTAGGGGAAGAATCCTCCCTGGCCTCTCCCAGGTTTTGGTGGCTCCAAGTATTCCTTGGCTAGGGACAGTACAACTGCAGTCTCTGCCCTGTCTTCTCATGGTCTTCACTTTCCTCGTAACTTCTCTTCTAAGGATACTTTTCATTGGATTTAAGACCTACCATAGTCCAGATGATCTAATCTCATGATCCTCAATGTAATTATATCTTCAATTACCCTTTTCCAAATAAAGTCACATGGACAGATTCTGGGTGGAAACATCGTTTGGTAGTGGGGGCAGCACCATTCAAGCCACTACATGTTCTTTGAGAGCCTTAGAATGGTTTAGGTTTAGTTGTGCCTTCTCCATTTGTCTAAATAAAATGAGTTCACAGAATTTCATGAAACTATAAAACTACTAGTAATTGCCAGAGAACTATCTACATAGGAATTGGTAGTAGTTATCAGTGCTATTTACTGTGGCTTTTACTAATTGATTGTATTTGTTTATGGATGAAAGGTAGTGATGAAATATGCAAAAAATTGACGTGGACCTGGATTCAGATACAAGCTCAGATACTTAGTAAATGTCTGATCTTGGGAAAGTTACTGAACCTCCTTAAGCCTCAGCTTTCTCACACTTAAAACAGGATAATTGCACTGGATCCTACAAGATGTTTTTGATTGCAAGAATAGAAAACAAATGTTTTAACAATAAGAAATGCTATTACCTCACATAATTCGAAGTCCAAGGGCAGGGAAAGCTGAAGACTTGGCCTGAATAATGGACTGCTTATTATCCCAAGGCCATACATTCTTTGTTTTACACTTAACATATAATCTAGTCATGCCACCACTATATTTTTCACCAAAAGAAAAGTTAGGATATATATTTTTTTACTTCAAAATTTTAAGGGGGTAGAAGTGTTTTTGTTATATAGCTACTCTATAAATTTCTTAAGTTGGGGGTTTTGTTGTGCTGTCACCAAAATAGCATTCTCTGTGAACAATAGGTAGTTTTTCATCCCCTCCAATCCCCCCTTCTTGGTTTCTCATGTCCTCTGTATGGCTTTGTGCCCATGTAAACCCATCTATTAGTTCCCACTTATTAGTGAGAACATACAGTGTTTGGTTTCCCATTCATAAGATTATCACTCAGGATAATGGTCTCCAATTCTATCCAAATTGCTGCACATAACATTATTTCATTCCTTTCTATGGCTAAGCAGTACTCCATGGGGTATATATACCACATTTTAATTATCTACTCATGAATTAATAGGCACGTAGGTTGATTCCACATCTTTGTAATTGTGAATTGTGGTATGATAAACATTTGAGTACAGGTATCTTTTTGATGAGATGACTTCATTTCTTTTTGGCAGACACACAGCAGTGGGATTGCTGGATGGAAAGATAGGTCTACATTCATTTCTCTGAGGCTCTGTAATCTGCTTTCAATAGAGACACAGAATAGAGAATCCAGAAATAAAATCACCTAACAACCACCAACTGATCTTTGGCAAAGTAGACATTAACATACAGTGGAGAAAGGAAGCCCTATTCAATAAATGGTGCTAGGAATACTGGATAACCACCAACAAAAGAATGAAATGAGACCCATATCTCCCATAATATGCAAAAAAAAATTCAAGATGAATTAAATATTTAAATGTAAAGAATGAAATCACAAAAATGTCTAAGAAAGTGTAGGAAAACTCTTGTAGATAGCAGCCTAGGCAAAAAATTATGTTAGGACCTCAAAGACAAATACAGCAGCAACAAGAAAAAAAATAAATTAAATTAAAAAACTCTGTGCAGCAAAGGAAATAATCAGCAGAGTGAACAGGCAACCTACAGAATGGGAGAAAAATATTTGTAAATTATACATCCAACAAAGGGCTAATATCTAGAATCTACAGACAGATCTACAGAATCTATAGTTCTTTATAAAGAACTCAAACAGATCAGCAAGAAAAAAAACAAACACCACAAAAAATGGGCAAAAGACATGAACTGAAATTTTTTGCAAAAAAAGATAGCCAAGTGGCCAAGAAACATATAGGAAAAAGCTCAAGATCACTAACCATTAGAAAAATGCAAATCATAACCGCTATGAGATACCACCTCACCCCTATGAGAATAGACATTTAAAAAAAAAAATTGATGCAGAGAGAGAAAGAAACACTGACTATACGCTATTGGGTGGGACTGCAAATTAGTACAACCCCTATGGAAAACAGTATGGAGAGTCCAAGGCCCTACAATCTCTCTACTCTTCTTTCTTCATCATCAGCTTCAACCTTAGAAGCTTTTTATGCCCATAAGAAGTCTGAAGCAATTATAAATTCATAACAGGACAAGACAACACCTAGAGGAAGAAGATAGATTATCTCTTATCACTCTAAAGAAGTAGAAAACCTTTCTAATACTCCACTGAGCAGTCTTCCCCTCACATCTCATTGGTCTGAATTGGCTTGCATGCCCCTAGCTTAACCTTGACAAGGTGAATGGAATAAACATGAATGGCAAAATCATCTGGTGTAGAAGAGATATTGAGAGTTACAAAGGTCCAATACAACTCTCTATCCCTGCTTTCCCAATAAATAGCTGAAGAATACATACATGTTCACCTAGTAAATTCTCCTGGGACCTAGAAGGCATTAAAATCACAATGTCTCTATCTATTTAAATAACTGAATCAATTATTAACAATCTCCCCAAACAGAAAACACCAAGTCCAGATGGGTTCACTGATTGACTTATACCAAACAAAGGAGGAAGACATACAAATTCTCTACAATGTCTTCCAGGAGACAGAAGACAGGGGATACTGTTTACCTATTCTTGAAGGTCATCACTTTGAGATAATGAGAGAGATGCTCCCTCTTAGAACTTTTTTTCAACATTAAGCTGAAATTCTTTGTTAATGCGATAAGGCCAGAAAAGACGTACATATTGGGAAAGAAAAAATACAATCATCTTTGTTCACAGATGACTTGATCATCCACGTGGAAAATTTGAAATAATTGAAAGAAAAACACCCCTGGAACTAACAAACAATTATAGCAAATTTGCAGAATACAAGGTTAATATACAAAATTAATACCTAATTTTGGTTCCTAATACCAAAAGTGAACAAGAAGGATGGAATCTAAAATTAAAAATATATTACCAACTTCCAAAATGAAATACTTGGTTATAAAACTATTTCATATGATACGACAATGGTAGGTACATGTCGTATACATTTGTCAAAGAATGTAGACACAAAGAATGAATCCTAATGTAAACCATGGACATAGGGTGAGAATGACAAGTTGTAAATTGCAATAATTGTTTGTGCCACTGTGTGCAGGATGTCAAAAGTGGAGGGTGGGGTCCATATGCGGAAACAGAGCATGTGGCTATTCTCTATATTTTCTAATTTTGCTGTAAACCTAAACATACTCTAAAAAAACAAAGTTTATTAATTTGAAAAATCACAGTGAATTGCAGTACATGACATACACCAAGTTTATACACACAAAAATAAGCAGTATATCACTAGACCCTGATGCCTGCCTATATACACCATATCTTTTCTTTAAGTTCCACCTTAACACTCATCTCGCTCTATAAAATTCCTTTTAATTCTCCCTTCTTATGTAGATCTCCTTCTGCATTTAAACTCCTATACAGAAAGATTCCTTCTCTAGCCTCAAAAGACCTATTATTATCTCAGATTTTCACATGAAGCGTCTTCATTCCCCTCTAAAAGCCATAAGCTGTTCTTTGAGGAAAGGGACCATAGTTTGCCAATGCTCCTTGTCTTCCTTAGAAGTTGATGTTTATTCAACAAATGAAGAATAACCCCTAATGTCAAAAATTGTTTAAAAGGCAGTGTGTCCAAACCATTTGAACTCAAAGGTGAAAGAATCTTCCCTTTGAAAATAATGTTGTCAAAAATAAACTATATCTTCGATTTCTCACCATGAAAAGTATAAATAATACAGCATCAGTATATTTGTTGAGAGTATTTCATGTTAACATAAATATTTGTATACACAATTTAAAAATAAGGTTTACCCCCCTCACACACACATCTTATTTTCTCTGCCAAACCATCAGGGTGTGGGATTAAATTTTCTAGGAGTAGCACACAGCTGTTCCATGCCAAAAATATATAAGCTACAAAAATCTATTTGAAGGCAATGTTTCTGAAAAAGGCTCACCACCTCATGTGTGATAAGTCTTAGAGCCTTTCACTCATTATAATTAGGCTCAACAGCCAAATAAAACCATGACATTTAAGCCTGACAATTGAAGGTCATGTTCAAAGTTGGACGGAGGGCCTGGTGGAACATGTGAGAGGGAGTTTGTATTAAAACGTTCCCTACCCTTTAAGATCTCAACACACCTAACCCATAGTCTGGTGCTGGTTACTTGTTTTAGTCCTACAGATGCTATAATAAAATCAGTTCCAGGCTAAGGGACCCCCACATGCGGACAAAAAAATGAACATTTAAAATTTAAAAATAATTACAACCGTTAGATTTTCTTGAACACCAATAAGCAGAGTAGTTTCAAAACATTTGTTGAAAGCAGCCAGATTTCTGGGAAAGCCCAAACCTTCATTGCATCAAAGATGTTAAAAACATACTCACCACCCTCAATAAATTCAAAGTTTCAATTTTAAAAGGGATTGAAAATTTTTGTCAACCCACTTGGTTTTCAGGTAAGCCCCTGAAAAGTTCACAGGCCCTGAGCACTGAGTTTACACGACTTAATGAACAAAATCCCTCTTTTGCATCAGGCGATTTTCCACCATTGTCCCTTTTTAAAACCCTTTATGGGAGAAATTAGTTTGTCATCTCACAGATGTCAAAACTGAGCTGAAAAGGCCTAGAAAACCTTCCTGGGATCATCAGAACAGCAAACAGCTGAGTTAACATTCAAAGACAGCTTGGTCTGGTCCCAGAGCCCAGGCTCTTCCCCTCCCTTCTCTGCCTATCAAAAGAATGTGGGGCTGGGCAGCACCTGTGGCTCAGAGGAGTAGGGCACCGGCCCCATATATTGCAGATGGTGGTGGGTTCAAATATGGCCCCCAGCCAAAACTGCAAAAAAAAAAAAAAAAAAAAAAAAGAATTTGGGGCTTCACAAACCTCCTTAACCTGGGTTGGATGTAGATTGTTTAATCAATATTTATTGTCTATAATTCAATAGTAAATTAATCATCTGTGTTGAGACTGCTGTTTCCTATATACAAAATTTTACAAAAGGAACCCAACTCTGCAAATATTTTGTAAAATTTTGTAATGAATATTTTGTAAATAAAGGTATATTTAACTATAATTGCCATCTTCCCTACCTATGGCACCTTTATGGGTGACCCTGTATCTGTCTCAATGCATCATATTCCGAGGCATTTGCTGCCAATTTGTCCCAGGAAAGGTGATGTTTCCTTTGATCATGTATTGAGATGATGATTGTGGAGTTTCTCTAGCATAAAGTTACCATTTTCCCTTAACTAATCAAAAGTAATTAATAAGAATTTTGTGGGGAAATATAATACCATTTGTTAAATACAATTTTAAGTGCTAGAAACTATACAGCAAATCCCTTTTCTCTTAAGCTATCCACAATCCTAAATTTTCAAGAGACTAAAAAGAAAATGTTATACACAGTAATTTATATCACTTAAAACACGTATTTGGAACACTCACGTGTTCTAAGTGATATAAATTACTGCATATCTATTCCACCTAAAATATGAACTTTTCCTTACATTTTTAAGAGCAAAAATGATCTCACAGATTAATAGTTGTCTGATAAAAAGTAAGACATTTTCAATTTTATAATCATTCTTGAAACTAGGATCTTATTTGTCCTTTAATATTATTTAGTTGGCAACTGATTTTAAGTCAATATGAGGCAAGTTATGCTGATATTTTCTAAAAGAAAAAAAGTGATTATTTTGAAAAAGTACCCTTTGGCAGATCTTATTCTATACTATTGAATATAATCTAATTGCCTGAAGAAAAATTGGAGTCTGGGGATAATTCAGAATTCCGGCCTTCTATCAGATCTAGTGGCAAAACATTTGCTTACCTACACGCCTACACTAGACCCCTCAGAAATCTTGTTGTAAAGAAATCCGTGAAGTTTTGTAATGATCCTTCTGACAGCTCTATGGAGAGTTGGGTAGAGGGTGAGTGGGAGTGGAAACGTAAAGGCTGTTGCAGTAATCACAGGAGAGATGATCATCACACCACTTCAAGACGTAATCAGAGAATGAATCCATAGGAATGGGGTCTAAGAAGTAAAATGCAGACAGATGTAGGAAAACCTTCTGGGTTAAATTTAAGCAAAAATGTGGACAGGTTGTTGTTTACTAAGAGGGGAGGACTAGGGAGGTAGGAGGAGTTTTGTGCATGTTGATTTTGAGATTCATCCCAATGGATACATCAGAGGCATTCAGAGGTATAAGTCTGGAGCACAGAAGACTGAGCTGGGTAGACCCACTGTGCTCAGTACTCTCACCTCTTGAAATTAATCTTGTACTATTGTTCCATTATGCTCCACCAAATTAGCTTCCATACGGTGAAATATACATTAACCATTTTTACAGTGAGCTTTTTGAGTACATACTCTAATTTAAATCACATTTTTAATGTTAAAAAGGGGGTCTTGTAATCACCATCATATGTATCATAGCTTTTCTGCCATGAAAAATTAATGACCTGTCTGTCCAGGTACTAGCTTCTTTCTCTAAAAATAATCTTCATTAACCCCCCCAGCACCTTCTCTTCCCCACCACCTTGAGCTTCCTCTTCCTGCCCTCTGTCCATGTCGGTAAAACATGACATACCCTGCTATCCAGAATTGACTGTTCGGGTAGAGGGAGGATGGAACTAAGCTGAACTAGGATCAAAAATTATCCCCAGAAATTTGTGATCAGAGTTAAAGATCCCAGGTCAATCGAGCAGCTCTCTGGAACTGAGGAACATAAACCTGGGAGAGGATTAGGTGTCCACATACCATACTGTGGGTTAGAACATCATGAAGAGCTGGTCAGAGAGAGAGGCCACAGAAAATAAAGAGCTGATGCCAAGAGAGATGCAGAGATTAGTGAGGAGGAGAGTCCTGGGAGTCTGACTCCTGGAGCGCGGTCACATTGCATTATCATATTCAGGGTCCTTGCAGCACCCCAGTATGCTTACGTAACTCAGTGGGAGCTGAGTTTCAGTTACCTGCAGTCACCAAGGCTGACCTGGCTACTCCATAGCTGAGTGCCCAATCTGGCAGCAGCAGAAACCAACACTGTTTTCAACAGGTACCGGAGGGCAAGCTGATCACATCAATGAATTCCCATGATAAGCAGGGCAGTGCTTTGTTCTTATCAGAATAGACATTTTCTCTAGATTTGGATGTGCTTTCCAAAACTACCATCCTATAGGCTTCTCCAGCATCACAGTATTGCACAGAGCATTGTTTTTAATCAAGGAAATCACTTCATAGCCAACGAAATGCAGCCATGGGCCCATGCTCATGGAACTCTCTGGTCTTGCCAGGTTCCCCATCCTCCTGAAACAGCAGCTGGCTCGGTAGAATGGCAGAATGCTTTTTTGAAGATTCACTTGCAGAGCCAGTTAATGCTAAGACATCTAGGGCTGAGACTAAGTTCTCCAGGAACCTCTGTATATTCTAAATCAGCATTCACTATATGGTATCGTTTCTCCCAAGGCCAACATTCACGGGTCCAAGAATCAGTGAGTATAAATGGTATCACTCACTACTACATCTGGTGATATACTAGCAAAATATTTGCTTCCTATTCCTGAAAATTTGTGTTCTATTGCTATAGAAGTCTTAGTTCTAAAGAGAAGCATTCTCTTACTAGAAAACTAAATAATAATTTCCTTAAAATAGAAAATAAGATGACTAGGCAGTAAATGAAGTACTACAAGGAGGGAAGTGGGGGGATGAGGGAAGGGGAGAGAGGAATGGGAGGGAGAGGGAGGGGGTCGTCATGTGTGACACACCTCTTGGGGGTGGGACACAATTCTAAGAGGGACTATACCTAACAAATGCAATCAGTGTAACCTAATTCTTTGTACCCTCAATGAATTCCAAACAATAAAAAAAAAGAAGAAGAAGAAATTAAGATTACTATTTAACTAGCCACCTTGGGCTCCTCACGCTTCCAAATCAAGAAGTATGGAAAGGACCTACTATATGTAATAACTGGGGTAATTAATCCTGACTACCAAGGGTAAATTGGGCTGCACTACACAAGGGGGGCAAGGAAAAGTATGTTTGAAATATAAGAGACCTCTTAGGACATCTCTTAGTACTACCATGTCCTTTGATTAAAGTCAAGGCAAAATTAAAACAACAAAATTCAGAGAGGACTGCTAATGTCCCAGATCCCCACAAATAAAGGGTTTTTGTTTGTTTTCTGAGCAGCTGAGGTGCTTGCTGGAAGCAAAGGGAATAGGGAAGGTTTAAGACAGTGGTTATAACAGCTACAACCACCTAACTACTTACAGAGATGACTATAATTGCTATGAGTCTTTCTAAGTATTTCTTTCTTATTTTATCATGAATATGTGTGTATGTGTATGTGTGTACTTACATGTATATATCTGTGTGCATGTATATACATATAACAAATATTTTGTCTTCTTCCTCTCTAATCCCCTTATCACTAAGATATATTAGTGGTAGTTAGCTTTACATCACCATATTTAAGTTATAATATATTAAGAAGAGTGAATGCCACCCAATTTAAAAAAAAAAAAAGGTTGTTGCCTGTGGCTCAATGGAGTAGGGCACTGGCCCCATATGCCAGAGGTGGCTGGTTCAAATCCAGCCCCAACCAAAAAACAAACAAAAACCAAAACAGAACAAAAACAAACAACAAAAAATAAAAGCCTGACAATACCAAGCATTGCCTAAGGTGTAGGTCAACTGCAACTGAACCATTATCCATTGGGGGTGGAATGTCAAATGGTACAGTCCACGGAGAAAGAGTTTGCCTGTTATTTACAGTTACCATGTGTCCCATCAATCCTATTCCTAGACATTTGTCCCAGAGAAATAAAAACTTATATTAACACAAATATTTGCACGTTTATGCAAATGTTGATAGTGGCAGTATTCATAATTACTAACACCTGGAACAACTGAAATGCCCTTCAGTTGAGGAATGAATAAACCACGGATACGTGCATACGGTGGAGTGCTGCTCAGCTGTACAAAGCCACGAACTATAAGACACTCAGCAACATGAGAGAAACTCCTATGCATTACGACTAGTGAAAGAAGCTGGAGCCAGAGGTTTCATACTGTATCATCCATTATATGGCATTCTGGAAAATGCAAACCAACCCCAGAAAAGATTACTGGTTGCCTAGCATCAGGGTTGCGGAGTGTTTGGGAACTTTTTGAAAATGAGGTCAACTGTTCTGTGTCCTGATAACTACTGTGGCAGTTACAAAACTCCTAGTGATTTGGCAATACTCACAGAAACCACACAAGTAAAATGCTAATTTTAATGGGTGTACATTTGAAAGGTGTCATTGAAAGGACTGTAAGCAAGAAAGTGCTTTGGAAAGATCCAACGTGAAGAATGGATCAGATTGGACGCATCAAAGGGGTGAAACTTGCCTGAGGCTGTTGCATTAATCCAGTAAAATACGATTACAATGTTAAGGAGGGTAGTTACAGGAAGCATGAAGAGGGACGTGGGTGGGTTTGAGAGACAGTGTGAGCTAGAGTTGTCAGAATATAAGGAATGAGAGATAATGCTTTTTCACTGAAGCAAGTGTCATTCACCTGGTGAGGTCACTCAGCAGGAAAACAACTGGATCCATAAAAGATTTTAAAGGGAGGGCAGTAGAGCAGTTTGGGACACGTTAAGGTTTGTGGTATAATTACATGTTTCTAGGCAGGAATTTACATGATATCATGGCCGAACTGAAATACTCATGATCCATCCAAGTGATGCTGCTGAAAAGTGACATAATACACTGTAAGTTTAACTGACATTTCCAGGAATCCAAGGCAGTTCATAAAAAATGCAAAGTGTACCTTTCCAATTCATTGAATTATCCCTCCTGGAGACATTTCCAGTTTGGGACCTGCAAGCCTGGCACATCAATTCATTGTCAGCACAAAGGTGCTGACGACTAGCATTAGAATAACAAGGGCAATTACTTAGCTCATATAAGACTCTCACTAGCTCATACCAGTTATCAGCTCCACTGAGAGCAGGCTCTTTTGCTTTTAAAAAAAAAAAAAAAAGTTAAAATGTGGAGAGTAGGACAGATGTTTTCAAAATCCTCTCTCCAATAATAAGGACTAAAGTAGCCTTTAATTTTACAGCTCAAGGACAATAAGAAAAACATATCTGCCTCTTGTCATGTAGTATTTCTCAGTAGGCTTAATTATGGTTATGGTGCTTACTACTTAAAATGACTGGTTGGAGTTTTATTCTCATTAGTGCTGGAAGAGTTGATAGGATGCCTGTTTTGCAGAGTTAGAAGTAGTTATTTCTTTACCACCACTTTCAGCAAAGCAAAAATAAGCCAGTGAAGCATAGGGGTTTTCGCAGTCACAGATGATAATATTGGGCCCAGTGTTGTTTTGAGTTCTTCTAATTATTTCATTTTTATAGATCTCATCTTCAAGAACATCATGTCCTTTGAGAAGCATACGTCTGCTATTTCTGTTGACTTCTTCCCTGCCCTTCAGACAGTGCTGAATTCACATCTAGAATTCAAGGAGTACCAAATGAGTGTGATACACAGGAGGAGTCTTAAAAGTTTTGACTGAGCTTTACTTTGAGTCACTATGTAAGTCTCTTTCCTTCTGCATCTTGCTGTCTGTCCCAACCCTACCCCGGGCCCTATACAAATCATTTTCTATACTTTTTCATTTTCTTCTCTTTTTTCTTCCCATGTTCCTAAAGGAAGAGAGGGACCTGTTATAAACCTTAAGGAATGGGTTGAATTCCTTATGACAGATGTTTCCAATATCTCAGAAATCCATCTGAGCTTAACTGGAATCCAGACTTCGCCTGATAGTGAGGAACTGATGGTTTCACTCAGAGTTGTCCTTTGGGGGGGGATGTAAGGGAATAAAAATAGGACCCTTAGAGGAGAAAATTTTGTGAGCATGTAGGCTTATGGCAGAAGGAGAGGTGAAAAAGTGGACAGAATAGGGTGACCTTGGTTTCCCAGTCTAAACCGTGGACTAGGTCTGATTCCTAGGAAAATAGAAAGTTGTATTAGTTATATAGTGAATTAATTGTGTAATAATTCTTGAATGACTTTATGAGACATAGGACCTAACCAAAGATACTTCATGGCCAAAGTAACCAATTCTATATCTGGATTGAATACCCTGAGAGCTTTCTAAATATATCACAGAAGGGGTGTTCAGAATATGACTCTAGGAATTTCACCATGATGAAAAACATGAGACTAAATGACTGCTAGGAGTTAACCAGGTAAAGACTTGAGGGGGGAGGACGTTTCAGCCAAAGCAGACAGACTGAGCACAAGTACGAGAAAGAGCTCAGTGATTAGAAGAATCTCAAGTAATTCATCACCCATGGAGCCTGATGTTACAGACAGGAAGAAGCAAGTATGAGAATGAAGACCAGGCAGGTCTTGCTTGCTAGTCTAAAAGCTGGACTTCACCTTAAAAGCCAGGGATTGACAACACCAGTCCAGTGACTGTGGCTACCTAGTATGGGTAAATGAGGAATCTGGGGTTGCATTTAGACTCACCAGGAAAGTCAAGGTCAGAGGCAAGAGAAGGGAGTGATGACATACATGCCAGGTTTTGATATCCTGTTTTAACACTGAGGAGTCATTGATGGTTCTTTGTACCTGGAAGATGTGACCTTAGACCAGTGGTTCTCAGCCTTTCTAATGCCTCCTAATGGCACGACCCTTAATACAATTCCTCATCTTGTGGTGACCCCCAACCATAAAATTATTTTCATTGCTACTTCATAACTGTAATTTTGCTACTGTTATGAATCATAACATAAATATCTGATAAGCAGGATGTATTTTCATTGTTATAAAGGGGTTGCGACCCACAAGTTGAGAACTGCTGCCTTAGACACCTGCACTGTACACCATCAGAGTACATTCATTAAATTAGCCTACTTTTCCAGATCCTGAAAGATCACTGATTGTATGCATAGCATTCATTGTGTCCGCTTAGTTCTGTGGAGGTCTTCTGGTAAGGCAGAAATATATCCTGCTTTAGCCAATAAAATCTGTCTTTCCTGATTCCTTAACAAGATTCGGCTGAGGTACTATTGGCTGTAACCCTTAATCTTCCCATTTCAGTGTGACCTGCAGCTTAATGAGTCTCTCAAAGTCCCCTTTGAAGTTAATCTACCAATTAGCAAATCACTTTATTGCCTTAGGTGTTAACCCCAGATTTATTCTTGACTTTTCATTGTTCATGATTTTCTTTGGGTTCTCCTGACATTTTTATGTCAAAGAAAAACTCCCACATCAACATAATCAATAATAAACTGTGAAATTAAAAACAGTGACATCAGACTTGACATTGTACAAAAGTTCCCTTTCCTGCTATTATATAGTGCACATATCAAAGGGAGGGGAGATCATCTTGAGCTACAGATTCTAGGCAGCTGGTTGAGCAAGGGCACATGGAACCATAACAGAATTCCGGAGGAGAAGACAGATAAGAAGAAAAGGACTGCTTATTTAGAGTGGAAATATCTGGCTGTGTAAATACGATGCCTTAGTTTCTACTACATCATTATAAAAGTGTATATTAAGAACTAATCAATAGCCCCTTCATAATAAACTTATTTTAGCTAATTATAATTAAGCTCTTAGGATTTCATTATTCAATAAATAATTGCAAGTCTTTTGACATTACTGTCGGCTTTCCTTTCCTGCCATTCCTACCATTCAGTTATTTTGATGGCTCACCACTAAGTTTCCTATTTCTCTTACATTTTGGTGTCCAAAATTTAATATGATACAACTGCCAAAGCTGGCAAGTTATTATTTTTTTTTTACCTTTTAATTTCTCTCAGTTATTTGGATGCTCTCATGCTACCCATAGTTATCTAAAGTCCTCTATCTGGGCACCCCATGATCAACTCATTTGCTGTCTCCTGTTCTTTGTGCCACCATCCCTAACATACTGGCTTTCATCCTGGGGCTTTTCTCCCACTGTTGTGAGATAGTTGTCAAAGTTGAAGCATATGCCTACATGACCATATCCCAAGGAGAAAGAAAGGGGACAAGGACAAAGTGTACTTTCTCTCAACTTTGTCAAGGAATAAAAGCTCAGAGGCCACTCAAGTAACTTCCCCTTACTCTCCATGAACCAAAAATGGGTCAAATGGCCATTGGTACATGCAGAAGATGAGGAACTGAGTACCCAACAAAACTCAGGAGGATTGCTAAGATTCAAATAACCAAATCTGTAACTCTTCATCTTCAGCTAGACACATGGCTGCTCCATACAAAGTTAGGGGACTTGTATCAAGAAGAAAATCCAGGCGTGGCTTTTGGGTAGGCAGCCGATAATTTCTGACACATTCTCCCATAAACAAGGACGTATAATAGGAAAGTGAAGGGTTTTCTTTAAGATGTTAGGCGGATATTAGAGGAATGCGGGGAGATGAGCAAGTTGGGAGAAAGATGATGATCGTTTCAGACGTATTAACTTTGAAACGTCAGAAATGCATTGAGGGGGATACGTCAAATTAGATGAGAGGAAGCATGGGATCAGATCTTGGGAGAAAAATGTGCACTGGAGAGAGACTTGAGAGCCATCAGTGTGCTTACTGGCCATGGAAGCCATAGGTTTGAATGTGATGAGCTGGAAGAAGTATAAAGAAGCGAAAGAACCCTGTGTGAAGTGCCAATATTTTGAAGATGGGAAGAGAAATTCAGATGTCAGAAAGTAACTTGGAAAGACGGGATAAGAGAAAAACCAGGTAAGGTCAGGAAAATCCAGACAAGTTCAGAAAAAGGACTGATCGGAGAGTTGAATACTGTGGAAGAGCCAAGCAATCTTAATTTTTAAAAATATCTTAATTTTTAAAAATAACGAAAATAGTAAAACTTTCAGGCACTATGTTTTTATCTGCATGGCTGTTCAGCATACCCCTTTAATCATCTGTGGTATCTCATCTATCTGCTATATATCTATTTATATGAACTTTTCATTCAACCTGAGATCTAGCACTAATTTCGGTCCCTACTAGCTTTGTAACCTTGGTTATGTGATTTATCCAAGGTCACACTTCTAGTTCGTAAGATTCCAAAGCCCACCTTCTTCACAACTGAGATTTCTGGTGAGCCCGTTGGACTATGAAGTCAGCTCTCGCTTTATCAAAGCCGATGTGACTTTAATTGTCCCACATGAATCTACCAGCATCCCATCCAGAGTGCACAGACAAGTAAGAGCTATGAGAGATGATATTGATTAGCGACCCTTTGATCAAGAATTCTTCCAAGAGATAGAAAATAGAGGTCGGCTTAGCACCTATAGCTCAACCGGCTAAGGCGCCAGCCACATACACCTAAGGTGGCAGGTTCGAATCCCCAGCCCGGACCCGCCAAACAACAATGACGGCTGCAACCAAAAAATAGCCGGGCGTTGTGGCGGGCGTCTGTGGTCCCAGCTACTTGGGAGGCAGAGGCAGGAGACTCGCTTGAGCCCAGGAGTTGGAGGTTGCTGTGAGCTGTAATGCCACGGCACTCTGCCCAGGGGGACAGCTTGAAGCTCTGTCTCAAAAAAAAAAAAGAAAAGAAAGGAGGTCATCTTTATACCCCTAAAAATGAGAAGTTCATCCCCTCCTCCCATCCAACCATCTCCTTTCTTGGAATTCCCAGCAGCTGTATCTGAGGAATAAACTGTTAAATAGAAGAGCTCTCCAGCAAAGGTCTGTGGGAGACAGAAGTATAATTCAATGGTGCCAAAGCTGTAAATTGATCATTATGCAAACTTTACAGGCTATGGCATATTGTCAAGGCCTTCTAAATAGCATCATCTGTGATAATAAGCAGTATGTAAATTATGTTATTATTAAAGTTTAAAAATGTGGAGGGGAAAAGCTGTGAGCATTCTTTTGAAGTTAGACACTATGGGTTAGATGTGTAATGTCAGAAACTATTTGTCATTGAAATAGAGCAAATAAATTATTACAAAGAGTATCAAAAGAAAAAGGACTGTTATCTGAAATCCCAGCTAATTTTTATGGATTTTCCATGGCCATAGGCTTTTCTTCTTTGCATTTTCCTTTCCCTCCTCCACTAGGGAGGAAACAAAAAAGTGACAGGAGCTGCTGCCAGGTCCTTTGAGCTGCTACTCTATAACAAAGTAACGTAGGGAGGCAGACAGAGGATGGAGTCAACTTTTATGAGAAAACTGCTCATGTTTTCCTCTGATAGAACTTTTCCATTCAGATGTTTTATGACAACTACAGTCTCTGAGGACTAACTATACAAACCCAATATTTTAAAATAAGTCTTTCCTTACTACTTAATCATTGCAATCTGACAATAAAACCATCTGCCTATGATGGGCCAACTCTGCAAACTGGTCAAGTCCTAAAAACCAAATGTCTAAAAGGACTCATTGTTTTATCCTAGGATGCCAAATTTTACTTCCAGACCGAAACTTTGAGCCTCAATTTTCTTATGCTACCAATGAGATGACTTTGCTACTATTTTCCTCTACTACGGACATCAACAATTTTTTAAATATGATTAGTTTTGCTTTAAATGATGTAAGCAGCAGCAGCAGAAGCCCTTGTGATGATGCAGGCTTTCATATTTGGTAACCTGTTGCTTTGCAAGCACAAGAGCAATAATTCCTGAGATCTTGGTTGCTATGCGAGGCAGTTGGTTTGTATGGTCCATGCAGTTTGTCATTGAATGCATGCAAGCAACTTACAAGGTAAGAAACATTATTTTCTTCATTTTATAAAGAGAAAACTAAATCTATTGAATAATCTACCAAAGTCACACAGTTATTAAGTGGCAGTTGTGGGACTTGAAGGTAGTTTGACATCAGAGTCTAACACCCCCGACCCTTTATAAAGAAAAGAGACAGCATTAATTACTGTAGTCAATGAGCACTCTCACTTAGAAACCCACATTAAATAATTAATGAGTTCATGGAACTTCAAGAAAGGAGGCTCGTCCCTTCAATAATACATACCATTCGACAGAACTATAGATATGAACCATTTTTCTTTCATTTTCATTTTTAGAATAAAAGAACATTTTGAAAAATAAACAAGAAACTAAATGGATGTCTTTAGGTCAGGCTCAATGTAAGGGAACCGAATCTTAGTAAGTGGAGCCTGTTATGCTAAATACTAAACAAGTTTTCTAACACTTTTGCAAAGGAGAGGTATTTATATGAAATGCAATTGGTTTTTAAAGACTCAAAGGAAAATATGCAAAAAAAGGAAATACACAAACTTTGTAAGTAAGATATCTGGTTTCTGAACTGCTGCTTTAGGAACAGGCTAACAGACTCCTGGGGTCACACACTGTTATGAAATGACGAAGTAAAGGCTCAGAGTGGAACAATAGAATGAGATAAAAGTTAAGGTCCCCGCGGTGCCTCCGCCTTGTCAGTTTGATTCTGTTTAAACATGAATGAACAAAGTTTGCCCAGCCATGCTGCATAGCCAGGTATCCTCACCCGTTCTCTTCACCCTACATTGGCGATTGGCAGTCCTCTGGAGCTCAGTCTCCTTCAGGTGTGCATGCAGTCATAATGTGCTCCCCATCTTACCCAATCTAGTAATTCAAAGTTGTCCCTAAAATATTTTCCCTTTCTGTTTAAATTTTTTATTTTATTTTATTTATTTTTTGTTGTTGTTACTGCAATTTTGGCTGGGGTTGGGTTCGAACCTGCCACCCTCAGTATCTGGGATGGTGCCCTACTCCCTGAGCCACAGGTGCCACCCTCCCTAAAATATTTTTCATTCAGCCATTTTACTTTTTCTTCCAGATCATTCTCTGGATTCTTTTCCTCATGGAGGAAGGCAGTTTCTTCTTTTGGGAAAGTTGGAGTGTGAAACACCTACCGTCTGAGAAAATCTCTGAGGTTGGGGCCACTCAATACAGAAGAATTGCTCTGCCCTGGAGTCCAGGGGCTGACCGTGCCAAGGCTGTTCCTCTTTCTCTGCATATGCCCTTAGAAATGCAAAACAGCTTTGTATCAGAATGTTTATTGCAGCCCAATTCATAATTGCCAGGTCATGGAAGAAGCCCAAGTGCCCATCGATCCACGAATGGATCAACAAACTGTGG
>NW_003852403.1:32384787-32399268 GCF_000181295.1 Otolemur garnettii
GTTCACTTCTGTGGTTCATCTTGCAAGGGTACAAGTGAATCTTTCTATGAGTAGAATATGAATGTTTTGACATAATAACTAGGAAAGTTACATGAAGGCTATGTTAACCAGTTTGAAAAAAAAAAAAAAAAAGAAATGCAAAACAGCTAACTACGACTGGGAGACTGGGACTCGAAGGGTTGATGATAAGCCCACTCTCCATTTGTTCCAAGAACTCTGACCAGAAGAAGAAAAGAAAGATTGATTCTGTATAAACTTAGAAGAGACTAATAGTCCATTAGTATTGAAGATATAGTGGACCATAATAGCTAACGAATGAACTTTCCATTTAGAAAGACCTAGGTTTTAATCCTGGCTCTATGACTTGGCCACGATGGTCAATAAGTTGAAGAGGAAAGGAGGCTATAACCAGTGAAGCTACAGCCTTGCTGTGTGTTGGAGACATTAATTACCTAGCCTGGTGTGGCAAAGATGTGAAGGCGGAGGGGGTCTCAGTGAACGTGGGAACATGCAGTCGGGTGCTAGGAGGATGGAGACAGGCTCAGAGACCTCCCTGAGCATGAGGAAAACAACAAGCAGGTGTTCAAGTCTTCAGGGAAAGGACAAAGACAGCCATGATAATCTGAGGATGGCATTTTTAAAGGGGGTGCACTTCAAGTACAGAAATAAAAGAATCATCATCAATTACAACCGGCCAGAAACTAAGGGCTATCCAAGCATCATCCTGTCCAGGCTTCACAATCCCACAGTGTATAGCCTCTTCTTATACCTATTTTACTGAAATGAAGAGGGAGGCCCCGAGAGATTAGGTGCTCTGCAGCCATAGGGCACAAAGTTTGGTAATGGTAGGACCAAGATTAGTACCCAGGCAGTCTGACCCAAAAGCCTTCACGTCACCCACAGCCATCCTGATGTCTCGCTGGGGACCCATGAGAGCTGCACCCTTGAGTGATTAAGAAATGGCTTACTCTCTCATCAGAGGGATGAGCTGCCAGGTTTTTGAAGAAAAATGAAGATAAAAACGTAGAGGATAAGAGAAATGTGATAAGATAAAATTATTAATATGGGAGGGTTCACAGCCTTCTTTTTCATTCCTCTGATCTCGGAGAGAGGAAGGACAAAAGCCACATGGGTAAATTCTTAAAAGATAAGCCATCAGAGAAGAAGACTTATACTCCCTCTAGGGACTTTAATGTGACTCAAAGAGAATGGGGGGGGGGGGCTTTGAGCATCATAAAAGGAGAGGGCTTGGAGCATTTATCTAATTTGGGGGAAGGGTGATATAAACTGTTGGGATCAAGGGAGAGAAATTCAGCTAGAGTGACCACAAAGTTTACAGTCCAAACTAAGGCACTTTTGAGAGTGGGAAGGGATGCCATTCATGATTATGATGCGCCACCAGGTACAAAGCCCTGCACCTTCGATCCCCCTAACTCGAGCTCCCTGTGTTCACCTCTTGGCATTGCCACTGTCTGTGAATTAAGAGAGTGGGACACATCCTGGAGCTTGGGCAGGCCAGAGAATCCAAGAGAACAGAAGCTTTGATAAAGTGGGTGTGGACAGACTGCTCGGGTCCCATTAAGAGCTAAGATTCAAAGTCCTGTTTAAATCATGTTTTTTTTTTTAATGCAAAACCACTTCAGAGCTGAACTAGTGGGTCATGGTTTATGAGTTTGCATATAAAAAAGATCCGCACACTACATATGGACATAATCAGAATAAGGCTGGTAGAGGCTGAGGGGAGGAAGTTCATGTGAAAATAAGAATGAGAAAATAAAAGGGTGTGGCAGGGCCTGAAGAAGGGGAAAGAATGAGCAGTTCAAGTTGTAGGGAACAGACTTAGGCTTTTCTGCAGTAGGTTTTCTTATAGGAGATATGCTGAAATAAGAATTGTGGGACCATCACCAAGGAGACGGTGCTTACAAAACCTTACAAACAGCTGTGCAGCATGCTTTAACATAGAGGGAAACAGTTCAGGGGCTGGAATCTTGCTTAAAAATCAACATAACTCTAGATTCCAGGGGCTCCTTGCTTCCCAATCAGTGACCCTCTCTGCCTCTGCTCCTTTCTATAAGCCATTGGCTTCTGTTTTTTCTACCAATGACTCCCTTCTTCCATGGGTCTGGCCTTCGATCTTTCCAAAGCAAAGGATCTATTTTTTTATTTGCCCATTATCTAGTAAATAGTCCTGCTAAGAAGGATATTTGTGTTGGGAAGTGTCTGTGCTCCTGGTTAGCCGGTGGACTAGCTAGATTTACTTAGGTCAAATGCCTGCCTCTTGTCCAAGAGCTATGATCAGGGTCATGGGATCACAGCAAATACAACAGAACGTGGTTACCCAGACTGGGACATCGCAGTCTCTTCGATGTCCCACCACCTCTCCTAAGGCTCCTCTAAAGGTCAAATTTCCCTGAGGCTGAGGCAGAGGCCCTTGTCTCCTCTCCTACTATCTTTGTACATCCATAATCTCTACCATGCCCATCTCTGCAGTTCACCCACATGGGCCACCAGTTTCCAAAACTGTATCTCTTGCCCAGCTCTCTTGTTTGAAATCAGGTCGATATCTGACTTCCACCTTGACAATTCCACCTTTATGTCTTTGAAGAATCTCAAACACACACATTCTGGACTTAACTTCTGCTTGTCTGTCTCAAACATACATGTCTTCCAATATACCCTTCCTTTGGGGGCCTCTCAAGTCCTCTGGGCAGTAATGGAAATAACTTGATTCAATAATTGTGGTGGGCAATCTGACAGTATATGTCAAAATTTTAAATATGCGTACCCTTTCACCTAGAAATATAAAATTAAGGATACTAATTTCAGCAATGCTTCTAGTGGCAAAAATTCTAAAACGACCTAAAGTTACAATGGTAAATTGGTTAAATAAATGTGAAAAATATATTCAACAGAAAACTCTGAAAATATAACTATTTCTATGATGATATATATTCAGTGACATGGATAATTTCTGTGATTTATTTTATTAAATGAATATTATAACATGGCTTTCCAAATACCTAGTTAGCTATAAATTTTATACAGGTATTAAAATGTCTCAAAGGCTCAACAATATTTACCAAAAGGTTAACAGTAGATATTTCTGGATAACAAAATTATAAATAATTTCCCACTTTTAAAAAGTTCTTTCTGCATTATTTAAATTTTTTACAAGTGTCATTACTCTTACAATTAAGTTGAATAAAGTATAATATACACTCAGTTGATATTTTTTAAAAGTATAAAGATAGGTCACATTTGTTCCTATATCAAGTTATAGCTTGCTACTTTAGAGATGTACTTTTCTCAAAGCTGAGAACGTCTGGGCTTTGGAGTAGACTTCATTTTCCAAGAATAGGATGATAACTCTACTACGCCATCTAGTGTTAAGAACTCGGGATCTCTTGAGAAAGTTTTGAAACTTGAAAAGATTTTTCCGTTCTCTACCAATGTACAATTCTACAGGCAACTTGAGCAAAATAAATATATCTTTTAAAAAGGACACTGAGATTTTCTGTGAGTGATTTAACTTGTCAGACTTTCTGTGACTGTCATGAACGTGGGTATGGCAATGTTTCCAAGCGAGAATAGAAAGTGGAGCTATTCACAGGATTCCCTGAAGCCCGTCCCTGGTCCTGTGACATACACAAAGCCAACCAGGTACTTTCGCTGTCCTTAGAGTGGGAGTTGGTACAGACGGAGGGTGGCTGCCCATTGTCAAGCCTACGTCTCGCAGAACGAGGCAACACCAGAGAAATGTTAAGAAGTTGAAAGTGCCATGTGTTAATAACAGGAGATCAAATACTGGGGCAACATCAGCCCTCGCCCCTAGCTCCAGTTTTCTGAATATTTTAATACATGGGGCTACCAAGCAAGGTTTGTTTCTTCTTCTCTACAGTGGAACATTCAACCATGAGTTTTGTAATGCCTTTTACAGCTTTAGTAGTCTATAATATTGGCTCTTTTGTGCCTATGGTAGTTAGAGTTTTATGTGTTCTTGCCAAAGAACTGGGGAATGATCCAATTTGTGATGGAACCAATTATCACAGAGCCCAAACTGGCAGTCATTAGGGACATGAGGCTAAACCAAGAAATAGCCTAGTAAAAGTCTTCCTAGTAAAAATCCTTCTCTATTCTTTCGGCATCCTCTTAGGAACTCAACTTATCCACAAACCCCACCCTTACCCAATCTGCTCAGTGAAGATAACAGATCCATCCACAGCATTTCTTCATTTAACGATGCATGTTAACTGGATCCTGTGTCTCCGCCACTCTGTGGGGACAGAACACAGATGAGAAGTGCTCACAGGCTACGCCTTCTTGAGCGTACAGTTTATAGAGAGGAATGAGAGCAAATAGGATAAGCAAATAAAAAGAAGTACGAGAGCATGCGAGAGTGATGGAAAAGGCAGAGACAGAGGGGATCTGCTGGAAGGGGTCACACTTCATTAGTAAAAGTTGAAGGCTGAGAGATGTTACCTAAGGGAGAGACTGTGGGAAGAGCAGCCCAGCCACAGGCAACAGCAGTTTGAAAATCCCTAGGATGGGAAGGAGCTGGTGCATTTGAGAAACTGGAAAAGGCCGTAGTGCAGTGAGGGGAGCCTCTGATAATGAGGCAAAAGGGGGCGAAAACCGTGGTCTTCATCCCAAGAATCAGAGGCGCTGGGGTCCGTAGAGACTTCCACTTCCATTTTCTCCTTCCTTCCACAACAAACATTTTTTTTTTTCCCAAACATGTTGTTAAAGAGTCAGAATCCCAGTTATCTTTTTCTCCTACGAAAGTGGAAATGCCTGGATTGAATGAGCACTGAGGTTTACACCAGTCATGAACATGTAAGTTTTGCATGCTCTGAAGTTAGTTTTTGCTTATGCTTAAGTAATCAGAATATTAGGAAGATTCTCAAGACCATTTGCTGTTGCAGGATCTTCCTTTGGAGGGGCTTAAAATATTCTTTTTACCAACAATTTGAACTACAAACTAAAATAGCATGAGCAGCTTACATGATCAAGAATACTGAGTATCAATCCCCTTAGCTATCAGTGGTAATTTCCTTGGTGCAGAACATAATATAGTCAAGTGCAAACAATGTTACAGGTGCCCAATTGATACACTGTAAGGCACCATAGACTGTGGCAGACTTGGAATGATGTTAACATTAGTCAAGTATTGTATGTTCCTTTTTTTCTAATCACAGCCTTCTATCTTAACAAACGGGGCTCTAATGAACAAAGAATATTCTTTAGAATCCTGTGCCACTTAGTGTTATGAGTTCTGAGACTTAGATGTTTAATCCTGTTTTGGTTCTAATTGCAGCCTAATACCGTCTTTTTGTACAGTTTTCAAGAGGGATCAGTTTTATTTCCCTCTCACATTGTATTTCTCAATTCACTTTCCAGTGTTTTATTATGGTTATGAATGTCAAACTTAAATGACAGCTCAGAAGAAAGTAATTAAACATCTTTACAAAAGCCAGTTGCACAGAGATAATAGTAATTACCACCTGCCTACTTTTAAGACATTCTTGCCACCAAACCCAACTGAATCTTTTCAGAATGTTACAAGTAATAGAAATGTATTATACACGGACAATGGATTTAGTTTGGTAAAGTAACACTAAATTTCTTTCTTCCTACACAGGGAGCTTATTATATCTCAAACAAGAAGTTATGATTTGAGGCTTGAATTTGAGGCAAAACAATTTTCTTAGATTTTTCAATTTTGTCTAAGTGGTTGGTTCAACTCTATAGCTTTTGTTTAGTGAGGGAAAAGGGTTGTTTACTCTGTGTAAAGAATTTGGAATTCTTTAGTTCAGAAAGCAGTGACTTACAGAAGTAATGAAAGCTTGATAGGTATTGAATAGAATAAGAATGTACTTTTTATTTCAAAAAAATATTAAGAGGTACAAAAGTTTTTGTTGCATGAATACCTTTTAAACGGTTACGTAGGGGGTTTAGAGTTCCATCAGCAGAACAACAAGCAGGGTGCTCATTGTACCCAGCAGGTAAGTTGGGTAAGTTCTCCCTTCCCTGATGTCCAATGACCTTTACATCTCTTTGTGCCCCTATGTGTCCATCAATTAGCTCAGAAATAGAAAATGCCCTTTAAAGAAGCCTGAAGGGTGTTGGAAATATGAGAGAAAGTCTCTAAACACGAAGAGAAGACATCAGAGCACTGTGGCCCCTGAACTCTAAAGTTGTATATTAATAACCCTTTCCTTCTGATTTGTTGGGTTTTAGTTTGGTTGTGTGTGTTAGCATTTTGGCCTTTCACAGGAGCTAAGGGAACGCAGTGGGTGGCATGATGGGAGACCAAAGGGGCGCTAAAAATCAGCAGGCTGCCTTCCTGCGGTAAGGCACTGCGGTGGGCTGTGGGGAAAGATGAGGATTCTCAAGGCAACCAACCACGCCACCATCTTCTTGTTTTAGTTTCTTAGGCCATGGTAGCCTTAGATAATTCTCTCTGTGCCCCAGACTCTTCCCTGGGAAGCAGGTTTAATAGTACTTACCTACTCAGACCCTGGTGAAGCTGAAATGAGGTAATCCATGGGGAATGCTAAAAAGAATGTCTGCACATTGTCGAACATTGTAGCAATGTCACGTAAGACCCAAGCCGTTGCCAACCATAAATAATACATTTTAATGGCGATCACTCGCATAGCTAAGGGACAAAACCAGGCTGTCTATCCCAAAGTTTATCAATACCTAAGAAAAATAAGTGGTGTCATATGGAATACACCAATCAATAGCAAACTTTTTTGACAATCCTAATGTGTCCAGGAAGATAATGCCTTCCATTTTAATGCAGAGTATTGACTATGTAGTCAAAAATTCAATATTTTATGGTGAAAGTTTCTAATAATCAAAAGACATATTATTCTTCTAGATACTAACTTGCAACCTACTGAAACACTGGCTTTATAAATACTTGTATTTTCATGCCTAAAACACATTGTCAACCTGACCCAGCCTATAAAGTTAGCCTCCTTTCTGTTACACCAATTTCAGATCATTCCACCTTAAGGTTGTTAAGAAACTACACAAGAAAAAAATTTTAAAAAACAACATTTCCACAATGTGAGGAATTTTTTAAGATAAAAGTCAGATATGCGTTATATTCCTTTAAATTAGCAGTTCTCAACCTGTGGGCCATGACCCCTTTTTAACAAGGAAAATACATTGCAGCATTATGAAGGTTGAGAACCACTGCTTTAAATGATCTCTTAACTACGTGAGAAGAAAAATAAGCTTCTTACTTTAGAATGGACTGATTGATGTGAGCATTATACTGCAGCAGTTTAATGGCTGCTGGCCTAAGCTGGAGTTTGTAATATATAATTTATTAACCTAGACCAGCTATACAGATTTATAGATAAAAACAACTTCAATTAAGTAGTTGCCAAATATCTAAATCTTGTCTGTGTCATACCATGTTGGGGATTAATTAGCTTTTAAAGCCCAGGAATTTCTTTGGACAATAAATTCCAGAATGAAAAAATCTAAACTGAAATATCAGTAAGAAAGTGTATAGATAATAGAATATATAATTGCTACTATTAATATCATTGAAAAGTTCAATAGCTTAAAAGTAGGGTATAGAATGTTAAGTGAATTTAAATAGTTTTGAAAAATTTATAACAAAGATGGTTTTAATTCCTTTGAATTAAATTTATTTTAAATTTATTAAATTAAATTTAATTCCTTTAAATTAATTTTATTCCTCTAACAATATGAGATTAAGGATTAAATACTGTGAAAGCCTGATCTCTGTGGAGAGCCATTTCTAATCTCCATTTTGAAACAATGTTTAAACTTAAAATATATAGTGCTACTTTGTTTATAATGATTTATTTAAGAAATGGCAGCCCATTTAGGAAAGTTTCTAAGAGAAGTGACATGTTGTTATTTCTACCAGAGGTAAGCTGTGAAAGTTGCAGAGGAAAAGACAAAACAAAACAAAATAGGATGGTGCCTGTGGCTCAAAGGAGTAGGGCACCGGCCGCATATGCCGGAGGTGGCAGGTTCAAACCCAGCCCTGGCCAAAAACTGCAAAACCACAAAACAAAAACAAAACACTAAACGCTGGGTTTTTTAAATTTCATTATTAAGTCTTATTTCAATTAAAATCTTTTTTCTAAGGCCATTCATGATCTTTTTATGAAAGAGTTGAAGTTATCCATTAAGATAATTTAAGTCATCAATAGTCTCAGCTCTCCAAAGAAGGAGACAACTTCAAATAGGAGGTGGCTTTGGTATGCAATGTAACCATGATGACAATCGTTTCATGCTTTGAAATACAACTTTACAACTATGAAGGAGCAGAGCTACTATGAAAGAATCTTAACAATTAATTATGGCTCACAACACATTAAAATACATTAAGAAGTAAACTAAGTCCAATGTTATCCATGCTATATTATTCCTTACTACAAAGACTGACCAAATAGTCATCTGTATTTATGACTCTGCCTGTTAGGATATCTTGTTATTTTGAACTTAAAAAAAAAAAAAAATTTACTGAAACCGAACTTAACTGAGCAAACAAACTGAACAAAGCAAACTGAAAAAGAATCAACATCAATTTTCAGAAAGAAGAATCTGAATCACAGAGTATTTTCCATTGTCATTACTACTACTCCTATTTGAGAATCAAGCTTTAAAAAAAAAGGAAGAAGAAGTATCCATTCCCCTGTGTTTTGTAGTGAGATTAACAAACCTAAAAAATTACTAACTATACCCATCATTAAGAAAAAGCTGAACAGGAAAATTAAGGGTGAAATATATGAACAGGCAACTTATAAGAAAAGAAATATTGTCAACCTAGGAATCCAATTTAGCTTCATTGCAGAGAAACATAATTCTAAACAGCTGTTGGCACACAGACAGGCAGTATGTAAGTTGTATCCTGTTCAAGATATGGGGAACCAGGTACTGTCATACAGCATTGGTAAGAATGTAAAATTAGTGGAGCCATCTTGGGGGATACATTATTTTTTAATTTCAGATTAATATCAGGGTACACACAATGAGGCTACATTGTTTGCATTTGTAAGATAAAGTCTGAGTCGTAGTTGTGTCCTTCACCCAGAAAGTGTGCAGTGTAGCCCTTCTTTGTCCCCCTTGGGTGGGAACATGCTGAACACTCCTCCCTCTCCCTCCTTCTTGAACTTAAGTTTTTGTGTGCGTTGTTATTAATCCACTAGTTTCGATTTATTATTGAGTACCTGTCATGCTTGCTTTTCCATTCTTGCGATGCTTTACCCAGGAGAGTGCTCTCCACATCCATCCAGGTTGTTACAAAAGATGACAAAAACCTCCATCTTTTTGTGGCTGGGTAATATTCCATGGTGTACATAAACCACAGTTTATTAATCCAGTCATGTGTTGAAAGGCACTTGGGTTGTTTCTATATATTTGAAATTGTGGATTGGGATGATATAAACATCCCAGGGCAAATGTCCTTGTGGTAAAATGACTTTTTTTCTTTGGGGTTGATAGCTCATATAGGGATTGCAGGATCAAATGGTAGGTCTGATTCTAGTTCTTTGAGGACCCCCCCCCCAACACTTCTTTCAATAAAGGCTGTTCTAGTCTGGAGTCCCAACAGGGCATTACTGTTCCCCTCTCTGGGCCCATGCCAGCATCTGCTACTTTGGGACCTTGTGGTGTGGGCCAGTCTCATTGGCATTAGGTGATATTATAAAGTAGTTTTGAATTTCTCTAATAATTAGAAACAATGAGCATTTTTGCATGTGTTTGTTGTCCATTTTTCTGAGAGGATAAATTCTTGGATGTGGTGATTCTACTGTTCTGAATTTCCTTTCAGAGATACCCACAAATTATGCCAAGATATCTATGTTTGACAACATTTATTGAAGCATTTCATATGTTAGGAAAAAACTATACATAACCTGAAACGTCTTTAAGAGGAAACTGGCTACATGAACTATAGTCAATCCATTCAATGTACCACCATACAGCATTGTGTTGGGTGTCCCTGGGAATAATCACCCCTATGTAGAACCGGAGCCACCTCTAGCAAATGCCAACTTTATAAGACTGCCTGCTTTGGATCAACAGGCAACCTCCTGAATTAGTTAATACCTGTGGGTCTTTAGGAGGAAGATGAAATTCAGTTTAAATTCAGGTATAACATGCTCATTGAAGTATTTATGCAAATGCCATGTGCAAAGTGCCTTCTTTTGAAACTATATATGCAGGAAATCATAATAACATAGTTGGTAAGGGAAAGCTTAGCTCCTGAATTCCTAGCTGTTCAACAAGCTAGGACTAGCCTGTAATGATCCCTACACAAGAGCAGGCTCCCAGGTTGTCTCTCTAGGACCTGGCAGAGGTTATAGGATACATTAGCAGTTGGGAACATTGCTGTCACAATTGCTAAAACTGTTGTCTCTCTCCACTCCTGGTAAGTGAATTGAGCCCCACAGGCCATTGAGATAGTATTGTCCACCTAAGTCTTCATAGCATCCTCTATAGCTTGTAATTCTTCACTTTCTTCTGCTTTGGAGCCCACTGCTTTCTTTCCCAATGGGACTAGAAGAACATGAAACTATGAAACTACATTAAAGTTTTGGTTTTATACCTAGAGAGTCTATATGAAGACTTACTTACTTAGAAGAAAAATTTGCTCCTAAGTCCTCCATTGAACAAGGAATTAGCCTTTAACCTAACTAAAAAAGCCACTAAAAATTATGTCCCTTTGTGATGATTCATTATTTTATTCATTTATTGTACAAATATTTATTAAGTACTTATTAAATGTCAGGTAGTATTCCTTGTGCTGGGGATATAGTCACAAACATGGCAAAGTCTCTGCCTTCTTAGAGTTAACATTCTAATGGGGAGGACAAATAAATACAGATTTTTTTATATAGACAGAGGCTGCAAAAAATGTCTATACATTTTAAGAAAAAAAAAAGTGTATTAAATTTGTAATACTCAAGTCACGTTTGACTTCTGCAATTATAAGAGGTGCTCAATGTGACTTGCACGCATCTTTTGTTATTTGTATATATGGAATATTACAATTTTAATACAGATTTTTCCTTTTTTAAAATGTGTGTGTGTGTGTGTGTGTGTATAGGCACCCTCTGCATACATATATTGTGAAACAAATATTTAATATTAGAAAGAAGCTACAAAAATAAAGGAGAATAAAAGAGTATCGGGGGTTGTATTAGAGCAGAAACCTGAAGGAGGTGAGAGAGTGAACCATGCAGCTCTCTGGGAGATGATGGACCTTCCAGGAAGACAGGAAAGGTTGGTCAAGCAGAGTGCATATTGTGTGCAGAGGATGATCCTTTTCAGTCACACAGAAAGGATATGCCAATAATACACTGCCATATAGATACTTTGGGGGGGGGGGGAATGGATAGCTGCTGATAATATAGTACTTATCTTTCAAGAGAGAGAAAAGGAGCCAGGGAAGGAGGCACAAAAATTTACTATTTTTTACTTTTTGAATGCTTTTTACCATGTGCATTTTTTAAACAGAGTTTGCCTAGGTATTGGGATTATGGAATATTTTCATTTTCTTCTTTATATCTATGTGTATTTACATAAGAAAAGTACTCAATTAGAATTAATTTTTAAATAATAACAATAACAGATGGTGCCTGTGGCTCAAAAGGGTAGGGTGCTGGCCCCATATGGCAGAGGTGGTGGGTTCAAACCCAGCCCCAGCCAAAACAAATGAATAACAATAATTTCTATAAGTATCCCTGCAATGGATAACTTCTGTGATGTTGCCTACCATTATTGTTTGTGTACTATATAACCAACCATCAGAGACATTGTCAGTCCCACACCTGAAACTCCCCTGGACTTTATCTGCAGATGTGTTGAACATTTTCCTGCTGAGCCTCCTGCCCCAAGTGTCCAACAGTGCTCCTGAATGGGTTTCCTTTGGCACCACTGGATCAGGGAATTCAGGAAGGGCAGAGATTCCACACCCCTGAGGACAACCCTCAACCAATGTCCCTGGGTTCATGCTGGAAACTCCCTGTGGCCTAGCAGGAAAATTCTGAGGCATGTTGATCAGGATGTTCTTCTTAGGGAGCACTGTGCTCCTGGTGCCAGCAGCAGTAAGCCCATAGTTATTGTTCCCTGCCTGCCTTACTTTGCCCATTTCTTGTGTTCCACGAGATCACCTTTCAGATAAATTTCCGGTACCTAAGTCTTTCTATCAGCATCTGGTTTAGGAAGATTCCAGAAAGTTAAATCCACAGCTTTGGGTCTAGCAAAGGGTAAATGCTCAGTAAACATTATTAAATGGATTTTCATGGTCCTGCTGTATACCCCATCACCAGCTAAGATCTAAGCCCAACATGTAAACTCATGTAAGTCTGTAATTACGCAATGTGTTGGTGCACGGTAAGCTCTGAAGCCAAGATGAGGAAACAGCGCCATCTGTGAAAGTCAAGAAAAACTGCTCAAGGAACATGACATTCTAGATATGTATGGAAAGATGAGAAAAAGATTTCTAAGGCAAATGAAGGTGGAAGGCATCCCAGGAAGTGAGATAACATATGCAAAGGCATGGAGTTAGGGGAAAAGCAAGGTTATTCTGGAAATGACAATAAGCTGACCAATGAAGCCTAGAGTGAGAATTTTAAAATTTTGTAAATGAGATCAATCAGAACAAATGTGATGATAGATGTGAAACTGCCTGACACTATGTCTAACAGAAAGTAGATCCTTAACAAATGTTGGTTTATTTCATTTTATATGCTAGACTATGAGTGGGCAAATATTTCTTATGAAAGACTAGATAAAGATTCTAGATTTCTGTTGTAGCCTCTCAATACTGCAGTTGTAGCATAAAAGCAGCCATGGACAATACATGTACAAATGAATGTGGCTGTGGCCCAATAGAACTTTATTTATAAAAACAATGTTGGGATCAGATTTTGCTTTATACCACTATTTGCCAAACTCACTGTCATCCAATGGTTACTAGTATTTTCATTAAAAAAGAAAAAAAAATAGGGAGCAAAAAGGCAGAGCAGAAAAATCACTCAGCTGAGCTCTCCTAGAATGACTGGGGGAAAAGAGAGAACCCAGCCATACCTGGCACAGGGACCTTACCCAGACTCTTAGTTCATGGAGCATGATGAGGAGGTGGGGAGCTGAGTACAGCATATGATCTGGAGTGGTGGAAATCTAATGAATTAGACAAGTGATTGTGACCTGTTAGGATCAGCTGGCCCCCCCATGGAGGTCCACAATGGGAGGAAGCCTTTCTGGAGTTTTAAGTTGTTGGGGGAAGATGTGAGTTGAGTGGAAAGCTTGGGGTGTGGGTGGACTTAAACAGTATAAGCAACCAGATTCAAATGACAGTTGGAGTGGAGTTACCATAGGTGTGGTAGCTGTCAGGGCAGACATCCTGAGTCACTCCATGGCCAGTGGCTGCCACTGTGGGAAGGTTGTGAGAAGGTCTTAGCAGGGGCCTAAAGCACGGTCATCTTAATTCCACCTGTCAGGATCAGAACTCCACTCTTGGGACAGGCTGAGGGATGCCTGCACTGCACAGGCACTGGAGTTGGAGGACACTGTAAGACCTTCCCCTGAAGAATTCTTGTGAGTGTTAAGATTCCAAACTGGCAGGGTGTGAATGCTGAGGAAACAATTAGGTGATCACTGAAGGCAACAAAGTTTGAAACAAGGGCTGTAGAGGTTGCTGGCTGTGGTCTGTCTCCTAAAAATCCCACAGCACCACCTGGTGTCCTGATGATACATTGCAACATACTGTCATCAAAAGCAAGGACTTCTGTTTGAATTAAAGGAGCCAGTGAGAAGGAAAAAAGAGGACAAGGAGGTGAACAAGAAGAAAGAACACATGAAGAGGAATCAACAGAAAAATTCAAGCAACTTAAAAATCATAACAGAAGAACTCCCCCCAAGGGACTAAAAGGCAGCTACTGCAGAAGACCCCACCTATAAAGAATTAATGTACTTGACAGAAAGAGAACTTAAAATATGGATGAAAAAGACAAAGAAAAAGGAATGAATGAGAAAATGGAAAGACAAACCCAAAAGCTTGATGAGAGATATGTAGAATATAGAAAGGATATGACAGCGCTTAAGGAACTGAAGGAGACAATCAGGAAATGTAAAGATGCAATAGAAAGTATCAAAAATTGGTTAGACTATGGAGAAGAAAGACTCTCAGCACTAGAGGATAAAGTCTTCACATTAACACAAGTAGTTACAGAGGCAGAAAAGAAGAGAGAGAAAGCTGAGCAGGCTCTTAGAGAACTACAAGACTCCATGAAGTATTCAAACACACAAATAATAGGGATTCCTAAAGGGGAAGAAGATTGCCCCAAAGGAATAGAAGCCCCATCGGAGAATATCATAAATGAAAACTTCCCAAGTTTTACTAAAGACCCCAACACACTCCTTTTAGATGGATATCAAACCCTGGGTCATCTCAACTCAAACAGAGTCTCTCCAAGATACATT
>NW_003852403.1:32408002-32460757 GCF_000181295.1 Otolemur garnettii
GATTCTGATTCCAACCAGTTTTTCTTCCTTTGTTCAGGAGCCTCTGACCAGGGTTGCTACCAGTCGGCCATCTTCCCAGAATCCTCTCCAAGATACATTGTAATGAACCTGTCCAATGTCAAGATGAAAGAAAAATTCTCCAAGAATCCAGGAGTAAGCACCAACTGCCCTACAGAGGCAGAGACATTAGGATGACAACAGACTTTTCAACTGAAAACTTCCAAGCCAGAAAAGCAGGGTCATCTACCTTCAACATTCTAAAACAAAACAATTTTCAGCCAGAATTCTGTATCCTGCTAAATTAAGCTTCAAGATTGACAGAGAAATCAAATCTTTTGTAGATATACAAGCACTGAGGAAATTTGCCATAGGAAGACCACCTCTACAGGAAATGCTTAGAACTATTCTCAACACTGACCACCACAATGAACTACCATCAAAGTAAATACCCAGAAGCTAAAGGTTAAAACTTAGCTTCCACAATGGTGTAAAGGATAAAACTACACAATGGGCTTTCACAAAATAAGATGAATAAATCTCCATCATACTTATCAATTCTCCCAATAAATGTTAATGGACTGAATTTACCACTGAAGAGGCAAGGCTGGCTAATTGGATAAAAAAAAAAGTACAAGCCATCCATATGCTGTCTCCAGGAGACACACCTAGCTCTGAAGGACAAATCAAGACTCAGGGTTAAGGGAAGGAAAACAGTATTTCAAGCAAATGGAAATCAGAAGGAGAGGTTGCAATCTTATTTTCAGATACAAGCAGATTTAAAGCAACTAAAGTTATGAAAGACAAAGATGGACACTTTATACTAGTCAAAGGAAAAATAGAACAAGAAGACATTTCAATTTAAAATAATTATGCACCCAACTTATATGCTCCCAAATTTATGAACCAGACCTTGATGGGTCTGAGCAATATGATATCCCATAACACCATAATAGCTGGGAATTTTAACATCCCTCTCACAGAACTAGACAGATTCTCCAAACAGAAATTAAACAAAGATACAATGGACTCAAATGTGACCCTAGAACAAATGGAATTAATAGACATATACAGAACACAGCATCCCAAAGTAAAGTAATATACATTTCTCTCATTAGCCCATGGTACATACTCCAAAATCTACCACATCCTAGGATACAAATCAAACCTCAGCAAAAATAAAACAAAAGAAATTATACCCTGTATCCTCTCAGACCACAAGGCCATTAAAATGGAACTCAACTCCAACAAAAATGTTCATCCCCACACAAAGACTTGGAAATTAAACCTTATGGTGAATGATAGTTGGATTCAGGAAGAGACAAAAGAGGAAATCATTAAATTCCTCAAACATGACAACAATGAAGACACAAGTTACCAAAACCTGTGGGGTACAGCAAAAGCAGTCTTAAGAGGGAAAATTATTGCATTAAATGCCTGCATTTGAAAAATAGGAAGAGAGTGCACCAAAAAAAACTCAGGAATCATCTTATAGAGTTGGAAAAATAAGAACGATCTAATCCTAATCCCAGTAGAAGAAAAGAAATAACCAAAATTAAATCAGAGATTAATGAAATTGAAAACAAAAGAATCATTCATAAAATTAACAAAACAAAAAGGGTTGGGTTTTTTGGAAAAAAATAAATAAAATCAATAAACATCTGGCCAGATTAACTAGAAATAGAAAAGTAAAATCTCTAATGACCTCAATTAGAAACAATAAAGGGGAAATCACAACAGATGCCACAGAGATACAAGAGATCATCCCTGAGTACTACAAGAAACTTTATGCCCAGAAATTTGGCAATGTGGAAGAAATGGATCAATACTTGTAATCATACCCTCTTCCTAGACTTAATCAAGAAGAAATAGACCTCTTGAACGGACCAATTTCAAGAACTGAGATTGAAGAAACAATAAAAAATCTCCCAATATAAATTGCCCTGGCCCAGATGGCTTCACACCAGAATTCTATCAAACTTTGAAAAAAGAGCTTATACCCATACTGCAGAAATTATTCCAAAAAATTGAGAAGGAAGAAACATTCCCCAACATGTTCTACAAAGTAAATATCACCCTGATACCAAAACCAGGAAAAGACTCAACTAAAAAGGAAAATTTCTGCTGGGTGTAGTGGTTCATGCCTATAATCCTAGCACTTGGGAGTCTGAGGCAGGTGGATTGCCTGAGCTCATGAGTTCAAGACTAGCCTTAGCCAGAGTAAGATCTCATCTCTAAAAATAGCTGGGTGTTGTGGCAAGTGCCTGTAGTCCCAGCTACTTGGGAGGCTGAGGTAAGAGAATTGCTTCAACCCAAGAATTTGAGTTTGCTATGAGCTATGATGCCATGGTACTCTACCAAGGGTGACAAAGTAAGACTCTGTCTCAAATAAATAAATAAAAAGGAGAATTTCAGAACAATTTCACTAATGAACATAGGTGCAAAAATTCTAAATAAAATTCTAGCCAATAGATTACAGCTTCATATTAAAAAATCATACATCACAGGGCGGCCCCTATGGCTTAGTGGGTAGGGCGCTGGCCCTATATGCTGAGGGTGGCAGGTTCAAACCCGACCCTGGCCAAACTGCAACAAAAAAATACCCTGGTATTGTGGCAGGTGCCTGTAGTCCCAGCTACTTGGGAGGCTAAGGCAAAATAATCACCTAAGCCCAGGAGTTGGAGGTTGCTGTGAGCTGTGACGCCACAGCACTCTACCAAGGGTGATAAAATGAAACTGTCTCTACAAAAAAACACAAAAAACCATACATCACAATCAAGTAGGTTTCATTCCAGGGATGCAAGGCTGGTTTAATATATACAAGTCCATAAACATAATTCACCATATAAACAGAAGCAAAAACAAAGATCATATGATCCTTTCAATAGATGCAGAAGAAACAGTCAATAAAATTCAGCATCCTTTTCTAATTAGAACACTTAAGAATATAGGCATAGGTGGCACATTTCTTAAACCAATTGAAGCCATCTACAACAAACCCACAGGTAATATTACACTGAGTGAAGTAAACCTGAAATCTTCTCCACTTAGAACTGAACCAGACAAGGTTGTCCTCTATTACCACCACTATGCAACATAGTTCTGGAAGTTCTAGCCAATATAATTAGGCAAGAGAAGGAAATAAATGAGTACAGAGGAGGTCAAACTCTCACTCTTTGCCAATAATATAATCTTCTATGTAGAAAACCCCGAAGACTCAACCACAAGATTCCTGAAAGTGATCCAAAAATACAGCAATGTCTCAGGATATAAAATCAATGTCCACAAATCAGTAGCCTTTGTATATACCAATAACAGTCAAGATGAAAAGCTAATCTAGGACATAATTCCCTTCACAGTAGCTTCAAAAAGAATGAAATACCTAGGAATATACCTAACAAAAGAGTTGAATAACCTACAAAAAGAAAATTACAAAACTCTAAGAAAATAAATAGCAGAAGATATTAACTAATGGAAGAACATACCATGCTCATGGCTGGAAAGAACAAACATTGTGAAAATGTGTATACTGCCCAAAGTAACCTACAAATTCAATGCAATCCCCATTAAAATACCATCATCATACTTTCATGATTTGGAAAAAATAATTCTTCATTTTTTATGCAAGCAGAAGAAACCCCATATAGCAAAAGCAATTCTTAGTAATAAAAACAAAGGTGGAGATATCACCCTACCAGACTTTCCGCTATATTACAAGGCCATAGTGATCCAAACAGCATGGTATTGGCACAAAAATAGAGACATTGATATTTGGAACTAAGTAGAAAACCATGAGATGAAACTAACTTCTTACAGCCACCTGATTTTTGATAAACCAAACAAAAACATACACTGGGAAAAAGAATCCCTATTCAATAAATGGTGCTGGGAGAACTGGATATCCACCTGTAAAAGACTAAAATTGGACCCACACCTCTCACCACTGACAAAAATTGAATCAAGATGGATAAAATATTTAAATCGAAGGCAAGAAACAATAAAATTCCTCAAAGAAAGTGTGGGGAAAACACTTGAAGACATCAACCTTGGGAAAGGTTATATCAAGAAGAATTCCATGGTAATTGCAACAATAACAAAAATAAACAAATGGGACTTAAATAAACTAAAAAGCTTCTGTACAGCTAAGGAAATAACAACCAAAGCAAACAGAAAATTTTCAGAATGGGAAAAGATTTTTGCATTTTCTGAGTTGCACAAAAGCTTGATAACTAGGATCTATAGAGAACTCAAATTAATCAACAAAAAAAGACCCAACAATATATCACTGGGAAAGAGACATGAATAGAACCTTCTCTAAAGAAAACAGACAAATGACTAAAAATCACATGAAAAAGTGTTCATCATCTCTAATCATCAGAGAAATGCAAATCAAAACTACCCTGAGATATCACCTAACCCCAGAGAGAATGACCCACATCACAAAGTTTCAAAGTTACAGATGCTGCCGTGGATATAGACAGAAGGGAACACTTTTGCATTGCTGGTGAGACTGCAAACTAACACAACTTTTTTGGAAGGAAGTATGGAAAATCCTCAAAAAATTCAAATTAGACCTCCCATTTGGTCCTGCAATCCCATTACTAGGCATCCACTCAGAAGAAAAAAATTCCTTTTGTCATAAGGGAATAAACTAGTCTGTTTATCGCAGCTCAATTTGTAATTGCCAAAATGTTGAAACAGCCTAAATGCCCACCAATCCAGGAATGGATTACAAGATGTGGCATATGCATACTATGGAATGCTATTCAGACACTAAAAAAGATGGAGACTTTACATCTTTTTTATTAACTAGGATGGAGGTAGAATATATTGTTCTTAGTAAAGCATCACAAGAATGGAGAAGCAAGAATCCAATGTACTCAATTCTAATATCAAGGCAGCGATGAGCTAATAAAAGATGGGGGTAGGGGAGTGAGGGATGGAGAAGAGGGAAAGAGGGAGGCAGATGAGGGGGTCACAGTGTATGACACACCTCTTGGGGACAGAACACAATTATAAGAGGGACTTTATCTAACAAATGCAATCAGTGTAACCTAATTCTTTGTACCCTCAATGAATCCCAAACAATAAAAAAATAAAAAATAATGCATTCCCCTGGTCCCCTGGCTGATCTCTATCCATACTAGGCAGTTTTCATTTATTCTTAAAGGCTCTACTCATTGGAATTTTGAATTTTTAAAGAACAATAATAAACTTGGAGGTTTGGATATCTTAAAAAATAAAAAAACAAGAGTATACAAAATATTACTATGATGCCCAGAAAGGAAGAAAAGAGTAATTTAATTTTTAGTATCCATCAATAAAGAAAATAATGCACAACATTATTCACACTGTTCAATAAACTTATACATGCATTGGGAAAAAAGTAATACTTTCCATATAAGTTGGAGACATATCATCTATTCAGCCTAGAGATAATGATTTGAGTGTGAATTTAAGGGTTTTTGCAATGGCGTGCAGCTTGCCATGGCTGTGATCAAATAGAAGAAAGCATGGCATACTCTATCTATGCCTTTTCAAGGGTAGTAAAGAATAAAAGTAAGATCATGATCAATATAAGGTCCTGCTTTTCAGAGTATTTCCTAATGTTGTAGTAGTAAATACAACAAAAAGTAGAAAAATAATATACTAGCAGTCCTTATAGTTATGGGTTCACATAAAACTATTAATAACTTTTGGCTCTTGGGGAAGGAAATGCTCGTAGAATTTAAATTTATAATACTAAGAGTAAAAATAAAGGGATACTTTTAAACAGCAAGCATGGAAGAATACTCCCTGGGCACAGGAAATCAGCTTTGTGGGCAGTCAGAGGCCAGGCCAAGAGCTATGTAGTCTTACCTTCTGCCTTCAGAGAAAGCAGCAGTTACCTTCCCTATTTGACAAGAAGACAATTGAGCCTCATAGTAGTTGGGTTACTTGGTCTAAAATCACAAAGGATGAGTAATCTCTAATCATTGTACCAGGTTTATTATTCTGAATAGAGAAAAACTGAGGCAAGATCGGACAGTGGTTTGAGAAATTTTGCCCTTGTTAAAATGAATGAAACAGCCATAGGTCTTTGATAGTCTTGGTCCAAAATGAGTTCCCTTTTGTTTGGTGAGAACAAAACAAAAAAGTCTATACCTGTTGATAGACCCACAGCAGCTGCTTCCTCAAAGATATAGATTCTGTCTACATGTTTCTAACATAACTGGCTAAATCATCTTGAATTCAAACTAGGCAAAACTAGGAGAATAATGGTAAGTATTTATTTAGACCTAATTTGGGATTTTCACAGTCCAAATTTCTTGAAATTTGAAGCTGCATTCCCAACATCCACATCCACATCCACTTCTACATCACACCCCCTCACACCCCAGTATAGGGAATACTGCAGCCTGTAGGGTGGACCATATTCCCGGTTAGTTACCCAGGATGCAGGACTTTCAATACTGAAAGCAAAATGGTTCCAGGCAAATGGGACGGTCAATTGTGCTGTTTATTGCTCATTGAGGGAAAGGCCAGTTGTGATGTGGCCACAAAGTCTCCTTCCCTGGAAGCATTATCCACTTAGCTTGGTCCCATTCCTGAGGACCTGACAGACCTCCAGCAAAATGCTGCGGAGAGAAGAAAAATAAATCTACCTGAGTTCCTGATGTTTTCCTAATTTCTGGCTTTAACAGTATCCAAGCGCCAGCTATAACTCTACCCTTTAGTTCTCTAAAACACTCTATAACAAATTGGGTATTCTGTTCTTATTGTTTAAATTAGCACAGGTTGGTATCTGTTACTCAGAACCAAACTTTGATTAATAGAGTATCCATCACCAGTGCTCTCCAAACAATTAAAAAATGTTTTTAAAGCCCATGGCCTACTGATGGTAGGTCAGTAGTATTGTATTTGAGCACCAAGGGGAGAATTATTAATAGTTTCTAGAACAGTAGCAATGTTCATTAATGCCTCAGAAAGCAAAGCCCTAATGGAAAAGTGCCGCCCAGTTTCTAATTTTCTTTGTTAATGAGCACATTTCATTCTCAGGCCAACAATGACTCGTTCAGATTCCCTGGTGCCGGGAAGGTTCTGATCTCAGTATCATTTCAGTCTATTTTGAAATCACAGTGCAAAGAAAGGCTTATACATCCAGGCCTTAAAAACATAATTGAAAACTAAAATTATATAGGAAAAAAACATTATTTTAAAAAGAGTTAATACCTTAAATATAGTCTCAAGTTAATGTTATAACAAACAGCAATCTGATACAGGATAATAAAAAGATAATTTAAGAAAATCTGAGACCTGAATTACCTCCTAGTCACAACAGATACACTCCTTGTCTTAGTCCCTACCCTCTGCCTGGGACTGGTGGGTCATCTACGTTGGCCTGTCTCATTAGGTCTGAGGACAGAGAGGTGTGGGCCACAAAAAGACAAAGAGAAAGCCCAAGGCAGTTGAGAGAGCTCTTGCCTGCCCGGAACAACAACGTAATGAAGAAACCCAGTTATGAAGCAGCAATGAGTCGTGAAACTTACCACTTCCCCAGCATCAGCCTAGTCTAAGCCATTAGCATCTTTTACTCCTACAGCAACTGCTTCCTAACTAATTCTCCTGCTACCTCTCTTGACTCCCTAACGTCAACTCTGCACAAAACAGCCAGAGTCTGATCTTTTGAAACTGGAAATCATATTGTATCACACTTTGTAGCTAAATCACTTTGACTTCCCATCATGCCCACAACCAAATCCAAACTCCTCATTCTACTTTACAAAGCCCTACATCGTCTGCTCATCACTGCTGATACTTTCTGTTCTCCTCAATAGAATGTAAAGTTTGCAAAGGAAAAATTACATCTTCTCATCTGCTGCTGTGTCCCCAGTTCCCAGAACATAGCAAGTCGGTGAGGGAATGAAGGAATGAATGAGTGGGTGAATAAACAATGATACAAGACGCATCTGGTTTTGGGTCACCACCTTTCCACTTCCAGGCTGTGTTACCTTTAGCAATTTTCTGAAATCCAAATTTTCTTCTCAAGTCAGTACAACTATCTCCTCCCTTCAGAAGTTGTCATGAGGAAAAATTAGATAATGTATGTAAATCCCCTAGATAGTAGACTGAATTTAGTAAGTCTTCAATGGATTTTCCTGCCTTCTACTCATTCTTCCACCTTCTCAATGAAACCAAGAGACACACAGAGAGCTCATAAGCCATCAGAGAGTTTATGAAACTGCTTAAGTGTTGAGACTCTGTTTATTCAATTACATTTCTCTATCCCTGTATATTCATTAAAGATGAAAATATTACTAGAAGAAAATGTTCATAAATTCATCTTCATCTTAATGTGACCATAAGTCCTATAGAAGACACAAAAGCAGAAGTCAAGGATACCAAAGAGCAGCTTCTTAGATGTCTAGAAAGTTTATTTAATCTAAATCTTCAGAGATTTAATCTAGATCTAAATTGGCTCTTGAACAAGCATTAGTAAAGAGACTTGTCTTAAATGTGGACATCATTCACAGTGGGCAGGTTTGTGGCTGCCTGACCAATGGGGTCTTATGCTGGAAAATTCCCAAGAGGCTGGGCCAGAAACAAATGGTGAATTGTTTCATTGGCTACTAAAAAGACTATAATGAAGTTAACTTAGTGATACGATCACTCCAAAAGACCTTATGGTTTCTTTATAACTTAGCTGAGATGACCAGATGGCCCCAATCCTGCTATAATTAAGGCTAGTATTTCCATGTCTTCTATTCTTTGTTTACTCCAAGAGATAGCCAAAGAAGAAACTAGCCACAGTAAGCTACCCTCTTCCTTCCATCATTCTTCCACAAATAATGCACTAAACAAATCCATCTAAGCTGCACACAATACCACCTTAGCCTCTGAAATAGTAGAAGTCTCTGATGCTGGTAACTTCTTGTCTCACATCTCTTTAGTGGCCCTGAATTACCTGTACCTAGCTCTGAACAGTGTATAGCCTAAAATATTCCTGGGCTTCCTGGATCACAGAAAATTTGTACTTAGGGAAAAGTCCCTGGAAGGCTAAGAGCTCATGGGCCTGTAACACTACCATATTTCAAAGACTACACCCTCAACCCAGATAAACTCTTGAAGTTGAAATCCCTTTTGAAAATAAAATTCTATCATTTTACAAAATATAGTAAAATCTCTGTAAGTTGACCCCTCCCAAAAAAAGACTGTAACAAACTGTCAACATTTGGAGGTGGTCAACATAAGGAACTAGGCCTACTCTACAGATATATACATGTAGGGCATGTCTGGTCTATGAAAATTAGGTCAACTTAAAGAGGGGGTCAATGTAGGGAGATGGTCAGCTATGGAGGTTCTACTATAGTTTCCCTTTTGATTGCCAAGAGATACTGTAATTAGTATATCACATCCAAGTGCAATTGTGGAATAGATTGTTTAAATCAACCTGGTTTGGCTGAGGTATTGTAGCTATCTTTTATTTCCTTACACATTCTTATATGTAATTTTGAGCCCACATTCCTAAAGTGAATGGCTCTGATTCAGTAAACAGACATAAATAAGACTAATCTTTGGGCAGACATAAACTTTATTTTTATAGAAAGTAGAGATCATTTTTTACACACCCATACCTGAAGTCCAGCCAAAACTGTCTTCTCTCTTACTGAAATCTGTGCTACTGATATTTCTTAGAGAAAGAATTCTAAATCAGAGAGGGAAGAATGACCTGAAATCTCATCAGTGTCCTAAATTCCATACTAGTAATTTTAGAACCACAATTTTAGAACATGAGATTGCACTGAGGAGCTAATAATACTACTAAAACTTGTTGCTATCTTTTCTCAGCCTAGATCAAAGGTTTTATAAGCAAAGAACACCAAAGCTCTTTAAAAAAATTAATCATTATCATGTCATTTGCAGGACAAAACCCAGATTAATCTTTTATTTTGAGGCACTACCTTATCTTCTCTATATACCAAAGGTAGGAATGAAAGCAAATTCTTGTTTAATATCAGCTTACTTCAATGATTAAAAATAATTTTTCAAGTGGAAAGCCCTTGATCTGTGGCTTAACATTTTATTAAGTCCTCTCTTGCTGTTCAAACTTCACTGATTACCAAGATAGGGAATCCTTGAGACAGGCCCAGGGGTCTCTATTTATTTAAACATGTTCCAGAGATCTCTTGTGATGCATCAATGACAACTGTGCCCCACTCATTGTTTTCTGTATTTTCAATTATTTTTTTAAAATGCATGTTTGCTAAAGGCCAAGCACTATGCTAAGATCTGACAGTAATAAGTTGACTATAATCAAGACAATAGCTCAGTCTTAAAACTCAGTTGCGCTGGATCTGTGCCTCTGCTTAGAATGGCAAAGTCATCATTGTTTGTTTCTGGAATCCATCAACTCTCCTTTTCCCTTTCTTCCTTTGCTCTCTCCAAAGGTTCTGTCTAAAAAGTAGCTCGAAAAATAATTTACATTTATGCAAGTGAATCCATGGCTATCCTCTCCTTTTCCTCTCTTCATTGTCACCTACAAACTACCTTCCTCTTCCTCTCTTTACTGTCACCTACAAACTACCTTCCTCAAGAGACTAAGAATCTACCATTACAAAAGATATACAATGATGTAGGAGTAATACCTTTCAAGAAATATCATTTTAAAAGGGGGTCCTGGGAGAGGATATAGTTTAACTCAGGAAATAAAGCCTCTAGCAATGAACTTTCCAGGTATCTGGTGTCTTCAATCTCTTATGAGAAACAGAAATATACCAACATATATACAAAGTAGGATAATGATAAAAAAAAAAAAAAAAAAAAAACCAGGTATTTCATGAACCAAGAACAGAAAATGGAGAACAGATAGGCATTTGGTGGCATTTTTACTGGAAATCAGAATAATCAAAGGCAGTTAGTTATTGTTGTCCATCCTTCTCTTTTTCTCTAAAGGTTTCTACCTTCTGTTTCTGGGTTTGGTGCATATTCTATTCTCAAGCAGCTTCTTTTTTATCTTTTGTTTTCTTTTTAAATAAATAAATACTTAACACAATGTGGGCCCCACAAGTGACTAGACTCTAGGTCTGAGTGGCCTACAATGATGTCAGGATTCCCCTCCTCCCTGTAATCAATGGTCAACATGATCTGGAGCCCCTTTCTGCAGCCTTCCCCAGCCTCTCAATCAGCTCCTTTTAATTCACTTTGTATGTGGCTCAATGTGGCCAGAAATCCTAAATCCATATCATAAAGTTTCTTCTGTTCTATCCCCTCCCAACTAGTATCAGTCTTCATTCTCAATTCTAATATGAAGGAGGGAGAGGAACTAGGGGAGGGTGTGTGAGTCACAGTCTAATTGGCTCCCACCTCTTCACTTCAAGACAGCTTAAAATTTGCAGACAAACAAATGCCCAGGCAAATATTAAGCCAAGTGTTCTTCCTTGACATTTTTCTTCAGAAAGTATCAAGGTATCAGAGTATGGAGGGCTATCTGTGTAGGATCTGGATAGATCAGAACAGGCAGTGAAACATCTTTAGTGAACCACATTTCTGTTTTCATAGCACACCTGTAGGTCTTTATGTAGTGTAGCCCTCCTCTCTTCCTCCTTTGTGATTATTATAGGTTTTGTTGGTTCACATCCATTTCACATGTGTTTGTTTACCTCCCTCATCTCTTTTGTTCTCCTTCATTTCAGGCCCTCGACCTTCAGAACCTAATTAATATTGAAACAAAATGAAATCCACATAGATCCTCTAGTGACTCTAATTGTCCACTTCCACAGCAATCATGAGAAGAGGATACTCAGACAATCTCCATCTGTCATGGCACACTGTAGCTGGAACATTGATTATAATAGAGACAAGTGGGTCAAGAGGATGGGATGTTTATAAATACCCTTCATAACTTATCCAGAAAGAAGCCAAGGGACCTCTAGATTGCCCTCTCTTCAATTGACAAGACTGTACTGATTCTGCCTTATAATATAATTTAGTTTCTTTTGTATACTCACATGGTCTCTTAAAGTCTTTATCTCCCTCCGTCTTTGTCTCTCCTTCTCTTTTCTCTCCTCCTGTATGTTAGCTCTAATCTTAGCTATGGAAGAAAAATAAAGTATTTTTTGCTAAAGATGGGCAAAATGCCCACTTTCACACAATACAGTGGTCCAAGAAACTATATGATGAAAGATATAAAATAGAATCTGCCCTGATATCAAACTCTTTTATGAAACATTCTACCATGCCACAAATTCTGCTACCCTATGGGATGATGTCACAAAAAAATTTTTTTTTTGAGACAGAGCCTCAAGCTGTCACCCTGCATAGAGTGATGTGACATCACAGCTCACAGAAACCTCCAACTCCTGGGCTTAAGTGATTCTCTTGCCTCAGCCTCCCAAATAGATGGGACTACAGGCACCCACCACAATACCTGGCTATTTTTTGGTTGTAGTTGACATTGTTGTTTGGCAGGCCCAAGCTAGATTCAAACCCACCAGCTCTGGTGTATGTGGCTGGTGCCTTAGCCACTTGAGCTACAGGTGCTGAGCCAGATGTCACAAAATTTATTTCAGAGTGATGTATTTGTATTTGATGACATGGAAAACTTGAAAAGTAAATATTACTTTTTGTCCTTCAGAAACAACTTTTTGATGAATAGGAATAGACTGAATATTAGAAAAATGGTGAACAGAGTAGAAGGAGCTCATAGCCATGTTCCCTGGGTACATTACTGGATCTATCATTGAGTAAATTGTGACCTTGCACAAATCACCTAATTCCTGTGGGACTCAGTTTCTTCAAATGTCAACATAATACTAGAGGCCCTAACCAGAGAAACCATATAAGAGAAAGAAATAAAAAAGTATCCAAATAAGGAAAGAGGGGGGTCAAACTACCTCTGTTTGCTGATGATATGATCTTATACCTGTAAAACCCTAAAGACTCTACCAAAAGATTCCTGGAATTGATAAATAAATTTAGCAAAGTCTCAGGTTACAAAATCAATGTACGCAAATCAGTAGCATTTCTATATACCAATAACGATCAAGGTGAAAGTCAAATCAAAGATTCAATACCATTTCAATAGCTACAAAGAAAATAAAATAGCTAGGGGTATACTTAACCAAGGAGGTAAAATATCTCTACAAGGAGAACTATGAAACACTGATGACATGAACAACTGGAAAAATATTCTATGGTCATGGATTGGTAGAATCACCATTACCAAAAAATGTCCATACTGCCTAAAGTAATTTGCAGATTCAACACAATCCACCAATAAAAGATAAATGTCATATTTCATAGATGTAGAAAAAATAATTCTAAGCTTCATTTGGAACCAAAAAGGCCGAAATAGCCAAAGCAATTTTGCAAAGAAAATAAATCCGAAGATATCACATTATCTGACTTCAAATTATACTAGAAAACTACAATAACCAAAACAGCATGATAGTGGTATAAAAGTAGAAATATAGACCAATGTAACAGAATATAGAATCTGACAAAGTAGATAGCAATATACAGTGGGGAAAAGAAGCTCTATTCAGTAAACAATCCTGGGAAAAGTAGACAGCCACATGCAGAGAGAATGAATAGAGCCCTTATTTCTCACCATATACAAAAATGAATTGAAGATGCATAAAAGCTTTAAATCAATGGTTCTCAACCTTCCTAATGTCGTGACCCTTTAATACAGTTCCTCATGTTGTGGTGACCCCCAACCCTCCCATAATGGGTGGGGCCACCACAACATCAGGAACTGTATTAAAGGGTCACAGTGTTAGGAAGGTTAAGAACCACTACCTTAAATGAAAGGCATGAAACCAAAACTCTTCTGGATGTTGGCCTAGGCAAAGAATTTACAATTAAAATCCCAAAGGCAATTAACGATAGCAACAACAAAAATAAATAGATGAGACTTAATTAAATTAAATTAAAAAGCTCTGTGCTGCAAAGGAAAAAAATCAACAGAGTAAATAGGAACTGTAGAGTGCTAGGAAATATTCACAAACTGTAGCGCCAATAAAGAGCTTATCTACAAAATCTACAAAAAAACTCAAACAAATCAGCAAGAAAAAAAAAACTCCACTAAAAGTTAGAGAAAGACATGAACATAAGATTTTCAAAAGAAGACAGAAAAATGACCAATAAATATGAAAAAATAGTCAACATCCCTAATCATTAGGGAAATGCAAATTACAACCATAAACATCGCCTTACCCCTGTCAAAATGGCTATTAAAAAGTTAAAAAACAATAGATGCTGGTGCAGATGCAGAGAGAAAGGAATGCTTACACTGTGTTGGCGGGACTGCAATTTAGTACAACCTCTACAGAAAAGGAATAATTATTCCTCAAAGAAATAAATATAGACTTACCATTTGATCCATAAATCCCACTACTGGATATCTATCCAAAGGAAAAGGAGACATTTTTATCAAAAAGACATCTGCACTTGGATGTTTATTGCAGCACAATTCACAATTGCAAAGATGTGTAGTCAACCTAAGTGCCCATCAATTCATGAGTGGATAAAGAAAATGTGGTTATCCATAAACCATGGAGTACTGCTCAGACATAAAGAGGAATGAAAGAATGCCTTTTGCAGCACCTAAAGACTATTATCCTAAGTAAAGTATCTCAGGAATGGAAAAACAAATACCACATACACTTACTAATAAATGGGAGCTAAATGATGGCCACACATGGGCTCCAAGAGATGTAAGAACAATGGACAATAGAACCCAAGAAGTGAGTGGGAGGTGGATGAAGAGAAAGAACTATTGGGTTCAATTAAGACTACTCTGGTGATGAGCACTAAAAGCCTTAAGTATTATACAAGGAATATATGTAACAAAAACATGTGTATCTCTTTAATATTTAAAAAAAAATTTTTTAAAAAGTCAAGTGCTGGTCAGATGCTAAAGCAAACAGTGTTGGTTTCAGAAGTTATTCTCTCCTCTTGCTCCTTATTGGCACAGCTCATCTACTATAGAAAATAAAAATGACCATCTTCACTTCTCCAGCCTTCTGTGAAGCTAAGACATGGGCACCTACCAGTCTTGGCCAATGAAAATTGATCATTCTGCCTGGGGTTTTCTAAAAACTGTTTTCCACATTATTGAATATAAATTTCCCTCCTACACGCTTTTGGAGATGTTTATGATGATAGTAGCTGTGGAACCCATCATGCAAACCATGATGTAATGCAGAATCTGACCCAGAGACTTGCCATTTCATAGCTGATAAATTACCAACCCTAGAAGTCATTCAACAGTTTCTCATTATATAAGCTATTTTTATTTGGGTATTCTGCTACTTGTAGCCAAAAACATCTGTATGGAATAGATGCCATTATCTCTAGGACCACTTTAGGAACTTTAAGGATATATGATCCCATAAGAAAAAAAAAGAAAAGCAATGAAAGTTGTCCCCTTGATAAGTAAATTATTGTAAGGATTAATAGTAAAGAGACTTCAAAAAGGAATGCTCCAAGAAGCTAGACTTATAAATAGTCAAGAGAGAGTGCTGCTTATAAGGTGTGGCCTGAAAAGCAGAGATGAATCTACCCTTAACATCTCCCATCTTAACTCCATGGTTGGGGTAAGGAGCATCTATAGTGTTTTAATAGGAATCTGCTTCCTACTAGAAAAGTCAAAGGGAGATTAGTCCTCTTCCTTTATCTCGTAGACAGAGTAAGAGAAGATGGCTAAGAATTGACCAGTTGAATGTTCCTACACAGGATGTTGAGTTTTAGAGGATGGAGGGGCTGCCAAGGCGATTCTAAAGGCATTGATGGCAACAGGGGTTGACCTCAAAGGAATAGTGAAGTTAACGTAACCATGACTCAGTGTTCCTGTCATATAAACTTAGTTAAGAGTTCCTGATGCTCCGTTTCCCTTACTCTTGCCTGTATTTTGAGCCTGCTTCTTCAGTTTTTCAAAAGCTTCTTGGGAGCTATGCCCAATATATTTCAGATAAATTAATTTTTTGGTTTTGGTTAACCCCAGCCTGATTTGGTTTAGCATAATCAAAAAACCTGATTGAGACCCAAAACCTTGAATGTGAAGAATTGTATCTTTAAAAGTCTAGACTGCATGTCCTCTTATGAAACTAAAATTTAGAAGAAAAGCTGGAGTTTGTAATGAACAACTGGAACTTTCCAATACCTCCTAGCCCCATCCAGGAGAAGAATCTCTCTCTTGAGAGGCATCAAGGGGGCCAAGTCAGTCCTCCAAGAGGAAGCCCCGAGACACATGGCTGTGCCACTCTGGGTACACAGTTTTACCCAAAGACTTTGGAATAAGTGGTCATCCATGATATCAGAAGATACTCTTATTTCTCACTGCAGCTGTTCAAGGGAGAGCCATGACTGGCCTTCAAAAGTAAGTGTTTTGGACATGCAGAGGTGTATGTCTGAGAACCAAAATTGAGTAGAACATGACGTTTATTGAGAGTGAGACCTACAGAGTTGGCTGGAGAGAAAGAGGCTCACAATCTGTCCTTTTATGGTGGAATTGCTCGCCTATCCACCAAAGCCCAGATTTCCTGCTACAATGATAAAAACAAGTTACAAAAGTAAAATAAATAGAGTCAAAGGAAAACATAAACAAGAACCATATCAAAACAAAGATAACACATTCACTGCAGGCTAACATGGTTGGGGAAAAGAATACAATGAATAAAATAAGCGCAAAAAAGATTATCATTAAAAAGAAAGTAGGAATGGGGACAGTTCAAGATATAGAGAAAGAAATGAGATTCAAATAGATAAAAGGTGATGGGAAATGTAAAGATTAGATTAAAATGAATAGTGAAAAGGAAAACAGAGTCACAAATAGAGATCAAAAAGGTAATGAGTCCAAAAGGAAACCCTGTTTTTAAAACCCTAATTCAAAATAAAAAGGCAGACCAAACCAATGCAAAGCTCAGTGGTACGTGTGTGTGTTAAATAAACGTAACTTTATTCTCAGTGAAGATAAGGAAGGCGTAAACAATAGAACCGAGCAGCTGGAAGGCCTCAAAAATCACACCACTTCCTTTATAGGAAGGCGTAGTCTCTTAAGAGGCCAAGGAAAGACAGAGCAACACAGGACCAACCCTCCCAGGGCAGTTATCTTTGCCAATCTTACCCAATTAAGATGACATACTGTCTCAGAAAGCACCACTCCAGCAATCAGGCAAACACACAGCTCTCTTAATATTTGCTATTTTTTTTTTTTTTTTGTCTTTGGTAACCAAAATACTCTCTCCTGAACCCATACTATGGGTCATTACAAAAAATTCAAGCTACACAAAATCAAGAAATGTAAAATCCACACAATGGGAAACAAATGAAGCCTCCCAGAAACACCGATAAGCTGAGCAAGTTGAAACTTACACACATAAATCAGAGGGGACACTGTTGACTGTGTTTCTTGGAAGTAAAATAATGGATCATGACACAGCCTGCCTTAAAACCTTCGTAGTGACCTAGGTGTATGTCACCATGAATCCCATCACTCTGTACTACCCATCTTATCTTAACTCCCTCAACAAAGGAGCTGAGTCTCGGTAATTGTGAACTCTGCCCATATATTGCAGAGTAGTTTCCTACTGTTGCTGTAACAAATGACATATATTTAGTGGCTTAAAAGGATACAAGTTTATTCTCTTACAGTTCAGGAGGCCATAAGTCCACCATGAACCTTCCAGAACTAAGATCAAAGTGCTGGGGTAGGGCTGGTCCCTTCCAGAGGAGGCTCCAGGACAGAACTGGTTTCTTTGCCTTTTCTAGCCAGCTTCTTGGAGCTGTCAACATTTCCTGGCTGATAGAGGCATCGCAATGCCTTTTCTCCCTCAGCCCCCATCATCGCTTTGCTTCTTCTCTAATTCTGACTCTTTCTGTGCCCCTTATGATTATAAGGACCAGTGTGATTGTATCAGGTCACCTGGATGATTTAGAACAGTTAAAAGAAGGATCATGAGTGTCCCCAGCTCATGATCCCTAATTTAGTTACCTCGACAAAAATATTTTGCCATACAAATTGACATTGTATAGGCTCTGGGGATTAGGATTTGGGCAGCATCAGGGGCCAATATGGTCATATCAGAACTTTCTAAAGAGTGGGCAGTTTCAATAACAGTATTGTACCAAAGTTGGTTTCCAGTTTTAAGAATTGCATTATGGTTATATGACATGTTAGCATCAGAGGAGGATGGATGAAGAGGGACGCATGTAAACTTCTTGTACTATTTTGGTACCATTTCTGTAACTCCAAAATTATCAAAAAACAAAACAATGCAATGGAAGATATAAACATCAACAAAGGATTTCATGGGGTTTTCAAAAGATTCCCAGGTTCCTTCCAGGGATATAGAATCACAGTCTCCAGAAACGGAACCAAAGAAGTTGTATTTTAGACAAGTACATGACCCTGTTTCATCACCAGGTTTGAGAACTGCTAGCCTGAAGATTTTGCCAGCACTATTCAAAGTGTGGCCCACTACCATGGACATCACCTCGGGTCTGATTAGAAATGCAAATTCTCAGGTCTTACTCTAAATCTACCAGTTTGGACCTGTCCTAAGCACGGGACCCTGATATCTTGTGTTTAGCAACTTCCTCAGATGATTCTTCTGCACATGAAACTTTGATAAGCACTAGATTACACATTTTTTAAATCACAGCATAAAAGAATCTGAAGATAAACAGATGAGGAAAATAAATCCTAGAAGTGATTGCCCACCTGCAGCCTGATTAGAATAAATTTTGAAGCACTTTGTAAAGCACTCAGGTACCGAGCAGCCCTTGCTGAGGAATGGAGGCTACGAGCCTACCTGCAAGTAGATGGGAGGCAGGGAGAGGCATGCACTACCCTCTATCTGCGCTGTCCTGACACGCTGGCTGCCTTCCAGACTACCTGATTAAATCAGGACCTAAATTTGTCACTGACCTGTTTTCACATCTCTGGTATAGGCAGTTAATGTAAGCCCAATGCTCTGTGAATTATTTTTGTGTGAAACTTGGGTTTAGCCTATTCTGCTTTTCATAACTGAATTTTACAGACAGGGTCTGTAGAACTAAATTATCGTTAGAAGTGGGTAATGACCTAATTGTATGGGAGCAAAGGGAAACTGAGAGAGACCCAAGCAAAGGAAATAAGATTCACCTCCATGAACAATCTCACATACCACCAGACAGCTGCTGAAACTGAGAGAGAGCCAAGCAAGGGAGAAAAGATTCACCTCCATGAACAATCTCATGTACACCTACCACCTGTCTGCTGAGGACACAAAAGGCCAAAGAGAAATCAGAAAATCATTGAACTAACCCAATTCCCTTTAAAACATTTGAAATGTCATAGCTTTACACTTTGTACTGATATTGAGAATAAGACCACCCCAATGCCATTTCAGCCCCTCGGGATTCAGGAGCTTTTTGGTGAGGTTATGTAATGCCTAGGATTCTAGAATGGGAAATTTAAAAATAAAACACAGCTCTTGGCCTCAAAGAACATACAATCTCGTAGAAGAAAAACAAGGAAACATTTTCAAGATGATATGATAGGTACCAGAATGGAGGTGAACCCCTGTATTGTAGGAGTAGAGAAGGTGGCAATGGGCCCCGGAAAGCATGGACCAGGAGTTGAGGGGAAAGAGGAGGGGAAGGGCAAAGAACCTGTTTATTCTCTTGTGATCCCACGAGGTTTCTGCTCCACTCCATATTTTCCGGAGATAAGAGCTGGGAATAACTTCTGGTAAAGCCCCCATGATTTCTCACTAAAGCCCAGGTCTTTGAGAAGGTTTATCCTTCCCTGAGACATTGAGAAGAAGCAGGTTTAACAGGACAATGGCAACAGGAGCCTTCCCAAATCAATAGAATTTTGTAAGACAGTTTACACATGTCATCAACTACCAGAGAAAAAACAACTTAGAGCACAGACCTGGGTATACTTTCCCTAACTGAAATAGTCTTATTTCTTCAGAGGCTCCTGTGACCCTTTTCTACGCAGCTTCCCACCATGCCTAATGAGGTCCCAGACTTCTCCGGGTCTGTCTCCGCAATCTCTCCCAGGCCTATCTCGTTGCCTCTGTTCTCCTGTGCATAACACCACCCAATCCTGTTTGTGTTTCGCCTGGTGTTCCACAGTCACAGACTCCACAGCACCCCACCAGTGATACAAATGAGTATTCTCAAAACACAGCCACTGCCAGGTGACTCCTCTGCTCAGTGGCTCCCCAACACCTCCAGAGCTTCTCAATATTCCAACCCTACTTTACCCCAGGCAAGAGCCAAACCGTTGTTTACACTGTTTTCTTTCAAGACCAGACTCAAATATTCTACAGTTGCTTGTGATTGCTGCCTTTTTTTTTTCAATGTCCTAAGTACATGTGGTAAATATTCAAACAATACAAAAGGGTAGAAAGGTAAGTCTCCTATCACCACTGCTGCCCCCCTCAACTTTCCTGGAGGTGACAATGCTCCTGGTTTCAGTGGCCCACTGCATCTGTGAGCCTATCTCTGACTAGGTATGTCCCCTTTTGAATGAATGGTAGCACACTTTATAGACCTTCCTGTTCTTGGCTTTGTCACTTGACGTCTTACACACTGTTCCAATCAGTACATATAGATAGATCTCTCTCATCTCTCTTAGCAGCAGCATAATGTATTATATATACACATTATATAAAATATAAACAGTTCTCTACTAACAATTTGATTAGTCCAAACTTTTGCTTCGAAAAACGGTGCTGAATTATACATGCTCACTCTAGTTGGAGAAAGATTTACAACAAAACTAATGAAGCTCAAGTTTCGGGGTTACTCATGTGGATGGGCCCATGGGTATTTTTTTCTCCCTAAATTATATATGCTTCAAAATCCACGGATGTAGATCAGCACCTGAATGGAGCATAAACCTTTGTGACAGCAGAGTCCAACTGAATGAGTATTTTATCCTCAGGATGATGCTGAATTTCTAAATCAAATTTTAATTCTTGCTGGTGAAATCTCCACTTCCCTAGAATTTCATGGCCTACCCTTGGCACGTCTAGCAGGACATATCCCTTTAGGCCTGTGTGAGTGACCCAGGGGCTTTCCCTCTTCGTGGGGCTGCAGACACCTGGAAGTCGGCCCTCACATCTTCCACCTCCATATTCTACCCAGTGCCGAGCAAGGGGCCTCTCACTGAGCAGATCCTCAAATACTTCTTGAATCTGCTTGAAGAAGTTGCAGGGATGTGACGGATATACTGTGTAATCAGTTAATGCAATACTTATAGGGTGAATAAATAAACTATTTCCACATCACCTGAAGTACAATTTGAATTTGGATTCTATTCATGGGATTCCAGCTCTGCCAAGCTATGCAGGTTTAATGACTGTTCTTTCCATTGTTAAAGTCATGTAAAAATAGTATGTAGCAGTGGCCTACGGCCAAAGACCTAAAAAATACTACCTAATTTGTTCTCTTCCCATCTTTAGGAGTTAACATTAAGCTGCTGATATTATAGTCTAAATATAACCTTGCCCACAAATTTAGAAATATGAGAGAATCAAAATCTTATGAAATTCTAAACCCACACTGGTTACTGTTTTCTTATGATCTTTAATAACAGGTCTATCACTTCGCCATAGAGGCAAATTTCGCTTGTTAGACATGTTGGTTCTTTATGAGAGCAATAGGAGGTACCAGAAAACTCATCAGTGTGTGCACAGTGTCTGCCGATCGATTCAGAGGTAATGAAGGTGACCAGAGTGTGTATGTGCTAAGTGGAATGGGATATATAATTTCTCATTTTAAGCAGCATGGAGTTTAGCGCGGTTGGAATCAGTGTACAGGTATTGTTTTCCCTTGATCTACATGAACATGTACCATGGAGGATCCCAGAACTCCGAGTAAGCATTATCAGACACTAATCTTATCCTCTGTCAACTGATGCTCCCTTGAGTTCAGCTCTGTAGGTCCCTCCATGGTTCCTAAAATGTACTTTTTCTGTCTCACTATTCTCAGTAATTTTTTGACTTCGATACGCATCATAATCCCTGGGAAGATTTTTTGAAAGCACAATTCCCCAGACTCATCCCTATAGTGGATTCAGTACTTTTTCTAGACCATTCTTCTCAAAGTACAGGGTTTGCAACATGGCCTGATGAAATAAAATAGGTAATGACTGGGATAAGTAAGAAAAAAATAAACACAGTAGAGGAGGATGATTATTATCCTTATTTTATGGATGAGGAAATTGAGGTTGGTGATTATATAATTAGATGAGGGTCACAGAGCTATTATCAATGGCAGAGACCCACATCTCTCTAGTGCCAGATGTTGTGCTGTTAATTACTCTGCTATTTGCCTTCAATGAAAAGCCAGGTGGACTTCAGCCACAGCCCCTCTCTGGTCACCTGTGAAACCTTTGCTCTTATTTTCCAAAGATTTCTGACCCCTTTGTTTCCAGTCCCAGACTTTCTTGCTCTGATAAGTTTGGACACATGCCTCAAGCTCTCACCTGGGCACCACCAATATATTCACCCATCCTCAAACTCCTCACATAGCAGTGGGGGGTGAACAATGTAATCTTTCATCCCAGCCCCAGAAAGTCCAAGTACCTGTCCCCTGGATAAGGAAATTGGACACTGCTGGCCATCTTGTCCACAATTTAGGAATTCATCCTGTCTCTAAAAAAAGAAAATTTGCTTCTCTGTATCTGTAAATTACGGATACTTAGTGTCTTCTGGATTCTTTTCCCAGAAATAAAACAGATGATAAAATAAACCCAGGATATAGAATAGATTCCATCTTTTATTTCATACCCCAAAACTGTCCTCTTCCCCAGGTCCAAGATTATGAAGCTGATACCAATTAACTTTAGGCAAATGCCTTTCCAGAGAGCAGTGTTTAATTTTGTTATGTACTACAATAATATACCCTCAACCCAACTTTGATTCCCTGAAATGTTGATGCCATTTATGATACAATAGAAATACAGCAGAACCTCCAGAGTTGACCACCTCACTACATTGACCCTCTCCTTAAGTTGACCTAATTTTTATAGACCAGAAAAACACCAACAGAAGTTCCTCATGTTGACCACTTCTGTATGTTGTCCACTTTGTTATACTCCCTTGGTGGTCAACTTACAGAGGTTCTACTATACTGGAGTTTCGGAGTATTCTAACAAATAAGAAGTCAGAAATACTTTGTACATTATTTTCTCCAGGAAAGTATTTTCTAACTTTGTCCATATTTAAAAATGGCAACTGAAAATTATTAGGGTATAATTTATGTACCAAAAATTGCACATGTTTAATGTACACAATTTGATGAGTCTGGACTTATTCATACACCCATGATAATATCGCTGCAATCAAGGTGATAAATATACCCACCACTTCCAGAGGTTTTCTTGTGTACCTTTGTATGTTTTTGTTTTTTTTTTTTTTTTTAGTTTTTAGTTTTGGTGGCAAGAGCACTTAAAAATCTCAGAAGGTAGCTCTAAGGTTAAGTACCCAGTACTATTTTTTTTTTTTTTTTTGCAGTTTTTGGGCTGGGGCCAGGGTCAGGTTTGAACCCACCACCTCCAGTATATGGGGCTGGCGCCCTACTCCTTGAGCCGCAGGCACCACCCTCCAATACTATATTAGTAACTGTGGGCACTGTGTGGTATAGGACATCTCTAATACTTATTTATCTTGTACAACTGAACCTTACACTCAGTCATTTATAACTTCTCATTTCTCCCTCTCCCATCCCCTGGGAACCACCATTCTATTCTCGGCTTCTAAGAGTTTGATGATTTTAGATGCTTCGTATAAGTGGAATTATACAGTATTTGTACACTTTCGTGACTGGCTTATTTCACTTGGTACAGTGGTTCTCAACCTTCCTAACACTGTGGCCCTTTAATATAGTTCCTGTGGGTCGTGACCCACAGGCTGAGAACCGCTGACTTAGTGTAATGTTTTCCAGTTTCATCAATGTTATCAGAAGAGGTAGGATTTCCTTTATAAAAACTGAATAATATTATACTACACATATATACTACACACTCTTTCACAGTTCATCTACGCATTCATGTCATTTCCATATGCTACTTATTGTGAATAATCTGCAGTGTAGTCATCTCCTCAAGATCGTAATTCAATTTCATTGGATATATACCCAGAAGTGGGATGACTGGATCATATATAGTTTATTTCAATAAAACATTTATAAAAATTCTGGAATGTGCTTGGCTTAAACTTTAATAAACATTCTTTCAAAGAAAAGAAAAAAAAAAGAAGAAGGAAAGTTCTCCTAAAAAGAGGCAAATAGAGGTAGTAAAGCAAGCAACTTCTAGACTTGACTTTTGTATTTGTAGGTATAGAAATGGATTTCCTGAGTCAGTCCTGATGGAGCTAAATGTGAGTAAAATTAAAAATGAGCAGGTAATGCTTTTATTCTGATAACCTTTGTTAGATTGGGGGGGGGCGTTTATTTCTTTTTTAAAAATCTCTGCCTCCTTCTCCAGAGATCTACATTACTCATTGAGTTAGCCTAACGAAGGGCCATTGCCTGGAAGAAAGAATAAGGTCCAAAAGGGTGAGTTTCCCCCCCCCCCCGACACTGCCACTTGCCCTTCAGCCTATGAAGGGAACTAGCTCGCATTAAATGTTTATATGCTCAGCCCAGTGGTAAGCCTTTATATAGAGTCTGCATCTCATTCTTCATAGTTCTTCCAAAGAAAGTTATGGAAAACCCATTTTACAGATGAGGAAACTAAGGTTCAGAAATTATGTGGGCAGACTTACCAGATCTCATATTAAGTCTTTCTGTCTCCTGCTTTTTCAAAACTACCTAGCACACCTTGTTAATTGTGTATGACACAGAGAACATAGCCCAATTGAGATAAAATCATTTTTAAAAGCCTTTCTAGCCACAGCTATATAAGAGCACAAAGTTTACAGAAATCAGGAGCCTGAGGCAGAAAGCTGGCTTGAGAGCAAAGTTCGAGGCTGTTGTGAGCTATTGCTAGATGCACCTAGGAATAGCCATTGCACTCTAGCCTGGGCAACAGAGTGAGACTCTGTCTCTAAAAAATTAAATAAGATTAAAAAAATAATTAAAAATTAAAACAAAATATGGATTTAACAACAAAAAAAGTTTAGAGAATGGTAAAAATGTCAATCTACTTCTCTGATAAAATTAATAAAAACAAAAAAGTAAACCATAAAACAACTCCTCTGGCATAAAGTCAATAGTCAGATGCTTAAACTCAGTGGAACTCCATGAAGTAGGTCTTGCTGAATTAAGTGTGACTTTAATTGGTGCTTTGGCTGAATGTCTCTTTTGCAGCAAACAGTCCACATTATCTCCCATTAACACAGACCTCGTTTTCCAACTGAGTGAACAGAATTGGCTGCGGGTTTAAAGTTTGGTTGTTCCATTTTCAGTGGTTCTCTATTGTGTGAAGTTAATGGGTTAGAAGTAATCTGTGTGAACAGGCCAAAATATTTCCAGCAACAAAATCCAGAAATATCTTGGTTGGCCAAAACAAACACAACCTGAGATGCATTTTAAACTGTGGGCTGCCTTCCTCTCCAATTCTCTCACTGCAGGATTCAGACATAATCGTGCTCTCCTGAGCACCAACTACACGTTTTTTGTTTTAGACACAAACTCAATGTACTGTAAGCCCTTTAACTCTCTCTTTTATATTTCTATCAAATAATAACATAAAGGAACTCTTCCCTTTCCCCCTTATTAATAAATCTTTCTGGATAATAAATTCATCATATCATTGGAACTCATGTTCTACTTTGATGACCTATAGCCAACATTCATTGAGTACTTACTCCGTGCTGCTGAATGGGCTAAGTGATTCATAGGATTGTATTAATTAATCATCAAAATACCTTATTTTAGAGAGAAGGAAACGAAGGCTCAAGAATTTAAATGACTTTACCAAGATTTCACAGGTAGTGAGTAAGAGAGCTAGAAATTAAAGACACAGGAAATCTAACTTGAGAGCCCAAAAGCTTAGCCACCGCACTTTCCCTCTAGGCAGCCACTGAGCAAGGTTACTACTCATCCATATCATTCCCGTGCATTCCAGTCCTGACCTCCCAGTTCAAATCTAGGTTGAAACCAACACGTTCTAAGATCAGCATTGACACTTTGGGATGGCTTATCTCAGTTCTTCATGTTCTCCAAACTGAACCTTTGGCCAACCCTGTGTAGGTCAATTTCCTCAATTATGAAAGGAGAAGGCCAGACTCAAGACTTTTACGAATCTCATGGTTTCTTTTTAGCTCTCTATGGATTGGACCTTCTGATTTGGTGATCCACTTGAAAGTCTATTCTGAGCTTCCTACTTCCTCAGAACTTTAACCCCATAAGTGCCCTCCTTACCCTACAGAAGTTCACATTATAAAGAGTTAGTAGAGTCACGGTCCTGGAATTAAAGAATCACAGAGTTTTACTGCTGGAAGGGAAGTTAATGGCAAAGGGTACTGAAGGGGATTGCATTGAATTTGTAGATTGCTTTAAGTAGTGTGGTCATTTTAATGATATTAATTCTTATGATTCATGAACATGGGATGTTTTTGCATCCACTTCAATTTCTTTCATCAGTGCTTTATAGTTCTCTTTATATACATCTTTTACCTTCGTGGTTAAATTTTTTCCTAGGGATTACTTTTTGTTTTGTTTGTTTTGTTTTTTAGCTGTTGGAGATGGGATTGTATTCTTGGATAAACCTTTATTTGCTACTGATTTTTGTACATTGATTTTGTATCCTGCAACTTTACTGAATTCATGTATCATATGTAAGAGTTTGTTAGTAAAGTCTTTAGGTTTTTCTAAATGTTATATTTAGAAAATTAATTAATTGAATATTAATATTTTCATAGTATTAGCAAAGAGAACAACTTGATTTACTCTTTTCTAATTGGCATTCCTTTTATTTCTTACTCTTGCATGATTGCCCTGACTAGGATTTCCAGTACTGTGTTGAATAAGAAGTGGTGAAAGTGGTTTTCCTTGTCTTGCTCAAGTTCTTAGAGGAAATGTTTTCAACTTTTCCTTGTTCAATATGATGTAAGCTATGGGTTTGTCATATATGGCCTTTATTATTTTGAGATATGTTATTTATATGGAGCCAAAAAAGAATGCAAATAGCCAAAAAATCCTGAAGAAAAAAAAACAAAGCTGGAGGCATCACATTACCTGACTATATTACAAGGCTATATTAACCAAAACAGCATGACATTGGTATAGAAACAGATGCATAGATCAATGGAACAGAATATAGAACTCAGAAATAAAGCCACATATTTTCAGACAACTGATCTGCAACAAAGCTTACAAGAACTTACGTTGGGGAAATAACACTCTCTTCAACAAATGGTACTGAAATAATTGGATAGCTACATATACAAGAATGAAACTGGACTCCTATCTCTCACCATATTAAAAAAAATTATTTCAAAATAAAGATTAGACATGGACCTGAAACCATAAATACACTAGAAAAAAGTCTAAGGAAAACTCTCTTGGACCTTAGTCTAGGCAAAAAAATTATGACCAGGACCTCAGAATACAGGCAACAAAAACAAAATTAGACAAATAGGACTTAACTAAAAAGCTTCTGCATAGCAAAAAAAAATAAAAAAAATCGATAAAAGGATGGAGAAATGTTTTAAGATGTTGGTCTGCACAAAGGCATCTTGAGTAGTACACCCCAAACACAGGCAATCAAAGGAAAATCAGACAGCTAGAATTTCTAGTACTTATGTTAATAACTGTGGTAACAGTGGGCATCCTTGTCTTGTTCTAAATCTTAGAGGAAAAACTTTATTATTCCCTATTCCATATGCTGTGAGCTATGGATCTGTCATATGTGACTTTAATCATCCTAAGGCAAATTTCTTCCAGTTTATTGAGAGTTTTTATCATGAAAGGATGTTGAATTTTATCAAACATTTTTACAGCATCTTAATTGAAATGATCATAGAGTTTTCATCTTTGAATCTTTTGATATGATGTATTACATTGATTTGTATATGCTGAATCATACTTTCATCCTTGGGATGAATCCTATTGTATTATGATGAATAATCTTTTTAATGTGTGTTGAATTTTGTTTATTTGCTAGTATTTTGTTGAGCATATTTGCATCTAAGTTCATCAGTGATATCGGCCTATCATTTTTCATTTTGTTTTGTTTTGGGGGGGGATTGTTGTGTCTTTGTCTGGTTTTGGTATGAGAGTAATGCAGGCCTCATAGAATGAGTTTGGGAGAATTCCCTCATCTTCAACTTTTTGGAATAGTTTAGGTATCAGGATTGGTATTAGTTTCTTTTTAAATGCTTGGTAGAATTCAGCAGTGAAACTGTCAGGACCCGGACTTTCCTTTGATGGGAAACTCTTTCTACTGCTTCTATCTTATTACTTTTTATTTTTTACTCAAATTTTTTATTCTTCTTTATTCAGGTTTGTTAGGTTGTATGTGTCTAGGAATATAGGACCCGGACTTTCCTTTGATGGGAAACTCTTTCTACTGCTTCTATCTTATTACTTTTTATTTTTTACTCAAATTTTTTATTCTTCTTTATTCAGGTTTGTTAGGTTGTATGTGTCTAGGAATATAGGACCCGGACTTTCCTTTGATGGGAAACTCTTTCTACTGCTTCTATCTTATTACTTTTTATTTTTTACTCAAATTTTTTATTCTTCTTTATTCAGGTTTGTTAGGTTGTATGTGTCTAGGAATATACATGATAACTCCTTAGGAAGTCATCTAAAAGCTAGTGAAATTTTTTTGTGGGCATTTTTTCCTTTATAACAAAGAGAACACAGCATAGCACAAAGACCCAATTATCTATATTTTCTAATTATTTTATATTTTTATTTTTTGAGACACAGTCTCACTTTGTTGCCCTCAGTAGAATGCCACAGTGTCACAGCTCACAGCAACCTCAAGCTCCTGGGCCCACTCGATCCTCTCGCCTCAGCCTCCCAAGTAGCTGGGACTACAGGTGCCCACTACAATGCCTGACTGTTGGAGACGAGGTTTTGCTCTGGTTCAGCCTGGTCTCGAACTCTTGAGCTCAGGCTATCTACCCACTTGGGCCTCCCAGATGCTAGGATTACAGGTGTGAGCCACCACACCCAGCCTGTATTTTCTAATATTATTAAAGGAAAATGCCAGGTTTGCTAACTGATTTTTTTTTCTAAAATGACCCTTTTACAGAATCAATTTCTGCTTTTGAGTTTATTGAGCTAAATAATACTAATATCTTTTTTTTAAAAAGATCATATCTAAAAACTTTAATTTCAAGAACATTCACCAAACACAGGAATGACTGTGAAAAGGAATAAGGATTGAGAATTGGGAGATATTTAGCCCAGGTTTAAAGGACAGAGCCAAAGTAGCATCCCACCTGCTGCCGTGGTCATAGATGTAGCCTGGACTTTATGTAAATTTCAAGTTCTCATTTAATCCTACAACTGTTATATGAAAATACCATTCAAATGTGCCAGAACCAAATGCAATTTCCTAAACCCCCAAAGCAAGGAATGTAGGGTTGTGTGTGTGTATGTGTACGTTTTAATCAACTCAACACTAGATGGCTCTAGTTACAAAACCAATACATTTTCAAAAACCTAAAACCCTGGGAAATGACACTGAAAACAGATGGATTCTAACCCACTGAATCAAATTCTATTTTCCAAAGTCTTGTAAGCATTGAGAATAGCATTGAGCACTTAGGTTTGAAACATTATAAATATCCAAAAGAGCAGGCTTAGATCCTAGAAGTCCTGATTTCACAGATGGAAACAAAAAGTTGCACTGATACAATCTCAAAGGATGTAGCTTTAATCTGCTCTGTGATTATTACGCTCTGGCATCACACAGTACTCTATTATTTGGGGGTCATTTTTACATATACCAATTTGCTTGACCCACCCAGTAATGAGTGAGGTAGATAAGAGAGGTAGATACTTTCCTCATGAAAGGGGAAGACACTGAGACTCAGACAAGGTGCAAAAACTTGCTCAAGGTCAAGTAGCTCATACATAATAATGTTTGGGCTGGGATCCCAAAGTCCTGACTCCTGGGTCAGAGTCCTTTATACACAATAGTCAAGAAGAGAATAAGACTTTTCATGGACACAATGTATCTGACCTGACCTTTGCATTCTTTAGAATACTCTCTTATAGTTAATTAAGCATCCCCACCCACCAAATACACAAAAACTGAAAGTTGCATTCCAGGAAAGTGAAACCAATGAAGAGAAGGATGGTTACAGGGAGGGATGCTTCTTAAATCTGGTAATCTTTGGCTTTGATTACATTTTGGGTTTTGTTTTTTAAGCTTAATGTCAAAAATCAATGATTTTTACCTGAATGTAGTTTGATAGTAAATCCACATGCCAGATAATTCACACTGAATGACTGATGATGGCTACCCTTTAATGAGCATTTACTGTGGACCTGGGAGAACCCACTTCATAAGCCTCTCCCCTTTTTGAATATTCCCTTCTCAGCAAATAGCACCACTACCCAGACAATTGCTGCAGCCAGTAATTTTGAAGGCCCCCTTCAGATGTCATGTTCCCTCAGTCCCCAGATCTGCTTGATGGTTTCCTTCCTCTACATTTCAGGGAACCTCATCTACTTTTCTCTATTCTCAGCCACCAGCCTCATTATAGCCACCATCACCCGCCACCTTCCCTCTGACTGGTCGCTCTAAGATGCTTTGCTTTGCTCAAGTCCAAATCACAAAAGTATTTGAATATGTACATGAACAAAATATTAATAATTCAAAGACAGCTTCTCCCCCCCAAAAGAGGGGAAGGAATGTTATACCCTGGCAATTTTTCTCCTCACTACACCCAGAAAATCCACAAACATCTCATGTGACCTGCCCGTGCCTGCAGGACCCTGGGCATGGCCTCAGCGCTGCCACCTGCTCCAGTCGTGTCCTTCTCATTTTCCTATTTGCTTCTCACTGAAACTGGCTTTTCGTTATTTGAACGTGCCCAGCCCACTCCAACTGAGAGCATGCACAGGTGCTGTTTCCGCGGACTAGAAGGCCCACCTCCCACCCACATGTTCTACAGGTCTCAGTTTAGCTATCCTGTATTCCGGAAGCCTTTCCTCAACCACTCCCCACTCCCGCCCAGCCCTACACCAGGTTAGACCCCTGTGTTTCACCTTCTCTTGAGCAACCTTTACTTCTCCTTAACACCTATTACGACTGGAACTAATCATCTGGGGGTTTGTTAATGTGTGTGCTTTCTGTCTGGTCTGTTAACCACTAAATCCCTAAAGATCAGTGGAGGGTTTTGCAAACTTTTGAAAATGTGGTCTACAATAAAAAGTATATTTAACGTCATAACCAGTACACAGACATACATAGAACTGAAGAAAAATTTTCATGAACAATATTCACCCTTTCCAGCTGCAATCCACTTAATATTTTCTATTTTATTTTTAGTACGTTGGATACAACCCACTTTAATGCTTCCATGGCCTACTTATGGGCTCAACTCTCATTTTAAATAAATACCTTTCTAATTCAACACAGTAGAGAGAAGGTCCTTAGTAGGTTTTTGTATTAGTAAATTAATGTTTATCAGCCATTATCTAAACAGGGTTTGTTTTACAAAATAAAAGCAAGCCTTGCCATCCTGGGCACAGTTAGCTCCCTTGATCAGACTGACGAGATCAAGGTTATAAATTTGATCTCATTTCGATCGGTTGCCTTCTGTGTCTCAGTGTGACAGGCTGTTGCTGGGGGGAGGGAGGATTCAAGTCCCTGAGCAGAAGGCTGACCTATTATTAGTTTTATTTCTGATCAACATATCCATGTCACTGAAACACAGTGGTTTAGAAAATAAAAACCAATAACCTAATAATATCACCAAATTCATTACTACCACTGGCTTTCAGGAGTAATTATCTGAGTTGTCCTACCTGGATTGTCAGATTTTCATTTAATGGGACTATGGTCTTTTTGAATGCGAGGACCCACCAAATAAGCTGATATATTTTTTATAACTGGCTGCTATAGACTGAATATTTGTGTTCCTTAAAGTTCATTTGTGGAAACCTAATCTCCAGTGTGATGGTATTTGGATATTGGTCTTTTTGGAGGTAATTAGGGTAAGATTAGGTCATGAGAGGGGGACCTCAAGATGGCATTAATAATGGTTTTTCAAAAGGAAGAGACAAGATCATTCTGTGTGTGTGTGTGTGTGTGTGTGTGTGTACGTACCAAGGGAGGTCACATGAGGACATAACCAGGAAGGGGACACTGCTTGTACCCTGATTTTGGACTTCTAGTCTCCAAAACTGTAGGTAACAAGTGCTTGTCGCTGAAGTCACACAGTCTATGGTACTTCATGACAGTAACCTAAACTGACTGAGACCCTAGTTAACATAATTCATGCTTTGCTATTTCTGGCAGATACCTAAAATTCCTCGCTTTCCTTTCTGTATCTCCATTTATCATCATCTAACACCTACCACACAAAACCTTTTCAGAACTATCAGTCTTACAATATCAACTTTTTCTGTTAGACCATGCAAACTCAAGTTAAGAATTCCACACCCATTTGGAAACCACATAAGAGAAACTGAGCTTTCACTAGGAAACCCAGTAAGCCTGCTTGGTGAGGGGACACATTCCCAAGGAGAAGGTAAAGGGTGGTATCCTTCATTTAGCTATCTAGCTGGTGGGTATGAAAGTTTCCATTACATCCAACTGGAGGGGCACAATTCCAGAGTACAACAATTATTCCTGGAGTGTTCTTTCATTAAACTCTGTCGTGCCTTGCCTTGAGAACACGGGGTAAGTCAGGGCTCCCTCGTGTGTGAGAGCTGAGAACTGCAGGCAGAAGCGTATCTTTTATGTCTTCTATTACCTGTTCGTGGATGTGCTTCATTGACGTAGTTTCCGTTGTATGATACATAAAAATGTTTTCTGAATGGTTGGTTCCTAGTAAATTAGACTCCTCTTACTAGAACTGAAGCCAAGTGAAGGGCATCCTTTCATTCTAGTTTTGGAACCTGTCATTTGCAAAACCTTTAAACCAAAATTTACTCAAAATTAGGAGAGTTTTTGTTTCTTCTTCCTTTTTTTAAAGGGGGCTTTCTCACCTTTAGTGACTTATTCTATACATTCAAGCTCTTACCAGACAGCTTGAATGTAGAGTATGTAGTTTCAAAATGCCACTGTTCTATTCTGCAAGCACAATTCCCCCTGCGATGTCAGACCATGAACGAAAGCACAGGCTGTGAGGTCACCCAGAGTGTGGCCAAGTACTGTGCTTTCCCTAAGCTGGCTCCCTCTTCAAATCTGAATGAGCGGCTTGTATGAAAAAAGTACATTAATTGCTAAATCATGCAGGAAGCCCAAGGGCCCATTGACCCACAAATGGATCAATAATTGTGGTATATGTACACCATGGAATATTATGCAGCCTTAAGGAAAGATGGAGACTTTGCCTCCTTCATGTTTACATGGATGGAGCTGGAACATATTCTTCTTAGCAAAGTATCTCAGGAATGGAAGAAAAAGTATCCAATGTACACAGCCCTACTATGAAACTAATTTATAGATTTCATACGAAAGCTATAGCCCAATTATAGCCCAAGAATATGGCGATGGGGGAGAGGGCAGGATGGGTGGTGGGAGGGTGATTGGTGGGACCACACCTATGGTCCATCTTACAAGGGTACATGTGAATCTTTCTAAATGCAGAATATAAATGTCTTAACACGATAACTAAGAAAATGCCATGAAGGCTATGTTAACCAGTTTGGTGAAAATATTTCAAATGGTATATAAAACCAGCACGCTGTACCCCATGACTGCATTAATGTACACAGCTATGATTTAATATAAATAAATAAATAAAAGAAGTATGTTCTCTCCAATGTGGCCTGGCCTAAATCTACCTACTTTATTATATAAATGCCTTGTGTATTTCCAGTTTGTAAGCCATCATTTATCTGCACACTTGACCTGCAAAAAGTGATATAAAAAACATAAAACAAAGAAATACTCTTCTAAATTACCTTAGGCATAATACCATGTTGGAATAGGAAACAAAAAAGATAGAAACTAAGGTTAAAATAAAGTTTAGTTACCCAAATTACAATGAGTTCTACTTCTTAATATACTTTATAATTTAATAAAATAGCCTCAAAATAATATTGTAGGTAGCTCAACGATTTTTAATGTAAAATTTATTTTAATTTTATAAACAAATGACAAGGATAGTTTTTTAGATTTTGTCTGGGCTATAGTGACCCAATTCTCTGGTCAAAGGGCTGCATGGATGTGAGAGACAGGGCGAGTTAAAGTTTAACTCCCAGGAATTGTAAACCAAGCCTAAAGCCGCTGAACCTTTGGAGTTTGATATGATGATTAGAGCATAACCAGAGTGACACGTTGAATTCGCCATAATCAAGGAAACCTTTTCCGGGTGGGGATCTCTGAAATTACTCAGGTACGATGTGTGTGTCTTGCTTTTTCTATTTCTATTCTGAGAAACTGTGCATTATGGTATCGGCGTGAGTGCCGTGGGAACAGCTTTTGCCCTCTTTTATTGCAAGTCTAATCCAGGGAATTGTCTAGTTTGTTTCTATACTAATAAAATAACCGTAAAACAAAAGAATACATTGGAATAATCCTACAATCTTAAAACAGAATGGCTGCCACAATTTAATAAATTTCTATACATGAACCCCTGCAGGTTCAACAGCGGGGTTCTGAGAAGTTTCTTGAGCTCTAATCGGACAGCAGGGAGACTCATGGTTGCCTGCCTGCTCTGGTCTTTGGACATTGGGAAACGAAATTGCAATTAGCATGAAAAACAGTATTAATATCACTGGTAGATTTTGAGTTCTCTGTAAGGATCATATTTTGGGTTTCAGATATTCAATTATCTCTTGTACTATTACCCCCATTAAAAAAAAAAGCCTTGGTAAATGCTTATTATTTCCTCTGTCATTATCCTGCTGTCCAAAGGAATGCCCTCAGCTATTCATTTTTGATGTAGTGAAAAAGAAAAGAAAAAAAGTTATGGAAAATAACTGGCTTTGCGCGTGTTAAATCTTAATCTTGGAGTAGCTCATTATGAGATTGCTTCCACAGTTTGGGTAACTGTCCTGCAGTGGACATCTTTTCAGGTTATCATTTTACTTCCAAAAAAATAGTCACAGCCAGGAGGCAGTGGTATTTTACCTAAGGAAAGAAATTCGAATGGGGCATTTATCAGGAATATCCTGTTTCTACCAGAAATCTCCTAAACTCTTTGACTTTTGATCATAATTACCAAAGTAAGATCCAAGGAAAATGAGTTCCAAGTTAAAGGAGTTTCTTCACTATAGGACGTTTCACATGTATGTTGCGTGTCTCCAAAAATACAAAGAGCACAGCTCAATTTGCACACTGTATAGAATTAGTGTTTTACAAAACATATTTTGCTCACTTCTATTTATAAAAATGTGTTGGTTTGGTCTGAAACCCTCTCTCTAGCCTGTGCTGAGGAGTACGCGATGGGAGGATAGGTCTGGAGGTAACAGTGGATTTGCTTAGTTGTCAAAGCGATGAGGCTTTGCTCTGCTAAATACAGAGAAGAGGCAAATGACTTCCAAGGGTCATGGAGGAGAGAGAGGTTTTCTGGAGTCACACGGCCCATTTTGGACAATTCTTACCTCTCACTGTTCCAACTTATTGTGTATTAAATATAAGGGAAGAAAGAAGATAATTGGCAAGGAAAAGAAATGTTATGAAAAAACAATATAAAACGGCATAATGGATAAGAAAACACTAAAAGTTATTATTTTCACTTGGGCTAGTTCCAGGGTGGTTTCACATCATTTCACATCAACCTTGCCTACACGGCTACATTGTATTGGGGGGAGGTTAGTAAATGGGGCTCCCTTGAAGAAGCGACTCCATTGCAAGTCAGTTGAGGAAGTGGTGTTACCAAAAAAAGTCAGGGCGGTTTTTATTACCACGTGAGTGAGACGTTTATGACACTGTACTGTTAAGTGTCCTTCTAAGCACCTTCCATGCGTTTATCTCATGGCATTCTTAGAACAACCCTGTTTGAACATTTTCTAAATGAGAAAACCAAGCCACAGACAAGTTACCGATCAGGTTCCACATCACGGGGCAGAGCCAGGTTCCCCAGTCGGGTGTGTGACTCCAGAGCCCACGCGTGTAACTGCTGTGTCACACTCAGAAGTACCGAGGGCTTCATGTGGGCAAAGATTCTCATTCATCGGGAATATCTCAGAGAGTAGGCAATGCTTTGTTTTCTAAGCTTAATTTACAACAGAGCACCTATAAACATCTCTTAAGATCGGTGTTCCTCAGAACACAGATTAGGAAAGAACGAATCATTTTTATAGCCCACCTCCAGGTTTTATAACAAACAAAATCTATTGAAATTGTCACAATTAAAATTAGCACAATTTAAACATCTAAGGGACCTCATTATAATCTCGTCATCTTTCATTAACTGTGACAATGCCTATTTTTGGACACTTTAAAGATAAATTATAGAAAGAGCCCTGGGCTTTTCTTCCCCTGGACAGAAGTAGGCTGGAGAGTCTATTCCGAAACTCCCTGGGTGTCTGACCTTTGGAATACTGTTTGACCTCCCTGAATCTCAGGCTCCTCCAAGGTGAAATGGGGGTAAAATCGGACCCAGAGAATTTCGTGAATGTTAAATAGATGATAAGGCAAAATAGTTAAGCATAATCCTCAGTGCTTAGGGATTCAGCAAAAACTTTCTCCCCTTTTCATTTCCCTATGTGTAACAACCTCCAGAAAAATCTAAAACTGTCCACACTTATTCATTACCTCTCTTTGTCAAAATAATACTAATAAAATTTAAATTGAAAACTATTCATAAATAATGAAATGTTTACATAGTAACCCTATCCTGTTGACTCACAGAAAGACAACCTATAATTCTTTTTAGTGTTAAAATCCCTACAGAGCATACATTTATTGTAGAGAATATAGCTCAAGAAAACTCCTAATTTAAAAAGCCCAACATCCTTTGCACTCAAACCCATGGAATGCCTTGATACGATGTATCTTCATTTTATTACATAATCAGTTGATGTTGAAAATCTGTTTCAGTAACTGTCATTTAAAATCTTATCATCTTTAAAAATCTGGGTAGGACTTTGGGTACTATTGCACAATGGTTTTCATTATTTTGTGTGTCTCTAAATGACTCAATAAGTTCAAACAAGGCAGTATTGATCGACAGAGGATAAACACCATTTTATCTTATTCACAGAAACAGTAACCAGGCACCTCTAAAGTGTAGCTCTAACAGTCCAAACTCCCCGGGGAAAAGCATCTGGGAAGGGAACGGTGCTCTTGCAGCGACAGTCTACGTAAGAAATCTCAATTGCATCTGCTTCTTGACCTGATGCTATAAAATCAGGCAGGTATTATTAACAAATCTTTACTGCCAATTAGATCGGGGAAGCTAATCAATCATTTTATTCCATCAAACCTATTTTGACTAGGTTATCAGCTCTAAATCTTCATTGAGTTCCAAATTCTTAACTCACTAAACTAAAAATTGTATGGAATATTCTTGATCGCTAGGAACCCCCAAATTTAAAATATTTCCTTTCATAAGAAACGGTTATCTTGATTAAAAGAAGCAGAACATCCTGAGATCTCTGATGTGATTTCTTTGTAAGCTATGTAAGATATGCTTCCCCTCCCCCATACAAATATGTAGGAGGAATTTTTATGCATTTAGGTCTTAACAATCAGATGGAGAACATTTTCCAGGTTTGTTTATTCCAATAGGGATTGGTCTCTGGTAATATTAAAAAGAGAGTAGTAGTAAGAAAATAAGCTAATTCCCTGTAGATGGCCCAGTCACGCACAGCGCTCTGCTCCAGCCATAATACGACTAAAGAGAATTAGCAGACGACAATCTGGCCAGACAGAATGTCTAAGTGAGCAAATTGGTTTCTAATTCCATAAAATCCCACCTGCAATGATGTTGTAATGTCTTCCCTTCCTCTAGCAATTAAAAAATAATCATTGTTTTGGGAGGCCCAACTGATTTAATGTACACTAGATGTAAGCAGCAGAATTAACTACTCTAGTGCCTTATTTCCATAGAAGATTCTAGTTTAGAAAAGCATTGGAGAGAGAAGAATTTATATGGATTTTTTTTAAATGCTGAATTTCTTCACAGCCAATTCAGTACACTTAGTTTCTTAATGGTAATTAAGTCATTCATTTATCATTCCAGTTGTACAAAGCCAGTTACTGGAAAGATGCCCCACCTAAAATTTATAAGCTCAGCCCTGTTTATGTGGTATAGTGAGCTGATGAGGTGATGGGGCTTCAACAAAGAGAGAGGACACAGGGTCCACACGAGGGTGAGAGGACAACCGGCCCTATACACACCCCAGAAGAAAATAGCCCTAAACAGATTTAATTATAAATTAGTCCAGATGCTGTAATTAACAACGTGAAGGAAGTGAAAGAATGGAGGGTTATAAACTCTCCTAACAGATTGCCCGGGACTGGCAAAGCTTTATGTGCAAATGCAATTGTTTTTTTATCTCTAGTAATTTTAGATTCTCCTATCCAGCTCTTTTATTGGGATGCTGTTTAGTGCTTATCTTTTCAGCTGGGGTGTTCAGCATGGAGCAAATTGGCTTATTAGATATAGACACTAAGGCCTCTGATGATTAGCAGGGGAACTCAGAAACCACAATCTAATACCACGGGGGAGAGGGGCACTGCCTTGACATATATAGATGCCCATCTCAAAAATCCTGTAATCCTTTTTCCTGGAAATCCCTAACAGTGCCTTATATTCAGGGAGCACTCACTACTGGCCAATTAGATTTAGTGTCCTAAGATGATACTATTGGTGATATTAATGATAGCTCTTAATCCCCATGCAGATCCTGCCACATGCCAGGCACATAGATGAACTCGTTCAATCCTCCATGACCCTATGAAATAGGTCACAGCTATGCCATTTTCCCAGTGAAGTAATTGAGGCTGAGGGTTCTGGAGAACTTGCCCAAGCCACTATAGACACATCTAAGGGAAAAATAACAGGGAGAAACTTCCCAAGTCACACAGATAGTAAGTCCTGGAAGCAGGAGTGAGTCCCAGGGACACGGTCCCTCAAAGAAAGGATGAATAATGGCTGAGCAGCATTGACTCTTGGAACTAGAAGGAAACTTCGAGATCCTTTATTTGACATAGAAAAGCTACTTGAGTTTCCCAAAGATAGATGACTTCCTTTTGTTAGAGTGAGAACCCAAATAGAAAGCCCCCCGCCCAGAGGGCCCCTGTCTGCTAACAGTGCCCCTCCTCTCAGCGCACAATGTCTCTAACTCAGCTGGATTCTTTGTTTGGGAGACCAATGAGAAGGACCACCATGGTAGAAAGGAATACTCCTTTCACAAGGAACCCCACCCTTCTTGCCACACCCAGATTCAGGGACTGACACAGACAGCTGCCCAGTGGAAGGCAACCTATTTTGTGACTCGGACAGACTGCGAGGCCCCATCTCAGAGGAGGCATGTGCAGGTACAGACACCATGAACGTAAAGACAGGGTACGATGTGGATGTGTCACTGAAAATACAAAGTAATTGTCCTGAATGATGTGGCTGCCTTACATCCAAATTCTTCCAGTGTCTGAAGGGGACACAGCACCGCCCACCCGGAGGACACTCCCTTCTCCCCACGGAAGGAGTAATTGGGCTGCCAGGCCTATGTCTGCTAAGGGAGTCCCATATTTAACTGACCTAATTTAGAACTTGAAATTGAAGTTCAGATACTCTCAAGTAGCATCTCCACCCCCTGAATATGGTTATTCATTTTAGAATAATAAGAGTTAGTTTCCAAAAGTTCCTTGTTAAATTACAAATTAGCTGAGCTGCAGGGTGTGAAGGATAGAGACACATCAGCCTAAAATCACTGAATGGATTAACTAGCCTGGAAAAGAGACTGGGCATCCTAACCAGCCCTGTAGGAGGAAGCAGGAGAAGTTTTGATGGTGGGGAAGGGGAAAATGCTGAACGTAAGTGGTCGAAGCCCAGGAAGAGTGTCACGAGTAACCAGAGGGTGACAGAGGGACTTGAGTGCAGGTATTTTTCTGATCTTTGAGGAAGAATGACCTGGACTTATTAAACAATTTTGATCTTTTATTGAAGTCATTGAGTGTCACACTCACTGGATACTAATACCTCCCTGTCTCTCCCTATCAGACTCATAACTTTAAAGTGACCCTTAACTCCATCTACAGCGGTCCTGATGCCTCCCTCAGCTTCCCAGGAGCCCCCACACTTGATCTCCTCTGCAGCTCTGCCCATGTAGGGGACTGATTTGAGGACAGGTTAACTTATTATATTTCTTGCACTTTTGTGGTGCTGATAACCATCCTATTCTTCAATAGTCACCTGTGTCTTTGTAAATGGCTTTGAGGACCGATCTTTTTTAAAATTATAACTACAAAAATAACAAAGCCCAAGAGATTTTCCCTTGGTTGTGAAGATCTGTATTTCTATGCTACTTCCCCCCGATAATTACCCAGGTTCCTTCCGATCATCCTGTACATACTTAGTTAGGGGCCCTGACTGGATAGAGAGCTTATCTGCCTTGGAACAACTGCAGCACACATAGGGAGACACTGTTCCAAATTTGCACTGCAAGTCACTGGTAGGAATAGTTAATTTCTTAGCCACTGAATTTCTGGTCTAAAAAATGCTTCATATGTTCAGGCTCCTCTCTCCCCTACTATATTATTAGAGTAAAGCATTGTGCAAGCAGTACAGAAATAGAAGAATTGTAGCTATAATAGCTAAAATTAATGCATAGTTGGTATGACTCTAAGCACTTCATATATAATTTCTGATCTAATTCTTAAAACAACCCTGACTTTAAAGAAGAGGCAATCAGGAAAAAGAAGTTACATTATTTGCTCAAGGTCACATTATATAGTAAGTGTTAGAGCCAGGATTTGAGCCCAGGCAGTACAGGCTCGGGACCTTCTGCCTTAATGTATAATTTCTCTCCCTTTCTGCTATGGCAACACTTCAAGTCAGAGCTTCGGATCACTGGGCTTTAGGAAATCCTTTAAAATCCTAAGTTTATTGCATTATTATTATGATAGAAAAGATTTGACTTCATGGCTTGTTTCTGAAAGGCAAATAAGAAGAGTTTATAGATATTATAGGAGTTTTTTTTCTCTTGACATATCTTAAGGGGTCCTATAATGGAACTACCTATATGATTCTAATTCAAATCAATGCACCTGTTATGGATAAGTTTGAAAGGTGATAGAACAGAAAAATCAACGTTAATTTATAAAATTACAAAATGTGAGGTTATTTGAAGTCTTTTTGATGATAAGAAGGCAATGTAATAAAAGTGGTATTTAAGAAAATTCATCAATGTTAGGTAGGTGTTGTTAGGATCAGGAAAGACTAGAGTCAAATGAAGACCATGCTGTAGGCAGGAAGTGATGGTAGCATAGATGATAATGGTGGTGGGAAATCCAAAGTAGGGCAACCTGTCTGAACACGATGGCTACCTAGAGACAGGGGCCAAGAATTTAATAAGCACTCTTCATGCACTGCATGAAAATTAGCATAAAATCAGATCATATGTAATCTGGCTTTTGAAAGGGAAACAAGGCTTCCTTGGATTACACCTGTCAGCTTACCTCAGTGCCACTGTAACAGACAGCTGTAGATAAATTTTATAAGCTTCACTGAAGAACTGAATATATGACATCAGTTAGTGACTGGGAGTCTTGGTTAAAATGGAGTTTTCAACTTAAATTTCTCCAGATTGTTCTGAGGAAACCAAAGGCAGAAACTAAGTTCAAATGGACAGTTTCAATATGGTTAAAAATAGATAGAGATAAAGATAGGGGGAGAGAGTGAGAAAGTGAGAGTGAGGAAAACAGATGTAGTAATACCAGACCAAGAATGAATAAAATACAGCACTTGTAGCTAATCGGGTCTCTGTAATATGCCACAGAAATAATCGGTACCAGGACTAATGAATAAACATCTGCCTTTCGGCTGAAGGATATATACATTGTATGCCATGATTATCACATTACCAATTCATAAGACAACTTAAAAATTAAGCGTACATAAAAAGAAATTCTACCCTTCTCATTAGTCTGTATTATTCTAGAATTTCTAAATTCTGCTAATTCCCTTTCCCAGGGATCTTTAAGAAGCCAGGCAATCTGGGGAGAATTAGGAATCACAAATAAATAAAGATAGTACAACCACCATCTGTGGTAGTCTGATCTCACAGGTACTAGAATAATGACAACACAAAAACCAGAATTATGTATATGTATTAGTCAGGGTTCTCCAAAGAAACATAAACAATAGGAGATAAATATATGTACACATACACATATATACACATGTTATAGACATAACATAAATTTATATAAATGTATTTATAAATATATGTAAAGATAATTATCAAAAGGAATTGGCTCATGCAATTATGAAAACAGAAGTCCCAAGATTTTCATTCAGCAAGCTGGAACCCCAGGAAAGCCAATGTGTGGGTCCAGTCCAAGTTCAAGGGAATGAGAACCAGGAAAGCCAGTGGTGTACATGGCAGTCCAGAAGCCAGCAGGCTCAGGACTCAAGAGGAGTCAATGTTTTACTTCAAGGCTGAAGACCAGCCAAAGCAGCAGGCTGCAGAGATCCCTCTCATTCAGTCTTTTTGTTTTATTCAGGTCTTCAATTGATTGCGTGAGATGCATTCACCTTCCATCTGCTGTTAAAATTTCCCAAAGTCTTTTTTGAATTAAAAACCTGTCCTTCATCCCCAAATCTTCAGTGCTGACAAAGACAGATGACTTATGAGTATTCCTGTCTCTGAGTTTCCGGTGTTCTTGCTCAAGTTGAGTGCAGGTTGGAGAATTTCTAAGAGAATGTTGGTGCCAGAAAGAAAAGGGGCATATGGAATGGACTCTTTTGTGAAGCTGTGCTGCAGCACCCCCCACCAGGAGTTATTCGTCACTGTGTGTCTATACACATCCGTGTTCAGATGTGAACACATCCGTGTTCAGATGTGTGTGTGTATACACATACCTTATGGAGTAGCAGTGAATCCAGCTTAGTGAGGGAGATTGTAGGAAAAAGCATAGGAATTCTAAGTATGTGGAAAACAAGAACAAAAGCATTTGAGAAGATAAAAGTAACTGGTATTCTGAGAGGCTTGGGGTGCTTGAGTACAGAGTAGCTCAGGAATGAGATTAAAAGATAATCAGGAAAGTAGGACCACTAGATCATGGCAGGCACTGAGTGTCAGGCTAAGGGGCTGGACCATTTCTTCACAGTTAATGATGGGACCAGAGAAGCAGGAGGATAAGAGAAACTATATTTTAGGGAGCTGGATCTAATAGTGGTGTGCAGAGCAGAGGTGCCGTGCCCAGCAGGTGGTAAGCAGTGATGTTTCATCCTACACTTTGGATGAGCTCAGTCAGGTTAAGCACAGTAATGAAGCGGGCGGGGGTATAGACAGGAGAGGAAGAGGAAAGAGGTGAGGATACACACATATGGAAAGCAGGAGAAAAATCCAGACTCAGGCTGCATGAGGACTCTGGATAAAGAGATTGTAAGGACTTCAAAGAGAATTCACAGAACTGGCAGACATTTCACTGTTAACCCCACTCAACCTTTTAACTTTATCTCCCCCTCTGGCTTCTGAGAGACTTCATTACTTCCTTTTTCTATCCTTTTTCTATCTTCCTACTTCTATCCTTTTTCTCCTTCACAGCCGTTACTTCCCATCCATACACAGAACCACAAGTTTTATGCACACAGTGGTACCAAAAAAACCTTAAGGGCTGGTCTACATCAAAACTGAGTTGAAAACAAATCACTTGAGCCAGAATCTAGTAAGAATGAGATTTTTTTTTTTTTTTAGGTAGTTCAAGATCATTGTTTCTAAATACTAGTCATCAGGAAAACATTCATTTGTTGGAAATAATGAAATGTAGATAAAACGTTAGAGAAAATTTTGAATCATTCCTCCTTTTCTCCTATTACCTAGTTTCAACCTTTCCCTTACCATCTTTTTCTTCTTCTGAATAATGTTCTATATCCATCTATTTGGCTGATGAAATAAATTTGGTTACTTTAATTGTTGTACCATTTAGCATGTAGAGATCAGAGCTTATGTCAGCTGTTCTTTATATCATTTCCTGGGCCCCACTCTAGGCCAATTGAATCAGAATCCTCTCCGGGGGCAGATGATGCCTGAACACGGGTAATTCTAATATGAGGCTAGGCAGGGAGTCTATTCTTTGTCCACAGCTCCTGCATCTCCTACCTGTTGACAGCTGGCTCTGATAAGGCTGTTCTGAAGCAATCTTTTAGTGTCAGTTTGGAGTGTTTTAATAGTTGTACAATGTTTTAGGAATAGAGCCTCTAAGTGAGTGATTGCCTATTATAGTTAAGGAATTCACTCAAACTGGACATGACCTCTGAGCAGAAGACTTCAGTGAAGCTGTTTTTGAGAGCATGAGAAAAATAGACGAGGGAGAGATTTAATGAAGTGAGTATCACTTGCTAAAATTTAAGAAGACTTGCAGTTAAATCTCCAAGTCCTGTTTTGACAAGATGTGCATAGGTTAATGCTTCCTCTTCTTGTCTCTCCTTGTGTAATTTACAGCTCAGGCTAAACCCCAGCGATTCAAAAGGCTTCTCGTTGAAATTTAAAGAGCATTTTAAGCAAATACATGTGAAATTTCTTTTGAGCAGATAAATGTACCTCTGTAAAATCCACTTAATGAGACTATGCTAAAAAAGCAAGAAGTGTTCCTACTGGACCATAAATTATATAATTTTAAACAGATTTCTTTCAATGAAAATAAATTGTTCTGACTACTTGAAATTACTTTTTCCTCCAGCAAAACCAAAAGGATTTCTAGATGTCAGGTTGTTTTGCAAGAATGATGATTTGTGAGCCAGATGAATATGTTAACTTTCCCCAGAGCTAGGGTCACTTTTTTCTTTTAATTAGATTATGTCTAGTTCCAGATTGGATAGAGCTTTAAAAAAAAAACAAAATGGGGGAAACAAGTCTCCCCCCATTGTTGCATGTTTTAATTCCTTGATTGAATACAGGTGTGTATATATACACATCTATAAAACACATGTACAATAATTATAATACAATAATCATTTGTCACACATCTTCTTGATGTTTCTTTGATATTCTCTAAGTCAGTGGTCCAATGATATGTTTTCTCAATGCAGTTTTATTCTTTATTTATTCATTTATTTATTTATTTATTTATTTTGCCCTTTTTCGGCCAGGGCTGAGTTTGAACCCACTACCCTCAGCATATGGGGCCAGTGCCCTACTCCTTGAGCCAAAGGCACCGCCCTCAGTTTTATCCTTCATTGTATTTTCACTACAGAGCAACTTTCCCACCATCTTAGGTTTTACTATTTTTAAGTCACTCTGTTTTGAGCTTAGAATGATATGAAATAAGATAGTATATGGATTTTAAATATCAAAAAATACTATTTAGAGTATCAGCTGACCCTATACATCTTTGCAAAAATGACTCTTTCTTTAGAAAGTTGTATCTGAGCAGTGCCTATGGCTTAAAGGAGTAGGGCGCTGGCCCCATATGCCAGAGAGGGTGGGTTCAAACCCAGCCCCAGCCAAAACTGCCCAAAAAAAGAAAGAAAGTCATATCTATCAACACCATTCCCCAGCAGTTACTATCTTGTCTTCAAAGTACAACATACATTATAGATGGAATCAGCAACTTCTGTAGCCATGGGTGCCATCCATAGAGGAGAGAGAATAAAATCTAAAGAACAAAAGAGAGGAAGACACAGAAGGAAGGGGAAAGGACAAATAGACTCTACTCCCAAAGGAGCTACGTTTGGGGTCTGGAGAAGCACTTGCATCTGTGGTTTCCCACTGATGCACACCCCAGCAGATATTTGATCCACAGCTGACCTCTCTCTGGCTATCTAAAATCCAGAAGGACTAAAGATCACTGGCAAGAAGAATCAACAGTTTAATTTAAATACAAGAATAGAGGGGGATTGGAGGGATCACTTCTGAGGTTTATCCTACAAGGGTACAAGTGAATCTTTCTAAAAGTAGAATGTGAACGTTTTACAACAATAACTCAGAAAATGACATGAAAAAAATAAATAAATAAATACAAGAATAGAAACTAACGTGAAAGCTGAGGCAGATCCTGCCAAATGATATTATCTCTTGGTAAACCAGGAAGGTGCTATACTCTGGCAATGGCCGTGTGTCCACTTTAGTCCATATACAAAGGGGGTCAAATCCTGAATGTGTCCAAGTGAACCATCAGCGCTGGTCCAAGAAGCTAAGACAATAGTTCGCTTTCATCCCTGCAAAGAGGTAAAGTGCTGTATGAGGCATCTAGTGCTCTAGATGCCTAAGACCATGTTCCCTGTGAAGGAGAATGAGGATTCGCAGCATCACCCTCGCCAGCTTCTGTCAGTGCGCTCTGCTCTGCACAGCAACGCTGCAAAGGAAGTGGGGGGATAGAATCTCCCCTCCCCACTCACACCCTAGTTATTCAAGGTGAGGAAACTGGGAAGAAGTAAAATTTAGTCATTAAAATTCTTATCCCAGGCTACCTAGATTCAAATCGCCTGTCTGCCACTTACCATAGGTGTTACCTATGCGACCTTGGGCACATTCTCTACCTCAGTTTCTTACCTGTAACATAGGAAGAATGACAATACCCTACTCCACTGAGTTTTTTATGAGGATTGAAGGAATTATGCTTACAGTTTTTAGTTCATAGAATATAATGTGGGTTCAGTAATTGTCAGCTTTAAATTGACTATTCATGTCCTTTGCTCCTACATCCACTGATCTGTGAGCCTATTGTTTATTTAAAAGTACTCTCCGTGTCCGTATAATAGAGATATCATTGCTCTGTCTATCCTATAAATAACAATCATTTTCTTCCAGCCTATGGCCTCTTCTTAACTTTATTTTGCCATTGTAGAAGTTTGTAACTTTTCTGTAGTCAAATCTGTTAATCTTTTCATTCATGGCTCTTGGTAAACTTGGTTTAGAAGACATTGGGGTGTTCAACCTGTGACCGCAGGCTGCATGTAGGTTTTTTGAGGCCTTTTTTACTTATCCATAGTGTTGAATATCACAAAAAGACCTCTTTGTTTTTGTCTCATTGATTAGTGTTTGTGAATTTAATGTGTGGCCCAAGACATCTGTTATTCTTTCAATCTGCAGCAGAAAAAAAAAAAAATTGGACACCCTTGTGAAATTACGAAAATTTTCCATATTTTCTTCGATGTGCTAGTAATTATACAATGTATTGAAAGGTTATTTCTTTAATCCACTCATAATTTTAGCATCTTATGAGGTCATATGCTCACTTTATCTTTTTCTCAAATTGTATACGAGCTCCTGATAATTTAAAATAACATTAGAAAATTTCATTGTAGACAAAACTGTGGATCTAGACTTTTTCTTTCATTCCATTAATCTATCTATTGTTATATTTATTTTAATCTTAACTATTAGACTGCTTACAGATCATTCTATACTTTTAATATATGTTGTGACATTCACTGCACATTCTCCCCGCCATATGAACTGCAAAATCAATTTGTCAAATTTCAAAATAATTTTACTGACACTTAAATTGGAATGGCATTAAATTAATAATTGGGAAAAACTGATATCTTTACAAAATAAGCCTTCCGTTTATCAAGGCCTTTAGATACTTTAGAATTTTATCATTTTCTTTATGTAGGTTTTGGACATTTCTCATGAAGTTTAATCTTATTTGATAAGTTCTTCTTATATCATTCAGATCTTCTCATTTCATTTATTATTTCCATTACAGAATATTTATTTTAAAACTGTTCTTTAGTATTCTTTCATTAGTCCTAATAGTTTTATATAGTTGATTACTTGTTTTTAAACGAGAATGAATGACCTCGGTGTTTCACTATTAAGCATAACATTTGCTGTATGTTTCTGACAGATGATATGTACCAATTTAAGGATGCTTTTACTATTAACTCATGAAGAGTTTTGTTTTCTTTTTATAAAAATTAACACTGGGTGTTAAATTTTATTAAGGTCTACTTTTACGTTTACTGTGATAATCATGTGTTTTTAATCAATGAAGGAAATTACACCAATAGCATCTCTAACGTTGAATAATCTTTGAATTCTTATAATGATCTCATCTTATTTATTGTATATTACTATATACATGATATTGTACATCTTTCTGTATGTATCACTTATTTGGTGCTGGTCTAGTCTTCTACAGGGTGTTCTGAAAGTCACCCCTAAAGTCACCATACGTAGGGAAAATTGTAGCTAAATGTACATTTACGAAGTATTCATTACAAAATTTTACACAGGGGCAAGTATAGAATATATTGTAAATATTTGACAAAATTTTATAATGAAAATTTTGTAAATAATATTTGTAGCAACTTTGGGGACACGTTTAACTGGTTTTATATCAGATATAAGTCTATAGATGATGATATAAGTTTTTATTATTTTCTATGCTTCAAAAGGCTTTATAGAACAAGTTTATTCAATGATTAATAAATAATAACCGAAATAATAAATGAAATGAGAAAACCTACCTATGAAAATAATCTGGACCTGGGAGAAAAACTCTGAATGTTGTTCAATATAGTTATTAGTTTATTCTACTTTGTAACTTGTTCTTGAGGCAATTTTAAAATTTTACACTTAACTCTTCTAAACAGTTGTCCACGGCATCTATACTTTTGAAATTATTAGTAGAAGCCTTCTCTCCTTTTAAAGTCTCTGAGTCTATGGATATGTGCATTTTTCTCGCTTGTTTTTAAAACATATTTTCCCTTCATTACCTTTTTAAGATTGCCAGCAATGTCCTAATGTGCCCATCTTTTCAACCAGCTCTTACATTTATCTATCAAGTTTACAGATTGTTGTTTTAAATTTGGCTTTTCCCTTTGATTCCTTCTAATTTGCTTAGTTCATGTTCTGTTCCTAGCTTCTTTAGTTAAAGCCCATTTTTAGTGTGCATTGTCTTCTAATGAATGATAATTTCCTCAGACTAGAATCTTGACCACAGCTCATAATAAAAATAATATTGCTCTAACATTTATTAACAAATTTTAACTTTTTTCTTAAATTGCAAGACAAAGAATGCTCAAAACAGTCAAATACGCAAGAATGAATATCATAAAAATAATTTGTTAACCCACCACCCAGGGATAGCCAGTTAGCCTTTAATAAATTCTTTATGAATATAAAAATTAACACAAATAAAATCAAACCCCACATTCTATCTTATAACCTGCCAGTTCTATTATTTCTTCATCTCAAATGCATTATATATTCTTCTACAGCATCAATATGATTAACTATGCTATAGCACTGTTTATTCAAATATTTCCTTATCACTGGCTATTTAGGTTGTGTCTCATTTCCACTAAAGCACTAACAGGCTCCATGAGAGATGATAAACACGCAGTCTCAGTACCTTAAGGACTTTCCCTACTAAGAAGGGAAACAAACATAAATGGAACAATAATGCCAATTATTAAGACAATATAAAAGAGCTCAAGATAATGCATTCAAAACCATATTTCTCTCCACCTTGGACAATTACTAAAAAGGAAGATAATCAAAGAGAAAAATCACAGGGAATGGCTAAAAATGAGTCAACCAGGCCCGCAGGTAAGGAAAGAGAACGGAAAGTTACTGAGACCTCTATATCCCTAAGCACTATGATAAAGTACTCTTGGGTCCATTGCTTCATTGATTTAATTCTTTAAACAACAACAACGACAACAGCTTCAAGTTAGGAATGGGTGTTCCTATTTTTTTTTGTTAGAATAGGAAAACAGATTTCAGAAAAGTTAAAAATCACAGCAACAAAACTGAAGTTTCAATGCAAGCTTATCCTTCTCTAAACATGTGGAATCTACCACAGAAGGGGAATTGTCATCAATTACAAGTGAGATTAACATATTCATTATGAAGAACTTTAATTTCTTTATTTTAAGCCTTGTCTAGTCCCAAATCGACAAGGCCCAGATTAATGTATGATTCATTACTGATGCCTTGATAATGGAGAGGGGATTTTGGTGATTTTTTTTACCAATACACACACGCACATAAATAATATGCCACAAATTGGGACCTTGTGTAATGTCTCTATGGCTCTATCTTATGTATGCATATTCTCTATTAGTTTTGCTATGGTTCATAGCCAAAGAGTTAGAACATTAATTCACTTCTAAAATAAACTTAAAACCAATTATAAACATTTTCCCAAAAAGAACATTAGAACTAATTTACATTTTTTACATAAAACAGTACAAGATAGTATTTACTCCACATTATCCGGCAAATGGATGAATTTTTGTCATAAATCTTTCACAAACTATTTCAGTACAATCTAGAACTCTTTCCACATGAAATTTCCAAGAGATACCCAAGGGCTGAAATTCATGCTAAAACCACTTGTACAAATTGCTTGCAGCCTAAATGTTACATCAAGCCTACATCACGCAACGTCAGGGCACAGGGAAACACGGGGGAAAGACCGGATTCAGTCTGGAGAGTTCTCAGTGGCAATCGAAGCCATCCCCAATTTGAAGGGCTCTTAGGACACACGTCATATATATGCCACAGGCCCCAGTAGCTCCCCACGCAAAAAACAAAACCAAACAAACGAAAAACACCTCTCTTCTGCTTTGATTCCTTCTAATTTGTATATTTAAAGCCAGAAAGTCTTTCTCTCCATTCAGGTTCTTTATCCAAATTCTTCAAAAAATCAAGTCAAATAAATAAGATAGTAAATACGACATTAACAGAATTTCTGAAATTTCTAATTCTAAGTTGTCTGCCACAGTGCTGATACACACATGTGTGGCAGATATTAAATTCACATTTCTTGACCCTTTTGTTGATGTTGAGGATAATTACTCCATTTGATTTATTCTGCCTTTACCGTCTATGTCTTTGTAGCGCTCTACAATTCACCACGCCCACTTCTGCGCTTGCTTTTCCAAGCTATTCCCTCCTGACTCTTTCAAGGTGCTTTTCTATCTTATTCTTCCTCTCACCTTCATCTCAGACTTTGTCAACTCATACTTTGCCCAGTCCACCAGTCTGGGAAAATTTGCAAAGCAAAACGAAATTGTTTGCTCACTTCCTCTGTTTCGCGGGCTTCCAACATTTGTCCACCAGGGCAAGAAGACCTTCCAGTATTGCTATCACTTTTGACAAATTTAGATCACAAATCTCACTTAAAAGTCCTCTCTAGTTTTCTCTCCATGACTTGGTTCTCCCTGGAAGACCAATTTTTATGTACACAATGAATGTGATTCTCCTTTCTAGATCAGAGTTATAATGAAAGAACAGCTCGTAGTATCCAGCTGACGTGTCTGAATTTAGAAAACAGAATCTACCATCCTACCAGCTCTAGTCCAGCTTCCTCCTCATCTCTGTTTCCCTGCGACCTGCCCTGAGCCAGGGCCTGCTGACCCCTGATTCCCTCAGGGTCGGGAACAGTAGCTCTAACCTTGCCCAATAGTGAACTCTGGAAATTGTTATTGAGCGACTGGGGAGTGGGGTGAGCTGTTCCTTCCAATCCTCTTCTGCTTGTGGGGAAGGAAGAAGCCTTGAACCTTCGTAACTTCTAGGTCCTTCTTTGCTTGATGAAATAGGCACTAAGTTTGCAAATATAAAACCAGAAAAGCATAGAGAAGAAGAAAAGTATATCCAAACATGAACTTTATTTCTTAATCGCTTTGCACGTCTCTGTGGGTAGCAGTAAGTGCCACCTTTTGAATGCTCTCAGGAAAGCCTGCACATCCCCGTATTATTGTAATTATTCATTTTCTTTATTCTTCTTGTCTCACTCCCAGATGTGATCAGATGTGAATAAATGCAGAGAAACCACAAAAATCAATTTCTCACATAAAACAAGCTCATTCCAGGATAGAACTTGCAGCAAGTAACAGGAAAAAGAGAAATAATTAATATTAGGAAATTTGATTTGGATTAATTTTCCTTCTGTTTGAGAGCGAATTACTGTAACTTATATAATTGTCGATCCAAAGTCTTTTATTTGTTTCACAAGTATCTACCGAACACTTAGCATGTCAGACTAAGCCTTCTGGGAAAGCAAACATCAATATAAGACAGCTCCTGCCCTCAGGAATCCCACAGGTTAGTGATAAAGATATAGACATGTAAGCAAATAGGTACAGTAATGTATGCAATAATACAGGGGTGCACGGGCTTTGTTGGGAGCACTGAGGAGGCGGCACTTAATGTTACTCCTGGACGTGGGAAAGAAAGCATCACGGAATAGACAACATTTCAACCAAGTCTAGACACACTAATAAGCCTAAAGTGGTGATGTTAGAAACATGAGAAGAGAAAGCCATTTCAAACAGAGAGCCTGAAGGTACAAGAAAAGGTGTTAATTACAAATTGAGCTCCAAGAAATCAACCTAAGTGCCCAACAGCCCATGAATGGATTAATAAACTGTGGGACGTGTATACCAGGGAATGCTGTTCAGCCACTAAAAAAGATGGAGATGCATTAATCTGGACAGAGTTGGACAACATTCTTCCTAGAAAAGTATCGCAAGAATGGAAAAGCAGGCTCAGTGCCTGTGGCTCAAGCAGCTAAGGCACCAGCGACATACACCTAAGATGGCTGGTTCGAATCCAGCCCGGACC
>NW_003852403.1:32460894-32575362 GCF_000181295.1 Otolemur garnettii
CTGTGATGCCACAGCACTCTACCCAGGGGGATAGCTTGAGGCTCTGTCTCAAAAAAAAAAGAATGGAAAAGCAAGTATCCACTGTAGTCAATACTAACATGAAGCCAGCAAATAAACTAATACACACCCACAGAAGAGAAAAATCTCGATTTAATTCAAGTTGGAGGGAAGACAGAAGGAGGTTAGTGTGCTCTAACTTAATGGGCACCATGTAGGGGTATAGGGCACACCTCCTGAGTGCGGGACACAACTACAACAGGGGCCCTACTTCAGAAACACAAACATTGCAACCTAATCATTCGTACCCTCATATTGATCTTAAATTAAAAAAAAAAATAAGAAAAGATTATTATCACGTTTCAGGCATGTGAATGACACGGGAAAGAAAGTCTAGGATTTTCGTCCTCAAGGAATGCTGTGTCACGCTGAGGAGTTAGACCTTTACCCTCCCCACAGGTTTTGAAATTCTACCTTTTGGAATTAGAGATTAATAATTACAATAATAATTAAAATGATAGAATAGCTAATGGTTATTGGACAGCTAGATACCAGGAACCATTTTAAGTATATGTTAATATTTAATACTCAAAAGAACTCTATAAAGTAGGACCTATGATTATACTGACTCTACATGTAAGGAAACTGAGGCTCAGAGAGCTTCTACTGGGGAGGAAGCAGATTGGGTGCTGAGTATAGAGTTGAACCAAGCCTTCCATGCTAAGAAAAACATACTGTCTGATAAGATGGAAAGACATTGACCACAGATTCATGAAAGTGGACAGAGCGAGAGGAAACTCCTGTCCTTCATATTATTAGACCTTCCCTCACCTCATTTTTAGGATAGATATAAGGACCAGAAAGGGAAGGAAATGGCGCAGGAAGAGCTGACATCTCCCCGGCTGTTTATGGAGTACTTGGCTGTTCTCCACTCCATTCCTTTGTGACTTACCAGCAGGAATGGGGAGGCATGTTGGGAGTGCTTGGTTAGTGGCACTGAGACACAGAGAAGTTATGGAACTTGCCCAGAGTACACAGTAAGAGGAAAAACAAGGACACAAACTCAGAAAGTCTAGTTCCAGGGTCTACACAGCTAATCACTCACTTGTTCCCCAATCCCTTTCTTTACTTGGCTCCCAAACCATCTCACTGGCCTTATTTTCCTCCTGCCTTTCTGTGGGTTTGTCTCAGCCTCCTTTCCTGGTTCTTTCTCAGTTCCCTGACTTCCAGAAGTGAGAGCAACACACATATCAGATTTGGACCCATTCTCTAACTCCATTCTTACATGATCTCATCCAGTTTCACAGCTTAAATATCACTCTACGCTAACTTCCAAGTCAACACCTCCTGCCTGGGACTATCCCATGAAGTTAAGATTCACAGGTATCTGCCCATCCATTCCATTCCATTCCTCCATGTGGGTATCTAAAGGGCATCTAAAAATCAACATGCACAAAACTGACTTCTGCTCATCTTCCACAAACCCACCGCTCCTCCACTCTAATTTTCCAGGCCAAACATGGGGTGCCATATTTGAGTGCTTGTTTTCTCTAGCACTCCATATTGGTCTATAAAACATACCCTAGATTTGCTCATGCTTCACCACCTCCACTATCACTAGTCCAACCCACTATTATCTTTCGTCTGGATTTGCAGCGTCTTCTAAATGGTCTCCCTGCTTCTCCCTTTGTCCTCCTATCAATCAGAACCAACTAGAATGAACTAAGTGAAGCAAAATCTACACACCTACCATACCAAGAATCTCATTAATCAACCAATGATATTTCAAAGCAATATTTTTTTAAAATGCTAAGGATCACAATGAACAAAGCAGTACATTTTTCAAATAAAACAGGACCAGATCCTGGATTTGCATTACTCACTCCCCGTACCTCCTCCTCACCCCAGCCCTGACCCGTACACCCTTCCGTGTATTTCCAAGGGTCAGAGTGACTCTGTTCAAACATAAGGAAAATTTTGTCAATGCTCTGGCCTCACACATCAGAGCAAAAGCCAAAGTCCTTCCTGTGACCGACAAGATCCTTCGTGGTCTGATCAGACTCCCTCTGACGTCAACTCCCCCACTTCGCTCCTCAGTCACTCGGCCCGTCCCCTACCACACTGCCCTTTTTGGCATTCTGACAAAAGCTCCCAGCTCAGCCCTTACTCTTGCCAGACCCTCTACCTAGAGTGCTCTACCCCCCATACATCCCTCACTTCCGAGTCTCTTCCCAAATTCACTCTATCAGGACCACACTATCTGTTTGCCCACCCACAAACACATACTTCATATTGACTTTGAAGTATTGAACACATACTTCCACTCTTGACTTTTTTTTGGAATTGTCATATTTTACTTATTTTTTGATATATATTAGTTGCACATATGTTGAGGGGCACATATGATATATTGATACTTGTATACAATGTGTGATGATCGAATCAGGGTAATTGGGACATCAGTCACTCAAAGATTTATTTTGTCTTTGTGTTAGGAATATCAGAAATCTTTTCCAACTATTTTAAAATATCCAATAAATTTTTATGAACTATAATTTCCCCACTGAACTATCAAATACCAAAGCTTATTCCTTCTAACTGTGTTTTTGTACCCTTAACCAACTTCTCTTCTCTTCTCTTTGTCTCCTCATCTCCTTCCCCTTTCCAACCTCTGGTAACCACCATTCTACTCTCCACCTCCATGAAACGCACTTTTTATATTTTATTAACTGATCTTATTTATTATCTCTACTTGCTATAAAACGCCATGGAATATTTAGGGGATGGGTCCATTTTATTCTCAGCTATCTCTCTCCTGTCTTGAAATTTCTTGGAAAATAGTAGATAATAAATATTTTTCGAAGTAATGAATGATAAACATGCAGGAGTGTTTCCCTCCATCTCTCAGGGTCTTAATGTTTAGAATACATAGGCTTTAAATTCTGCTGCCTCAATCAATTACACTTTTGCAATGTCATAGTCTCAGATTTGAAAAATTTATAAGATGTTGAGTTAGAAAACATATTGCAAAACTTTTATTTCAAAGGAGTCATGTTTTTAACAAAAGATTGACTTGCTTAAAAAAAAAATATTTATCTGGGATTTAAGTTCACCCCCTACCTTGGGTCAACACTGGGAGAGAGGATTGTTGTTGAGAAATAAAAATTAACGATCGAGTGTCTCTTGTGGCAAGTTCTGAATTTTATTTGCATGTTCTGATTCCTAAGGATTTGAGACTATTTGGAGATGTTACGGATTTTCTCAATAACTTCAGAGTGGATTTATATGTAATCAAAAGATTTTTATGATGTCAAAACACCTTTACTAATCATTAACTAAAGATAGGTTTTGCAAATACAAACTTGTCATTTCACCATGAACTGTTATCTTTTTGATGGAAAAGATTAAATTCAACAAAGAGCAAATCTACAACTTGGCAAAAGACTATAGACTTTGCCTTCAACAAGCCATACGAAATATATACACAACCCTATCAGAGTCCCTCCACAGCCTCCCCGCTCCTGCCCGTTAAATACAGCCCAGTGGGACAGTTTGAGAGTGTCCCAATGAAAAGACAATTTCGTAACATATGTGGAAAGTGCAAGCGTTAGACTTTGTCTCAAAGGCTAGTTTTCTTTGTAAATCTTGAAAATGTCTTTGTCTATCTTATTTGTCTATTTTTAAAGGATTTATATTGTTTCATAGCGATTTCTAATGACTATATTCACCTGCAGTTGAGGATTATAAAGTGAATACAGGTCTCAGTTTACCCGTAAGATATAGTATCCATAGAGAAAACATTTATATTGTAAATGTGTCAGTAAAGCTACTTGTCCCAACTTGAATTGCTACATTTATATCAAATAGTCACCATTAGAAAGAAACTTTGTCCTAGCCCAAATACAAACTTGAGATTTTTTTTTAAGCCACCGCTTTTTGCAAAGTGCAGAACTGAAACTTGTATGTTAACTTACTGAGTTAGCAGACAGCCTGTAACACACAGTGCCCCGAAGTTGAGCACAGGACAGAGCTGGTACACAAGAGAGGATTAAGGTACTTCTGGAAACAGTGAATGAATACAAACTGAACAAGCACAAATCTTAAGAATGATCAAAGGCAGACATTGTTTTGTCCCTGTAACAGAGTGAATGAGTGGTCTCCCTATGGAATCTCACATTTTTTTCCTTTGGTTTTCTACTATTGGAAATATTACTTTCTAAATGATGCTTATCTGTTAATTTGGAGGCTTTTTCAATTGTACTACTTCAGTAATAAAAATACCACTATTGCTATTATTACTAACACCACTATTAATAGTCCTAATGATCTTTTTATTATTACTAATGGTAATATTCTATTACTATTCCATTAGTTTAGCAATAGTAATTTTAGTAATGGAATACCTTGAAGTTTCATTGTTTTGAAATGATCACTGTGGCTTCATTTTTTTCTGTCACCCCATTTTTGATCCAGTTCCCTATACTATTAACAGCCTGTTCATTCTGAATCTATGAACGACAATGAAAAGCAACATAGAAAATCTCAATGCATATGACAGAAACTTTTCAAAAGGACTTATAGTCAAATATATTCGAGCTGCATTTGATGCAAATCACTGTAAAACACATTTCCTGTGTCCTGGTCAGCAGAGTGCAGTCAGCAGGGTGAAGACCCAGCACAGACCCTTCACGGCACCACTCACACTCTAACCAGCAGGTCAGGGTCCCCCTGTGCACACAGGGCCTCCGGGGCCTCACACCACTATAGCTCGTCCTTGGCCTATGAACCTGTGGATTTGAGCAACCATTGCCTCATGTTCCCCAAATGGAAAGTATAGATGATGGAATGCTGAAATTATGTATTACTGTTTACATACACAAACATGAACGTATGCAACCTTTCCTGATTTCTCAGATTTGACAAAGGTTTTCGCGTACCCTGCTGAGCGTGTCTGTGTCTGTGATCAGGACATCAGCAGGCCCTTCTCACACCGGCTCAAAAGCATTTCTCGTTCTTGATTTGTCCAAATCCATGTCACATTTTTGTCAACTGCAGTGGTTTAAACAAGACTTCTGAATATATGATACCCACACACTTCCTTCTAGAACTCTATCTTCAGAGAATAAATAAATGTCTCAGGTAACACAGAGAATAAAGCTCAATCTCTGAACATTCTGATTCTCTATCTTAAGTGCCCTTTTCCACATCTGTAAGGACCATCCTTCATATTCTTGTAATAATCCTGAGTTAATTTGTTTTTGAGCATTTGATAACATCCTGAGATAAGAAGATCGAGAATTATTGATTTGCCTTTGGAAAATGGATATTATTTGTTTTTGACTTCTAAATTTCAACTAATATTGAACGTTTTTTAAAAAAACTCCGAGAGTACCTTTCACTGGCCCTGTTTGTGCGTAGCTGTTAACCTTAACAACTTATTTATAGAGAATGTTTCCTGATGATGAAGGACGATTTTGGACTTGGCAACAGCAATGTACTTAATTTATCTTAAATTTGGTTTCAGTGAGCAACCCTAATTAACCTGATTTTTTGCTGATAATCACTCTCAATGGAATCAAATCACAAATCCGGGGATGGATTGAGCGGAACCCAGAAGGAAGCAGCCCTCCGCGCACTGGTCCAGCGCACAGGATATAGCTTGGTCCAGGTAGGAACTTCTTGTGACACCCGCTGAGACTCACCACTGAATTTGCACAGTGGTGGGAGGATTAGAGGTCCTAAAATGCAAAACGTGAACCGCCATTCGTGACCACTTTAAAGGTGTCCTTTTCTAAAAGAGAAATTGTATCATTTCAGTTTTGTAAGTGACTTTCTCTCTACTCTGGATTATCAACTCAACTTTACTGTGTCATTTGAAAACAGAATATGTCCACAGTTGTAGAGACTATCTGAAAGGCAGGTAAAATTGGCTACCCAAGGCTGTGGAGTAGAACCAAGCTATTGTTTCAGGAATCAGCAGTGACTAAATGGCTCAGGAACTAGCTTAATTTTCAGAGAAATCACTGCAGATGTAGGAAGAATTCTAGATGTGGGGTCCCAGGAAGGACGCTTTTGTCAGCCTTGCTATTGAAGATTGTTTTCTCAAAACAGCCACCCGTTCCAGCCACCCATGGAATACTAACTTCTGTCTATATTTAGCATTTTTCAAAAGGAAAATAAAAAGCCCAGAATTATAAAACTGTCTATTTACAGACATTAGTTTTTAGAAATTATCTGTATATCATTGTTGTCTTTGCGATAACTTCCTTTGGAGAATTTATGAAGCATTAGAAAGTAACCTACATAGTATTAGACACATTAATTCTTATCTGAAGAAATAATGTTATTCTTTTGAAAGTAGGAGAAACTATTTTAAATCTTCAGTTACTGTCTTTAACTCACAGAGTTTTCTGACTTAATCAAATCTAGGTACCGCTATAAATACAAATGTCTCATATGATTAAATATAAAATATGCAACAGTGTCCTCCTATTAGATGCTCCTTTGTCAGATTGGTGCAAAATGTATGGTATTTTGATTTCTGATTAGTCTTATGAATCATGGTATGCCTTGTTAGACATAATACATGCTCAAAGTCTATGTCTAGTCCACATAAGCCCAATTAAAAACTTATCATCATTCAGTAGGTCCCTTTCCCAGGTATGCCAGGGTGCAGGGTGAGTTCTCTTTGGTTTTCCTGCTTTCTGCTTTCCTGTTCCTGTACCAGTTTGCTCACTCCTATTTCTGACTCAGAGTTGAAGCACAGGGAGGAAGAAAGGCCAATGAGTGGGGAAGGAAGCTACCGGCATTGGGCTCTCCAGCCTGAAAGGCATTTCAAGCTTGTGGGAGTCTCTGTAGGATCCTCAGAGACATCCTTATTTCCAGTATTTTTTTTTAACACTCAATAAAAGTCAAGTTATTTTAGTTGGGAGTCTTTCACCTGACCTCACTTTTCTTAGTCTTCTTGGAGAGGATGAAGGATAATGCCTAATTCCTAAACTCTAGTCCCCTGGCAACACCCAAAGCATGCTCTGACCAAGTGAAATCTGAAAGTACAGGTGACACAAAGTAATTCCCTCTCCTTGCCAGCATCAAAGCGGTGGGCTGACCCATTGCTCGTCCTTAGATATTTCAGCAATGAGCTAGACTTGCCGCCACGTGTGTTCACCCCACACAAAGGCACAGAATACCGATCAAGCTCTCTATGTGGTTTCCTGGCTACCCTTCTCCCCTGCTTTAGGCAAATGAGAGGCAATTCCCAATTTCTCTCACATAAGGGGAAGTAAGACTCACAACACAACGGCAGTTGTGTAAATTCCAAAACTCCTCTCAAACTCTCCAATCTCTTTTCTAAGCTCAGGGTGTTTTGAAGGAGTTAAGATGGCAAAAACAGTTTCTGCTACCTTTTCATCCTGCTTGGTGCTCTAAAGACTTGGTTTCATTCCTAAACGAAAGGCCAAAGTTAACAATAATTTCTTGCATATTTCAAAATAGCTAGGAGATTTGGAATGTTACCAACAGAAAGAAATAATATTTCAAGTGATGGACATCCCAGTTGCTGATTAGACCATTATGCATTACATGCAGGGATCAAAACATCACGTACAATTATGTACAATGTGTACAATTATTATGTATCGATAAAAGTTCAATCCCACCTTGAAATCCCATTACAAATGAAATAGTATTCAGTTACTAAAAGGGATCATTTAAAAAAAATTCTGCAAAACAAAAAATGGTAGCAAATTATTACAGCTATATAAAAAGTTCACAAAATTCTTTTAGAAGACTCAAATAGCAACGGAGAGAATTTTACTCTACTATAAAATTTTACTCCTTTGTAAGATTTAATGCTGTGATTCAAGAACATTTGCATGATGGGGGAAAAGGAATAACACCTGATGTTATAATTTATAATGTTTTCATAGAAAATATCCCTACAATATATGGCCAATCTGCATATCACTTCGTTATTATATATTTAATAATATTCAGGAATAAAAATAATGAGGATTTAAATTCCAGCAGTAATAATAACAAAAATAAATTTATTTGGTACTTCTAGTCTAAATGCTTTATGTATATTAATTCATTTAATCCTTTCTGTGACATTATGCTGTCACTACTATGACCAAATCTCCAATTTTCTAACGAACAAGGCACAAAGAGGTTAGGTAATTTGTGAGATTTGATAGGCTAGGACTCTATTGTTATTGACCAAAATATCCGGCCAGATTTAGAGAACTAAGAGTAGAATAATGTAATTTTTAAGGTTGTAATTTTAGAGTTAGGATGCCAGGGCATGCGGAAAATATTTTTGTTGAAGCCTAAACTTTGTAACATAATTCATTTTAAGTATGTTAAGTATTTGTTAGCAGACTGAGTTACAATGAGCATTGTTCAGAACTCCTCCAAAGCCTAATATTCCAAAAACTAGCTATCTAGACTAAAGCCGCTAATCAAAATGTAAATACATATATATATAAGCGATCATTTCGGATGATATTGGAAAATCCCTCCTAATTTTGGCTGCAAGGTGTGGAAAATCACCCAAGACTTCCAATCAGAAGGCCTATAATCTAACCTGGTGTCTACCACATATGACTTGTATCATTTTGAACGAGTCCCTTCACCACGCTGGGAATTAACTTCCCAGCTAGCTCCTACCCAACTCTATTTGCCGTGATTTGGGGATTCCAGTATCTTCTGAATCTAGTCATTAGTCAGCAAACTGGACTGTTTGGCCGAAAAAGTAGCCTAGGGATATGTAGAGACACAGCCTTACACTTTGAAAATTAGGTAATATCCTTTGTCATTAATACTTATCTTCCTACTCTAGATTATAGGAAAGATTTTTATTATCTAGAAACAAACAAAAAAAATAAAAAATAGAGAGAGAAGGCAAGCTAATATTTTAAGATTTACTCTTTTAAAAATTTTTGTATAAAAGAAATATCTGAAGTACAGTTCAGGAAGCAGACCTATAAAATGATATTTTAAAATTGTATGGTATTTGCTAAGTTAGGGTTTGAGGGATTTACTTTTGCTATATCTTTGAGGTCTCTGATGTTGAATGTTGAAAACTTGCAAAACAAGAATTAAAAAAAAAAAAAAAACCCAGAGAGTGACCAGTTAGTGCTCTCTTATCACTAGCAGAACAAATAGAGCTGTCAAAAATAGAATTTTGTGAGTTACTTAATAACATGAGCCAATCTTGAATATAGCAACTGTTGCAACACCACATGCTTCTGAGGGCCTGAAAATAGGCTTTGTGGTAACTTTTAAAAATAATTGGATATCTTTGGATATTGATGCCTGAAAATTCTATCAAAGTACTTCATAAAAGAGACTTAATATAGCACCCTACTTATAGTAGGTATTCAGTGAATATTATTGATCAAAATTGTATAATGTTGACAAGCCAAACTTTAAACTTCATCATTATAGCATACATATTCAAATATTTTGGAAAGAAGTATGCTATGATGTTAACATCTATACCTTTATCTCTAGGTAATGAAATTACAGGTAGTTTTTGCTTTCCTACTTTTTCATCCTCAACTATTCTCAGATTTCTAAAGCTAGCATATATTTGAGAATTAATGATGAAAAAATTCACAGTGGGATGAGCCTTTCTTTACTAAAGCATTAGTGATGTAGGTCATAAACTCTGTGACATGTGATATACCTCCCACTTGAAGCTTTCTCCTTAGAACTCATCTGAAAATCTAAGAAAATAGATTCCCATGGATGAGCATATTCAGAAAGCTTTCCAGCTGATGTGGGATGAATTTACATCAATTTCAATCCTTAAAACTAAAGCTAAACATATATTTAATAAGAATCCCTGGCTCAGCGCCTGTGGCTCAAGTGGCTAAGGTACCAGCCACATACACCCAAGGTGGCAGGTTCGAATCCAGTCCGGGTCCACCAAACAACAATGATGGCTGCAACCAAAAAATAGCTGGGCATTGTAGCAGGTGCCTGTGGTCCCAGCTACTCAGGAGGCTGAGGCAGGAGACTTGCTTGAGCCCAGGAGTTGGAAGTTGCTGTGAGCTGTGATGCTATGGCACTCTACCCAGGGGTACAGCTTAAGGCTCCTATCTCAAAATAAAAAGAATCCCCTTTAAGTAGTCTAAATACTTTTAAAAACTAGATTCAGTGAGGTGGGAGGTTTGAGCCTAGGTGTTCAAAACCAGCCTGGGCAACATAGCAAGACCTCATCTTTACAAAAAATAAAAAACTAAAAATAGCTCAGTGGATTGGCCCTCACCTGTAATCATAACTAGACAGAAGGCTAAGGCAAGAGGATCATTTGAGCCAGGAGTTGGAGGTTGCTGTAAATTATGATTGTACCAGTGCACTCCAGCCTGGGCAACAGAGAGAAACCCTGCCTCAAAAAAAAGAAAAGAAATAGACTCAGGATACTTGTCAAATATTAATTTTAAATGATTTTTAAAATGGTGGGTATTAGCTTTGTTTACCCAATTATCCTGTTGGTGACTTATTTTCTAAAAATCATCACAGCACAATTAGTTTTTATCACAATCAGTTTTTATGAAGTATGCTAGGCTCATTGCTTTCTTAAACCAGTGATTATCCTGAATAAACATAAAGGGTTTATTTTTGTTTTCTGTTTTGTTTCCTTAGTCCCCTTTGTTGGAAGTGTTGTTGTTAGGGCTGGACCTGGGGATTATAGACGCATAAAATGTGTAACTGACGTAATGTGCAGTTAAAGTGGATGAGACCAAGATGAATTTATCCAAAATTAAAAGTGACAACATAATACCACTTCCAAGGAGCAAAACAGCTGTGGGTACCTTAAAATATGAGGATTTTCTGTACAGATCTTTAAAAGTGACCATACTCTCTGACCTAAAGAATAAGCAAAAATACATAGACATAGAATGTTCATCATAGTGAAATTTCTAACTTAAAATACTTAAATATACCCCAAATCCCCAATAAAATACTAATGGCCAAGTAAATTATGATTGTACTTCTAAATTATATGGTAACACAAAACTATGATTTTAAAGAATTTTCAAAGTCATGAAGAAAGGCCTAAATTTTAACATTGAGTTAAAAATCTGAATGCTTATATAAATTTCCAAATAACATTTTACATAATAATTCACACACAGGTATTTTTTTTTCTGGTTTGTGCTCTTTTTTATTTTTTAGAATTTCTACATAACTACGGATTCTTATTATTTAAAAAATTTCACAAAGTAAAAAATATTTTTCTTTTTTTCTTTCTTTCTTTTTTTTTTTTTTTTAGAGACAGAGTCTCACTTTGTTGCCCTCAGTAGAGTGCTATAGCATCATAGCTCACAGCAACCTCCAGCTTTGGGGCTTAGGCAATTCTCTCGCCTTAGCCTCCCAAGTAGCTGGGACTACAGGCACCTGTCACAATTCCCAGCTAGGTAGAAAACATTTCTAACCATCATTCAACTAGAAGTAAAAAACTGGAAAAATTTCATGGAGGAAACATCATTATTAAATCTGGAAGATAAGTGCCTAGATTCATTAGGCTATTCTTTCTACTTCTTCGCACATTTGAATTTTGTTTAAGATCAATATATTTCAACCCTTTTATTTCACAGTTATAAAACATAACCCACCAGGAGTCACGAAACCATGACCCATGAGCCAAATGGGGCACAGCTTGTTTTTGTAGTGATTTCAACTATAAATGGCTTTTACATTAAAGCATTACAAAAAAAAAAAGAAAGAAAAGAACCCAAAGCTAAAATATCAGTTATTTGGCCTTTTTACAGAAAGGTTTGCTGGCCCCCAACTCTAGTCCTTAGTAGAATATCCTACGTTAAAAGCTAATTTTAAGAATTTAAGAAAATTCCCTATAACATAGAAAAGTGTTGATGCTTCTTTAAAAGAAGCAGGAGCCTTTCTCCTGGTCGTGTCCTTTCTGCCAACTCAAGCACTGAGCTCTCATGCACTCATTCATGCATTCATTCATTCATTCATTCATTCATATGTTGCTTTCACAAAGAGAGACATGCTTTTGCCTTCATGAAGATTATTCTCACAGGGAAGATAGATAACAAGGAAGTAGGGAAATGAGCAAAATAATTACAGACCCTGGTAAATGCCCGGAATACTATAAACTAGGATGGATGAAAAAGAACGGCAGGTGACTTTCCGCAGGCACGACAGCGTGGAAGTCGGGTGAGAGCAAACACTTTGGAAGGAGCCGAGGAGAAATCGGCCTCTGTGACCCAGAGGACCACCAGGCAGCACTCTGTAAAGCAAAGATTTGTAAAATGCAGAGCACCTTTGGGCAGTGAAGATATTAAAGTATCTTAATTTCAAAAATCTAATAAGATTACAGCAGATAAGTAAGTTAATGTGCTCCATCCTTCCATTAATCAGCCATGAGCCTGGTGACCTCAGAACAATCTCCCTCAAACTTTGCTTTCCCACCCCCCCTTTGCAAAGCACCCCTCACTCTTTGCTTCCCATGCACATATCCATGCACGAGTTTTAATGCAACTACATTTTGATTCTAATTTGTTCAATTCTTCAACAAATATGTACAAGCCATAGGTACCAAGGATGGTGCCTGATCAACATAAATCTATTAGGATACTATTCCTGTTTCAAGGGTGTCCCAAATTAAGTTAACTCCTCATCTCTTTGGTTTTGAACAACATACTTTAGTAATTTTAATTGGGTACTTCTCAATTCATTTTCTTTCTACAAAGACTACAAAGAAAGTAGTTAGCTGCAGGGCCCCAGGTTTACTAATCGGTGTCATCTAAACTGGCTCCGAGAGAAGCAGATGGAAAAACATGGCTCCCATTCACATTCTCCTCTAACTACTGCACAAAAATCCTAGGGACAGAAATAGGAATTTGACTTCATGGTAAAAGATAGCTTGTAGGCCCCACTTTTCCTTCTATTGCCTGTTCTCACCACCTGCTCACATCCCTGCTATCCAAGGACTTAGGTCATTCACCAAGTACACGAATACCAATTCTTTAAATAGGTAGCAACAGGCATGAGAACAGGACGGGACCAGTAGATCATCAGAGGTATGTGCTTCCCTAAGCTTTTCACCCCAGCCACCCACAGGCCAACTTTATTTTAAAGCATTAAAAAAAAAAGCCTTTTTTCTACTAGCCAGAGATGCCAGAGCATGGTGTGAAAGACTCCAAACGAAGAAGTTCTGCACATCCCTTTGCGAGGGTGTATGTGGCCAACATCTGTGGGAGTTGCATCACCTCAGGAAACAGAAATGTGTTCCAGAAGCTATTTTCAAATAGCAGTGAATTTCTTCTCAGATAGCCTAATAGAGAGTAAGCTAGATACGAGGTCTTCAATATGAGGTTCTATGTTTGCAAAGTATGCGTTATAGTACCTCCTCTTAAACTAGAAACACAGAGGGTTTCCTTTTTATCGGCATAACAGTTGGTGTGACTGCCCTGACCCAAAGCTGCAGCAGCATGAATAGCTCTTTTCAACTTTGGACTCTGTTTGGAGGCAACTTTGTGATCTTATTTTTGAGGGCTGCCTGTTTGTGAATACCGATTGGTGACCAACAATAAGGGGCTGTTCATCTTTAGAATCCAAGACTCACCATTAGGAGATGCAAACGCTTTCAAAAAAGGCTAGGCCAAGAGGAAGTTAGTGAGATCACAGAGCTGTGGGATCCTGAATTGATAAGGACTTCAGCAGACCCACTCTTTTATAACATTGTTTCAGAGGTGCCAAATAGGGAGGTGAGAGGATGGGAAATGGATACTACCACACCATTTAAATAATACCGAAACTCATAGGGAGAGAATCATTCCACTTGGAATTCCTGCAGGCTCTCTGGTGAGGAAAGTTAGTAATTGGAGGTATTCTTCCACACCTCTCTAGGCCTCACTAATTTTTTACGTTCTAAGAGCAAGACTAGAGATCTAAGCCTTTAGCAGACAACAAGGCCTAACTGGTTTATCATGATTTCCCTTTTGTGTAATTGTTCTAATAATTACTTTGTATTTGTTGGAAGTGTTACTAAAATTCCACTTATAAGGGGCAATATGTATTTCCTGTTTTGTAGACGTTTCTTTAAGTAACAAATCAATGCAAAGAAAATCATTAATTACTAGACTAAGTGTCAAGTGGATACACAATTGGAGATAGGATGATTTTTTTAATTCCCGTGACGTTCTCGTCAAGGCTCCTGTTAACTCACAAAGCATCCTATGAACATTTCCCCACGTTTAAACATGGTATCAAAGTCGGCCTCCCTTTCACAAGCAGCTCTTCACACTCCCACAGGACTATTGCAATCACCTAGCCAACCCCATCCCTTTAAAGATAAGGAAATGAGAGTCAGAAAACATTTAGTGCCTTGCCAAGTTCCTCAGCTTGTCAGAAATTAAAATTCATGAGGATATGGTAGGAGGATAACGAGTGTATAAAATTCTTTGCATGTCAAAACCAAAGTGCATTAGATGGGATTAACCCTGGCATGTGCTGAACTAGGAAAAGAAAGTTCTTCATCATGTCTTTATCTGCACTTGGGAAGCTCTCCATAACTTAATCAGATCTCTAGCTGCTATGCAGTAGTTAATTCAGAAAGGCAAATTATATCTGTAAGTAAATAAAAAGTTAGATAGGCTTATTGAATAAACGACACATTCTAAAAGGATAAAAACCCCAAATGGATTATGGAATCACCAAAAGCTTTCACCCACTTATGCCTTGGATGGAATTGAGAGGTCCCTGTAGATTGAAGCAGTGTGTGGAGACATGACCACAGCCATGAGCTGTGCGCGTGAGCACAGCAACTCCTGGCCTCAACCAAAAGAAACATAGGCCTTTCCGTCCATCATTCTGTGAACATTGCTGTAAACAGAATCTTAGAAACAAGTTGATATTTTATTTGCTCTCTTAGGTAGGAAAATAACTCAAAAAACCCAAACCATGTCTCCTGATTTCCAATTTTATCTTTTCTTGAATTTAATATTCTTATGAATGTTCAAACACTTACTTTATAAAAAACCTTTACAAAACATGGTATTTGCAAGAGGCTGTTTGCCTTCGAATGCTTCAAGTTTTGAGAGAGTGAATTTCTAAGGGGTGGTTTGCAACACACAATCCTCAAAGGGAAATTATTAAATGATATTCAATGCATCAATTTGATAACGTGAACTGCTTCTGCTTCCTTAAGATAACTAATAAGGATTAGGGCTATTTTCCCAGGAACTAGACCTTCCAAAGTAAAACAAGTACCACATTCATAATCTGCTAATAATTGTTTCTGCAAAAGAATCACATCATACATTTTTTAAAAACCATTAAATGTGAGTGCTTTGTGGAAAGTGAAATAAATAGATAAATCTTCAAGAGTCAAAATCCATTTGCATCCATCTTCATGATTGTTGCCAGAGACATATGCCACCAATAATATTATTTATTTAGAGTTCATTAAATCAACACACTATTTCTATTTTATTTATTTTAAAACAAAACTCACTTATGTAAGTGGAAACCCACAGGTTTTATGTGATAATTATTCTTTCCAATGTCCTTAAACTAAATGCATAATTATTAAAATAAGATACATTGGCCTGTAAACTTGCTAATATCATCTCACGTGCCACATTTTGAGAAACATGAGGTTGTATGATGATAAAGCTAAATTAATATTTGAGTATTATGGTCATGCCCTATGGTTTCCTCTCTTTGTTTCAAACTCTAATTCTACATTTCCACCAATTTCAACAACTCATTTAGTCTTTATACAACAATTGTTATTACTCTTTCTATTTTAAGAGAATAATATTTGGCATTCATACTGCATATGCCTTGCAAGAATTGTAGAGAATAGCTAATAAGGATAATGCTCACCTTCAGAGTATATTAAGTAAATTCTGCTTTCTAAACGTTTCCAGTCTAAAAATAGGTTTTACCAACATGAAGTCAATGATCTTAACAAGATTTGAAGATGAACAAATGATGCAAAATGGATAATTCTCCTTTATATACAGAATTAATGAAATTCACATTTCCAAATAACACTGTCTGTGGTTCTCAGGCAACAAAACCTTTGTAAAAAGATAAAAAGTAAAATCACATCTAAGAGAGTCCACATGGCACATCTTATTAAGTCCCCATAAACTCTGTCACTTAGTGGGGTATCTGTCTATAGGTGAAATTTAAAAAAGAATTATATAAATCTCACAGATCAACAACTGGGAAAAGACAGCGTAGATTTGTAAACCATAATAGACACAGTCCAGAGATACATTCTCGATGCATCGCTCTCAGCTCTTAGACTGTCCACGAGAGTTGGACCACAGAACCACTCCTCTGAATATGGCCCTGGGTGGCTGGTCAAAGCTGTAAATGCCACCAAGCCTGGGTAGACCAGCCAGGACCAGAGGAAGTGGAAACTGGAATAAACACAAACCCCATCAACTGGAGAACATCTGAAATCAGTTTATTTAGGGAAAGTACATAGTTTCTTCCCTCTTGGAAGTGGAAAAACAAAGGGGTGGGGGACCACGAAGATGATTACAAATTTGGAATATAAAATTTCCAAAGAGCTGTGAAAGAAATTGAAATTACTACTTAGGCAAAAACAGACTGAATGAAGGTTCATTAATTAATGTCCTTCCATGTTATGAATGAGCTCATCTATGAGAAACAACTCCCATCTGGTCTCTGTAATTGGTGAAGCTGAACAGGAAAGTAACTGGAACACACAACATGAGGAACTACGAGGGGGGCGCCTGTGGCTCAGTGAGTAGGGCGCTGGCCCCAAATACCAAGGGTGGCAGGTTCAAACCTGGCCCTGGCCAAACTGCAACAAAAAAATAGCTGGGGGTTGTGGCGGACACCTGTAGTCCTAGCTACTCAGGAGGCTGAGGCAAGAGAATCGCATAAGCCCAGGAGCTGAAGGTTGCCATGAGCTGTGACACCACTGCACTCTACTGAGGGTGACAAAGTAAGACCCTGTCTCTAAAAAAAGAAAAAAGAGGAACTATGAGGCCGATGAGCCTGAAAAGAAACATCGCCTAAATTTATGAGTACTATATGTGCCATAAAGTCCTCCAGATCAAACATCATAGATCCTCTATGCTTGTGCATTCTGTGATGTTAAGCAAGTCACAGGGTATCTCTGAACTCAAGTTAGCTCACTTGTATAAAGAACATTTTTGGTTAAAGCCAAAGAGAAATAATGTCAGGATGAGCATGGGCTTAAGATCCAAATGTGATCTCGGCTGCTTGCTGTTTGTGTGACTATGAACACAGTCTAGGCCTTGGGTTTCTTATCCATAAAATTAACGTAATGGCAGTATTGTTCTCACAGGTTTATAAAATACCTAGCACAGTGCTAACTCAACGGAGGCTAGCTGCACTACTAGTAAGTGCAAGTAACAGTGCTAATTAGAAAGGTATGAAGGCTACCAGTTCACAGAAACTTAGCATTGGGAGAATTGGTTTAAAAACCCCATGCTACATCACGTCTGTCATGTTAAGAAAATGCACCTATCATCATAGAGAACTCAACATGAAAGTCTGCGCACATGTGATTTCTGCACCAGAACTCAGTTTGACTTCACAGTAACCACGACTGTCTCAACTGCGAGGAAAGCTGGCAAAGCAAGTATCTGACATTGTTGAGTCCTGTAGAAGGCAGTTTTGCCCAGAATCCCCCAGATGTGTATTATGTTCAGATGTTTGGGGGCTAAAATGAATTCAGTTCATTCGAATTCCATGCTGAGATGTATTGATTAGAATGATTTATGGAAGAAGGTTGTATGGTTTGTAGTCAAGGTCAAGAGGGTAGACACAGTCTCTGGAAGAGTCTATGGCTCCACTATGAAGAACGTGAAATATCCGTAACAGGATATTACACATATTCTTGCATTATAGATAGTCTCAGCTTCCAATATTTATGCTATAGCTGTTTATAGTTAGAATTGTGTCCTCAATTTTTAATTGACATTTGAAGGTTTTCTACCTACTTATATGTAACTAGAAAGAGATAATAGTTTTCCAAGTTTTAATTGGAAAAATTAAAGTTCACAGAGTTTAATGAAAATTCTCTCATGAAAAATAAAAACTTATATTCTTTTACCCTGAACTATTAATACAGTTGTGGTGCTGGGGTGAAGGCATCCCATGAGAAGGACATCAGCCAGAGGAAAAGGAGCAGTTATAATTAGGCTTTATCTATTTTAAACTCCTCAACTATAAAAATAGTGCCTAAAATACCAGCAAACGAGAGCCCAACTGTCCTTTCTGAGTAATGGACAGCTATTCTAACCCCATGACTAATGCCCAGTGCCTGTCTTAAATGGGTCTGTACTTCCACCACTGGTGCATTCCAAGGCCGGTGGGTGGTTCACAGTGCAAGCCTCTCCAACTGAGTGAAATTCAGAGCAGATCCCCCCAAAATGGGGAATTCTTTTCAAGTGTTCTTAGAAACCACAGAAAGACAATAAATTTGGATAAATTGATGAACATTCCTATACACATGATATGCACAAAGTAGTTGGGTGACGTTTCCAACAATGTAGCAATAAAGAAGTTGAAGAGGAACTAAAAACAGGTCTATCTGCTGGCTGCCTATTTATTTTCAAATATCAGATAACGCTTGTCAAATCAGCAATTCTGGAATAGCCACTTTAACGTTATATTTACAGGATGAAAGTTTCATTTCCTCAATCCGAATGACAAAATCACTACCAAATTTATACTAAATTTATTTCATTAATCTGTTGAATGTCATAGATATCAAAGATAGACAGAAATGGACTCAGACCCAAATGGGGTGAGTTGGCCTAAGGAGGAAGGTGGTAGTTTGGCAATATATACAGATTGAGTATCTTGTACGTGAAATGCTTGGGACCAGAAGGTTTTTGGATGTTAGGGATCTTTTTTTTTTCAGATTTGGGAATATTTGTGTATACATAAGACAATTTGTGGTTTGGACCCAAAACGTGAAATTTATGTTTCATATATATCTTATACACATAGCCTGAAGGTGATGTTATAGAATAGTTTCAATAATTTTGTGCCCCCATCATATGAAATTTATGTGAAATTTTCCATTGGTAGTAGCATGACAGTGCTCAAAAGATTTCAGATTTTGGAGAATTTTGGATTTTTTAAATTACGGATGCTCAACCTATAACAGTATACCTCTCTGTGAGAAATAGATGTGAGATACAACCTTCAAATATTTTTGTGTAATAAAATGATTGGTTCCATCTATCAAAGCAGCAAAATGTAGAGATTAAGCGGACTGCCTGGGTTCAAATCCTGGCTTCTTCACTTCCCAACCACATGATGTTGGCAAGTTACTTAATCTCTCTGGGCCTCAGTATCTTCTGTAAAATGGGATAATAACAGTCCTTAACCCATGACGTTGTTGTAAAGATTAAAATAATATTTGACATGTTACAAGTGCTAGATAGGTATTTGTTCTGAGTAAATAAAGCCTTTAATATTTCTGCAAATATTAATTTTACTTTTGGGGGGAAAGTCTTGATTGAGATACAGACCGCTGAATTAAGATTTTTTTTTTCTGTAACCATAAAACATGTCTTTTTCTTTTTGAGACAGTCTCACTTTGTCACCCTCAGTAGAGTGCCATGATGTCACAGCAACCTCATACTCTTGGGCTCAAGAGATTCTCTTGCTTCAGCCTCCCGAGTAGCTAAGACTACAGGTGTCCGCCACAATGCCCATCTCTTTTTAGAAATGAAATCACATTCTGGCTAAGGCTGGTATCAAACTTATGAGCTCAGGCGATTCACCTACCTTGGCCTCCCAGAGGGCTAGGATTATAAGCATGAGCCACCGCTCCCGGCCAACCATAAAACACTTTATTTCTCAGATTTCTCAGTGATGCCAAAGTTGTGTTACTGGACAATCCTACAAGAATATTAAAGAAAAAAATATGTGAGAACACTATAAGCAAAATTTTAAATATTCAGTAAGATAAAAAAAAATACTTAGTTTTTGGAAACAAAAAAGTAATCTAGGCAAGGTAGAGACTCATATACAACTGTATTATCACTATTATTTAAAGAAACATAATGTAAACTAGTAGGAATAAAAAAGTGACGTGACCACAGACATCAATTCAATACTGTGATCTAAGGAGTCTTTGTGCTAACACTTATAAAATAATAGAAAAAACTCAAGTTGGTATATAGAAAGATTTAAGAGGGACAGTACAAGTTGCCTTGATTTTAAATAGCAAAGCACTCCCCTGCCAAAGTGTCTTTAAACAACTAACATACATCTTTTAAAAATACAGTATATAGACAAAAACTATACTATATGGGAAGGCAGAAACATTTAACAGTATCTATATCTAAATATGGGTAGAATGGTACATTGGAGAAATTTTCTTTTTATTTTATATATCACTGTGTTTTCCTCCCAATAATATCTATCATTTATAGCATAAAACTTTAAATATTAGTTGGCTCGGCACCTGTAGCACAGTGGTTACAGCACCAGCCACATACACCAAGGCTGGCAGGTTCCAGCCCAGTCTGGGCCAGCTAAAAAACAATGACAACTGCAACAGAAAATGTCCAGGCATTGTGGTGGGCACCTATAGTCCCAGCTACTTGGGAGGCTGAGACAAGAGGTTTAAGCCCAGGAGTTGGAGGTTGCTGTGAGCTGTGTTGCCCCAGCACTCTACCGAGGGTGACGTAGTGAGACTCTGTCTAAAAACAAAAACTTTCAATATTAGTTTATAGAACTGAGTAATGAATACGGATGTTTAGTCCATTTTTAATACCAAAATCATAATGAAATATAATGACAAAGAATTCCAACTGTGTTTCTGTGAAAATCAATTTGTCTACCTTTTCCAACAAATGAACTATTAAATATTTCAGATCAATAGTGGTGTATTAGGCCTATACTTCACTTTGGGGCCCCTGACGTTATTTGTAGGTCTTTAACCTCCAGAAACATAAAGGGGTTAAAGGTGCGGAGAAACACCAATGCTACCCCTCCCCCCACAGGTCATTTGTTAGGACAAAGGAAATTCAAAAACAGAAGTCCATTTCGTTTGAACTGAGAAAATTATTGCACCCCACATAAAGATTCAGTGTCAGTAAACTTCTCACTGTCTTATCTTGAAAATAGATTTAAGTCCCTCTCCAGCTATCCCCAAAATTACCCAGTTCACGCCTTCCAATGTTAATCTTCATATGTTCTTATCCGGAAGCCACATTGCTTTACTCGGTATATGAAACCACTTAAATTTAAAGAGGCCAAAGGAAATTAATAACTATTAAAGGTATAGCACATACCCAAAGCCACGCATATGTGATCCAATGTTGCCTGTAATCAAAGGCTGACATTATTCACACCTTACATGTGAGAAAGCTGAGGTCCTGAGAAGTGGTTTGCCTGAGGTCCCACAGCTAGTGAGCAACAGAGCCGAGGAGTCTGGCCCCAGGATACTTATCACCACAGTACACAGCCCTCATCATTAAATCAGAGTTCCACATTTAAATTATAGTCAGATCCTTCAGGGATCTGGCTTTGGTGAGTTTATATGACAAAAAAAAAATAATATAACCAATAAGTAATAATTCATAGATTTTTTTAAGAAGGTAATTGTTCTTAACAGAAAATTTAAAAATAATAATAATCCCTTACATTTGCCTAGCACTTTATAAGTTTTAATAATGCTCATCTCAAGCAAGTTGCTGATGCACCCCTGGAACACGGGATTATAATCCACATAAAACAGACTTTCATTCTTCTCCTTTAAGCAGCCAGCTATTATTAGTCAATAATAAATATGGTCATTAATGGGAAATAATTTTTCAAGACATTAAGACATTGATGTTAACATTTTCTTTTCTTCCTCGTACCCGCCGGGGATTTGCAGGAAAATGGACAAAGAAAATACGGTGGCCCTCCGCCTGGCTGGGATGCCGCACCCCCAGAACGGGGCTGTGAAATTTTTATTGGAAAACTTCCCCGAGACCTTTTTGAGGATGAACTTATACCACTATGTGAAAAAGTAAGTCCAAATTTAACATTTACTTTTTCTTATCTTTCAAGGGAAAAATACCATTCTCGTCACTGTTCTTTTACTCTTTTTTTTTTTGGACTGGGGCTGGGTTTAAACCTGCTCCCCTACCCCCATTTGGGGCCAGGGTCCTACTCCTTTGAGCCACAGGCACCGCCTGCTCTTACTCTTCTTGATGACAGTTTGTTTCTCTTCCAATTGCCATTCCTCAAAATCATGGACAAAGTTAAAGCCTTCCTGGCTGTGAGTGATTGCTCCTTTGTTGGCCCAGATCTTTGTGCTGTTTCTGACAGCTTGACCTGCTAGTCACTACTGACTTTCATATCTATACCTCGTTCCCCAATCTCTCCACTGGTGACTCTGCAAACCCAGTGTGTCTGTCCATCTACAATCACACTACAACCTGCCTAAAATTAGCTATTGCTCCAACCTAACATTTTAATAAGGTTTTATAAAGTACAGTGTTTTCATATTAAAAGCATACGTATGTTTGTCGTGGCTCAAACACATACCTATAAATATTGATCCTGAACGAAATTTTCTTCTGTAAGTCTCAATTTCTTGTCTATCTTAGTGCATCAGTGAGATTAAGAATATGGTTTCTCAATGGCACCATATATTATATTATATAATACTTACTATGGAATAAATTCCTCCAGTTTTAATTCAGATCAAGAATTAACCAAATTCAAATTAAAGAGAAAATAAGAAATTAAAATTTATTTTCCATAATTTACTGAGTGGTTTTGAACAAGCACATCACTGAAAAATTTAGTGAATATTTAGCTCTTTCCCTGATTGCCACAATCAATTGTGTGTATGTATGTGTATGTGTGTGCATGTCTATCTAACTCAGCCTCAGATGCAGAAACATCTGATTTTATATATACAATCCTACCTGGCACATGGACAAATTATGAGGACTTAATTCTGTAAGAATCATATATACTGGCTCGGCGCCTGTGGCTCAAGTGGCTTAGGTGTCAGCCACATACACCTAAGGTGGCGGGTTGGAATCCAGCCTCGGGCCCGCCAAACAACAATGATGGCTGCAACCAAAAAATAGCTGGGTGTTGTGGCGGGCGCCTGTGATCCCAGCTACTTGGGAGGCTGAGGCAGGAGACTTGCTTGAGCCCAGGAGTTGGAGGTTGCTGTGAGCTGTGATGCCAGAGCACTTTACCCAGGGGGACAGCTTGAGGCTCTGTCCCAAAAAAAAAAAAAATCATATTTACTGAATATAAAATTGAGCATCAAGAAACACCTGAAACACAGAGATGAAACATACTCAAAGTCTTTCCTAAGGAGCTCAGAAGAAATAGGTATCCATCACTGAACACCTTGGGATGAGGAGGTTTGAGCTGAGAAGTAATCAGCCACCAAAGTAATGGCATACGCTTAATAACACTTCTCCTAGACATGCCCATTATAGTGTGATGATTTGGGCAATCCTCTTGAACAGCAGCCAGCAATAGAAAATTTACAGTGGTCACTAGCTAAGTCTGTATTGCTGCTGGGTGGTGGCAGGGAGAATTCTGTGGGCAAGCAGAGTCCCTGCCCCGATAAGGATGGAGTGAGTGCTCTCCACCTGTGGAGGCCCTGGCCCCGCGTCAGTTGTATTAGGACTAGCACTGACCTTCAGCCTTCAGGGTGAGAAAATAACAAGACTTCCCAGATCAGCCTCTGAAACACATGTGGGTTCATTTCAAGGTCATGACAAGGAGAAAAGACAGCTAGGAAGTCAGTATACCAACATTCCAAACGAGCATTCTTGGTTTTTGTTGAAAACATCAGTGATAGAGTAGGACCAAGCAGAGATGAAACTACAGAGACTGCAGAGGTCCCTCTGGAGGGCATGGACAAATCTATCAAAAAAAGCGTAATTAGGATGACAACGTGTGTTTTCAGATCCCTAAGACATCGCATAAATCTCCAGATAATTATGGGATGAAAGGTCTTTCACCATGTCAAAAACATTCCGTTAAGTCAAGTTGACATGTCACTTGTACATATTTTCTTTATTTAACTTGATTTTTCCCATAAGTCAGATAATTGAACTGAACCCAGCATGAAAATATGCAAACCGTTCCACATGGGACTCCACTGCCAAACGGTGCTGTAGGAGGCCGACTTCAGGAAACATTGTGTGTGTGCGTGTGTGCGTGCGTGCATGTGTGTGTGTGTGTGTGTACGTGTTCATCTGCAAGTATAAATATGAACTTTCTGTTTCTGTGACTTACAGATCGGTAAAATTTATGAAATGAGAATGATGATGGATTTTAATGGCAACAATAGAGGATATGCCTTTGTAACATTCTCAAATAAACTGGAAGCCAAGAATGCGATCAAGCAACTTAATAATTATGAAATTAGGTAAGATCCACCTCTTCTGGATTAAAAGTGAATCCGATGATGCATCATTATTTTTCTTTCAAGTTTATGTAAATAGCATATGTAAGAAATCTATAGACAAACAGGCAATAGAAAACAGGTTTGTTCTTTTTCTTGGTACAAATAAATTTGACGAACTATTTATTTAGTAGCAATACTATAAGAGGGGCCAAACTAAGTTCTGTGAAAATGTTCAAAGCAGCAAAATTCATTAATTTATCTACTTCCTAAATATGTGCTGGGTACTGTTCCACCATCCTTGTACTAAACAAACAAATATAGAAGATGACTTAAAATAGTCTGAAAAAATAAAAGCAAAGAGGGGATAAAGTTATGTGAGGAGGTGAGTATTCTAACTTAGTGTACTTAAGAAAACACTCTCTGGGAAAATGAAATTTGATCTGAGATTGAAAGGAAAGCGCCAGCCAAGACCATCAGACCTGGGGAAGGTTATTTCAGGAACAGAGAGAACAAAGTTCCCTAAATGAGAAGGAGCTGGGGATGACGGAGGGAGAGGAAGAAGCCCACCGGAGGAGGGCGGAGAGCAGCATGGCTGGAGAGACCTGTATTCGGCAATGAAGAATGCGAATTTTAATAAAAAAGGAAAATCATAGAAGAGTTTTTTTTTCCCACATTAATATGAGGCTACAAAGGTTTAGGTTGCATGGTTTTCAATTCTGAGGTAGAATTCAAGTTGTAGTTGAGCCCTTCACCCGGGGGGTGTGCCGAACACCCTCACATTGTGCACATTAGAGGAGATCCTGCCACCGGCCCTCCCACCTCCTGCCAGTTGGACAGTTCTTATTAAAGTTACCTTTTTTAAAACATGACTCTGGCTGTTGGGTGGAGAGTGGACCATAGCAGCGTGAGAATGGAAAGAGGAAAGCTGGCTGGCTGCTGGACTGGTCTATATCTAGGCAAGAAGGGATAGTGGTTGGACAAGGAAGTTAGCAGTGAGGGTAGGGAAAACAAGTCCTATCTAGGATATACTGTGAAAGTTGAAAAGACGAGACTGTCTGGATGTTGGAGTCAGAGTTTGAGAGAATTCAGGACTCTGGGAGGAAACCTAGGATTCGGTCCAAGTATCTTTGGAAATGGTAATGCCATTGATACGGAAAAGACTGGAGGAATAGCAGGAAACACGTGAAGAGCTCCGTCTGGGGTGTGCTACATTTGAGAGGCGTATTGGACAAACCAGGGCAGATGCTAAGGAGGTGACTGCATGATAGTGCAGGCAAGAGGTTACATTGGAATATAAATTTGGGGGCAGCTGGCAAATACAGATAGCACTTAAAACTACCAGACTAGAGGAGGGTTCCAGGACATCATTGACACAGTGCAACCAATAACTGGTTTTTTACAAACTGGAAATAGGGGCTGGGTGCCATGGCTCATATCTGTAACCCAGCACTTTGGGAGGCTAAGGCAGGAGGATCACTTGAGGCCAGGAATTCGAGACCAGCCTGTCAATATAGTGAGATCCCATCTCTACAAAAAATTTTAAAAGAATTAGCCAGGCACAGTGGTGGGTGTCTACAGCCCCTGCTACTTAAGAAGCTGAGGTGGGAAAAATCACTTGAGCCCAGGAATTCAAGGTTACAGTGAGCTATGATCACAGTTGCACATTCCAGCCTAGTGACAGAGCAAGAGTGTATCTCTAAAAAATGATAAATAAGTAAACTGAAAATAGGGTTAACTTTATGAAACTGAGTTTTAAAACCTTTGTCTGGTGAAAGAACTGTCACAAATCCTTTCTTAAAAAGTTCTGAGCTACCCTGAAGAAAAATAATGTTGCAGTTAAAACACAATAGCTCTGGGGCCAGCCAGTCTTCACTTGAGTCCAGCAAGTAACTTAATACCAGCAAGCCTCAATTTTCTCATTTATAAATTGGGGATAATATCCATTTCCTAGGTTTTATTGCAGGGCTACTATAAAGATTTTTAAATGCTTACCCCAGTGTTTAGAATGCAGTAAGAAGTCCACAAATGATAGGATTATTATGTATTAGCACAATTTTTGACATCTATTTTCTTTCTGAAATAGGAACACATCTTAAAATTGATCCAATTTTAAACTTGATGAATACAGAAAGAACAGAATTCCACCATTATTTTTCTCCCACCTTCTACAGTCCCCCCAAAGTCACATTCTCCTTATAATTCTTCAAATCAGTCAACTACTAGGTCATTTTTCTTAAAATCCTTATCGACAGAAGATCAATTAGATTTGATAATTACTAGTAGCCCAGCCATTCAGTCCCAAGGGTGGATTCTGGGACAGAGTCTTAGAGAAAATATAAGGCACCTTTTCTTCTCATACACACCTCCACGAGCCCAAACAATCTTTGTGTGGTACGTGGAAAAGTGTTTACAGTAAAAAGCAGGAGCCTGAGGCCCAGCCCAGGTTCCTTTAGACAATCTTCTAACATCTTCAAGTATCATTTACATCCTTGGCACCTAAACCTTCAGGGATGTAGTGAGTATCCACCATAAGAAAAAATAGACACTAAAGTGCTTTAAAAGGGCTGTAAAAAGCTATATTTTAATATTACAGTTATATGATTTCAAGGGTTAGAAAATTCCCCATTCCTTGGTCTTTCATGGAATGTGGACAGCCTACTAGGAGGTTATTCCTGAAAAGCCTTGTAAGTTGAGATGTCCGTGGAATTGGCTATGCAGGGCACCAGTAGGATTCGTTCTATCTACTCAGCACATCGTTATTCATTCCGCTCAATGCTCTTTGATAATAGATAGGTTGTAAATGATGAACATAATCAATCCACCAGTCACTGATGATTAACAGCATTCTTCATAAACTTCAGTGTCTTTGTCTTTAAAATAGAGATAAAAATATTACCTACCTCATGGGGTGTCAGGAAAAATAAGATAATGCACATAAATCTCAATGCCTGACATGCATCGGTGTTCTGCAAATGTTTGCTGACGGCTATGATGAGGGTGATAGGGAGGGGGGTGGGGGGAAAGGAAGAAGAGGAGGAGGAGAAACATGACAAGGAATTTAGAAAGAACATGAGTGGCCAAGATTCCAGTCAAAGCTCAGGTTGGATGCCAGAGACCATGCAAAAGTTACTTTACTAATTACTAGGCAAGAAGTGACAGTGGTTGGATGAGGAAGTTAAGGGCACAAGTTACTTGGAAAATTAGGGTTGGATAAATGCAATATGACATAGCAGAATACAGACCCCGGAGACAACCTCAGCTACTTCCACCCTCTGTTGAGTCAGTCCTGCCAGAGAGGGAACCTTGCTTGTACAAAAGAGAACCTCCCGTGATTTGCTTTTAGGTTCCGTTTCTCAGGGGATAAATATGGCTCTTTTCGGGAAAAGATCCACCCCTGCCAAATCCTCCTCCTTATCATCAAATATTCACTGGACATCATCTAAATGACTGGTGTCTAGAGACATGAAAGCTGCGCCCTCAGCTTTTGAGAGCTGGCTCTTTGTCTCCGGGAAGGCTGGAGAAGGTGCCTGACAAACCACACAGGTTTAAAAATAGCACATGGAATGCTAGGCTCCCCTACTGGTAGATGGTACATGACCAACCTCCTAACTATCAAAAATAATCTCTAAATAAATAATACCTTGGAAAAGAGGGTTTTAGTGTATAAGTAAAAAAGAAAAAAAAAAACTATAAGATCATTTTATGAACGCCTTGAGCCCCTCCCCCCAATAAACACATTCCTGGGCTAACGCTTACTAGACGGAGATGGTGCTGTCACAGAACTGATCCTCGCATCTCCAGTAAAGAGTTCTGTCACGAAACTGATATGTGATCCTCGCACCGCCAGTAAAGGCTAGGAGACAACTGGGACAGGGCTCAATCCTGGTCAGAATGCCTGCCACATGACCCAGAGCCATTAGATCCAAGGAAATCCACCCAATCTCCCACTCCTCCTACAGAGAGTTTATGAATGACTGAGTGGCTACCTTACCTATGTTCAATAACTTTGTGTTATCGTAAAGGTCACAAGCCTAATCTCCAACACATGGAAAACATCAAAAAGCAGAAAGTAGTAAAAGTTGAAACCATGTCTCCATAACCTCGCTGCTGAAAGATGACCGCTGACATTTTATTATCTTTCCCGCTTGTCTGTACATTTCCAATCAAAATGGCCTTCTCATATACCTATTCTACAGCCTTTTTTTAAAACCCAGCAGCATACCGTGAACTCTTTATAAACCAGTGAACATTCTCCTCTATGACTATTTTTAATGACTTCAGGACATTTTATGGGATGAATGCCCATGTTTTATTTGCCAGTGATTTTCAGCCAAGAACAGTACTGTCCACCCTAGGGGACATTTAGAAAAGTGGGGAAGTACTTTTGAATGACTTGACATATCACCATTGGTATTTGATGATCTAGAACTGAGGATGAGAAACATACTATGAGATATACAAGGAAATGTCCAGTCTCAAAGCCAACAACATCTCAGTTGAGATGAATTAAATCAGTTCTTTACTGTGAGATATTTTGCTCATTTCCAGTTTAGGGGCTAAGTAGCAGCAATAAATATCCTTAAATATGAATCTTGCTAATCACCTTATTTCCCAAGGACACTTTCCCAGAAAGGGGATTATTTGGTCAAAAGTTATGCACACTTAAGACTTTGATACATTTTGTCAAATGTCCTCCAGAATAATTTAATTAATCCATGGCAGCCTATGAAAGTCTAACTTCAACTTGCTAATAAGCAACTCCACACAGTGGAAAAAACAGGGACTGAGATCCCAGGGGTCAGTTTCACCTCTTACAGTCCATAAAATCTTAAGCAAGTATTCTTAGAGTCTCCAGTTCATCTGCCCACCACATAGGACTGTTGTGTGGACCAAATAGTGTGTGAAAACCTGTTCAAGTTTAAAGATTTGTTCTATTTTTAATAAACATCACATCAGTACAGCTTTTCTCCTTGGCCAGAAAAGAAAGGGAACATCACAGGTTGCAAATTCAAATGCCTGCAGAGCCAGGCACATGACGTGAGTAACACAGGCCAGGTGCAGAGACCTAAGGACTGGGACACATCAGGGAACACACCAGGATGACAACTGATGAATCCACAGGTGTCTACAGAGAGCAGGTACCTCTCCGCTTCACATAATATTCTTCCTTTAGAAAACATACAGCCCATGTTGACATAACTAATAATCTCTCAAAAATAACCCCAATGGTCCCAACCTGGTTTCAACACTCGGAAGAACAAACATCCTGCATCTGCAGGCCACACCAGACCCAGGGCCAGATATTTGCAAACTCAGCCTTCACCCTTAATCACACACAGATTCTCATCTGCCAAATACCTGCTCTTTTCGCAGAAATGGACGCCTCCTGGGGGTTTGTGCCAGTGTGGATAACTGCCGGTTGTTTGTCGGGGGGATCCCAAAAACCAAAAAGAGAGAAGAGATCTTATCGGAGATGAGAAAGGTCACTGAAGGGGTTGTGGACGTCATCGTCTACCCAAGCGCTGCAGATAAAAGCAAGAACCGGGGCTTTGCCTTTGTGGAGTATGAGAGCCATCGGGCAGCCGCCATGGCCCGGAGGAAGCTGCTGCCAGGTTAGCAACGCCCTTCTCAAAGATGAGGCTTCTCTGCTCCATCCTGCCTGACTCAGCAGACAAAACAAGTGGGGGGGGGGGGGTTCCCGGGTTTTTTTTTTTTTTTGCAGTTTTTGGCCAGGGCTGGGTTTGAACTTGCCACTTCCGGCATATGGGGCTGGCGTCCTACTCCTTTGAGCCACAGGTGCCACCTCAAGTAGGGTTTTTATTTGCTTTTTATTTGGGAGGTGGAGGGTTTCCCTATATCTTTGATGATCTTTTATATCTCACAGTTTCTAACTTTCCCTAAAGTTTTCACAGAGTGAGTTTTGAAAAATGTTCCCTCTGTGCACTGAATCTAATTTACATGGACTGGAGAATTCCAGAATCTTAAGTGACAACAATCCTATGATAAATCCTTAAAGGGAGAAGTTGCCTTCAAATTAAATATATCCTAAAATAAATAGAAACCGGACCTATTATCCATTATAGCGCAGAAATAATAAATTTCAAGTGATACATTGTCCCAGTGACGATTAAGTGATATAGTATGACTCCCTGGTGTCTAATAATTTCTGTGCAATTTGAGCAAAGAGAAATAAAATTTCTTGTTAGAAAGACACCTTTGTTAGGTGCTATACTACAAGATACGTGACATTTGGGCAATAACCATTAATTTCTGAATTTAAAAGACTCCGAATTGTAGCTTAAAGAAAGTTTTTAAATAATATTTTCATGGAAGTGAAAAAAAAATGAGATAACTCCAAAAATTGCTGACTTGATTCGAAAGGTGGAGAGTTTTTCATCCCCACCTTCTTCATTCTTCACCACCCAATGCTCAAGTCACCTAAATCACAGACTCGTGAACCACGCATATCATCTCTTGGTAACCTGGACTTAGTATTTTGCTATATGCTTCAATCCTCTCACCTTCAACACCAGTAATTCTGCCACTGAAAAGACTCTCGCAACCATTCTCAGTCCACTGTTGTTGTCTAAATGCATCCATTCTAAACTTCAGACAATTTTTCAAGGTCTCTATTGTTCTCCTAGCTCTTCTCTTTATCATTCTCTCCACCAGCTACCTACCCCATAGTAAATATGACCACCAGATAAAAGTCTGCAGAATATCTTATCATCCTTTCAACAAGTTCTTGCAAATGGTAGGGATTCAACCTCTATCATAGCTGAAGAGTGCCACCTGCTCCTGGCTGTATATAAGGACTAAATCTCTGAGCCTGTTATTCAAAGCCTCTCATTCACGTCCCCAGTCCTTTACAACCGTATGTGCTATCTTCTATTTCCCAACAAAAAACCCTCCTTTCTATGGGACAGACTCCTCGATGTCCTACATAACCACCATGTTCATTTCTGTCCCCTTTATTGCTAATGCTGTACCTTTTCTAGAAAGATCTGCCATTCCTTTGCTCAGGACATTCACCCCAGCTCAGCCAGTACCTCCTTGAGAACCCCGCTGCCACTATTCAAGCCTTGAACTAGTCACTTTCCTCCCTCAATTGAAGCAGCCATCATTATCTGTAGAAAGAGCTATGTAAAGTCGTTTTGGGGGTTGGGGAGAATGACGTGAAGGATGGTGAAAGACAGTTTTCAGGGTCCAGACAATCAGTGTTTCTACAAAGCCTGAATGCCTGAAAGCTTCTTCCACCAAAAAAAGCTTCTGTCTCCACATAAGTTGAGCTGACTAGGCCCAGCAAGCCTAAGCGGCTAGGCTTCAGAAATTTTCAAGCCCCTCATCATGCTTGCACACAAGCTCCTAAATTTTCCTTATGGATTCCCTGTGCCACAGCCAACACAGAGAGACTGTCTCACTCTCCCCACTCACTCCCTATATTCACTGTGATCCCAGCAGACCCCCTCACCTACAGCCCTTTAAGCTAGCCTCAGCAGGGTTCCACACCACTGGATTTTAGTCTGGCTGCCTCATCTGCAGACCAACAAGGGGAGGCCCAGCAGTGCATGAGCCAGCCAGCCCACTTCACTCCTGATGAGACCTCGGAATAAAGTCCCCTTAGATCATTCTACTTGTTACTCAATGACAACAAAGGATTTCAGTGGAATTCAGCCCTCTGGAGAGCCTGGTTATAAAGAACAAAGAGCTCTTTTAAGAAAGTTGATGAGGGGCGGTACCTGTGGCTTAAAGGAGTAGGGTGCTGGCCCCATATGGCAGAGGTGGTGGCGGGTTCAAACCCAGCCTTGCCAAAAACTGCAAAAAAAAAAAAAAGAGAGAGAAAGAAAGAAAGAAAGAACATTGATGAACAAGGACCACAGCAGCTTTTCTTTCTTCCTTCATCCAGACATAGAGACAGAAAACTGTGGCATTAAGTGAAGTGAACGCTCCCAGCCACTCACCTCCTCTCCCGGCAGTGATAGCTACCTCTTGACAAATCTCGTATTTGTAGAGTGTGTATGAGACAAAGTTGTTGCATCCAACTCACAGGCTATAAAGACATTCCCTGGGATTGGGATCCTCCAAAGAAAACAATCTAGCATCATCGTCAGACATCATCAGAATCACTTGCAGAGCCTATTGAACCACAGACTGCTAAACCCCACCACCTGATTCCATGGGTTTGGTGCAGGGCTGATAATTTGCATTTATAATGAGTTCCTAGGATGCAAAGGCACCTCAGGCCACATGTGAGACCCAGGGTCTAAATCCATGGTTGTCCATCAGGGCTGCATGCTAGAATTACCTGGAGGGCTTCTAAATAACGCTGGTACCCTTATCAATTGACTCTGCTTCACTGAGGGATAGAGCTGGGGCACAGGTGTTTTAAGTTTACCAGATGATTCCTTTGTGCAAATTTTGTGATCCAATGCTAAACCTATCAGCTAATAATAATACTGGGCATTCTTCTACATGGCATGCAAATAGCACCACCTGGGAACCACGAGGTAGTCATTTATTAGGCATCTGGAACATAAGTTGCTCTCTTCTAAATGACATGGGACATTCTTTAAAAACATGTTACCTAAACACTGCACTGAAAGAGTGCATGTTCTGAAGAAACTATATGCACCAAGACAAAAAGCAAAATATTAAAAGGAGAGCGTGTTGGGGACTTTTGGTTTTGGAGGTGTTTTTGTGTGAGAGTGTATTGTTGAACCATCATTTAAAAGTGATAAACTAAGTTTTTTTTTTTTTATTGTTGGGATACATTGAGGGTACCTAGAACCAGGTTACATTGATTGCTTTTGTTAGATAAGGACCTTCTTATATTTGGGTCCCACCTCCAAAAGGTGCACCACACCCCTTGACCCCCCACCCTCTGTCCTTCTCTTTCTCAGCTCTCCCCACCCCCAACCCCTACTGTGTACGAGGACCCTAACTGTCCTTGTATCAGAATCCATCCATTAAAAAAGATGGAGACTTTGCATCCTTTGTATTAACCTGGATGGGTGTGGAACACATTATTCTTAGTAAAGCATCACAAGAATGTAGAAATAAGAATCCTATGTACTCAAGATGATTCAGATAAGAAACTTAGTTTAGAGTCATTCTCACTGGGGTTAAATATCTCAGGGTGGTTTTCATTTGCATTTCTCTAATAATTAGGGCTGATGAGCATTTTTTCATGTTGTTAGCCATTCGTCTGTCTTCTTTTTTTTTTTTTTTTTTTTTTTTGAGACAGAGCCTCAAGCTGTCCCCCTGGGTAGAGTGCTATGGCCTCACAGCTCACAGCAACCTCCAACTCCTGGGCTCAAGCGAGTCTCCTGCCTCCGCCTCCCAAGTAGCTGGGACCACAGGCGCCCGCCACAACGCCCGGCTATTTTTTGGTTGCAGCCGTCATTGTTGTTTGGCGGGTCCGGGCTGGGGATTCGAACCTGCCACCCTAGGTGTACGTGGCTGGCGCCTTAGCCAGTTGAGCCACAGGCACCGAGCCCGTCTGTCTTCTTTAGAGAAGGTTCTAGTCATCTCTCTTGCCCAGTGATCTAAGGGTTTGTTGACTTTTTTATGTTTATTAATTTGAGTTCTCTGTAGATCCTAGTTATCAAACTTTTGTCTGAATCAAAATATGCAAAATCCTTTCCCAACGTGTAGGTTGTCTATTTGCTTTGGTTGTTGTCGCCTTAGCTGGACAGAAGCTTTTCAGTTTCATTAAGTCCCATTTGCTTATTTTTGTTGTTGAGAATGGCCCTCATCACAAAGTCTCAAAACAGCAGATGCTGGTGTGGATGTGGGGAGAAGGGAACACTTCTACACTGCTGGTGGGACTGCCCACCAACCCAAGAATCAATTAACAAGCTGTGGTATATGGACGCCATGGATTCTCAACTCTGGCTGCATGTTAGAATTAACTGAGCTACTTTTTAAATGCTAAGGTCCAGACCATCATATCAGAGTTAGGAAGGACAGTCCAGAGGTCAGTAATGAACTGGTAAATCTTTTAACAGCCAGCTCCCGGGGGAAAAACAAAAGCCCTGCTTTGTAGCATTTGCCAATTTCCACAGTATTAACACTCCAGCTGCATTTGATTTCAAGCCACCAATGTGATGTCAAAAAGTTCTGATAATTTCTTCATCCATTTTCTGTTGATGAACACTTAGATCAATTCCATATTGATTCCATATCTTGGCTGTTGTGAATAGTGCTGCAATGAACGTGGGAATACAGATCTCTCTTTGACATACTGATTTTTTTTTTTTGGCCCTCTGTAGAGTGCTATGACATGATAGTTCACAGCAACCTCAAAGTCTGGGGCTCAAGTGATCCTCTTGCCTCAGCCCCCAAGTAGCTGGGACTCTGAGTGCCCACCATTACAGCCAGCTATTTTTAGAGACCAGGTCTTGCTCTTGCCCAAATGGGTCTTGAACTCCTGAGCTAAAGTAATCAACCCACCTCAGCCATTTACATATATATATATATATATATATATATATATATATATATATCTCCAGTAGGGCCAGTAAGGTGATTACTGGATCATGATTCTATTTTTAACTTTTCGAGGAACCTCCCTGATGTGTTTCATAATGATGATACCAATTTACATTTCCACCAACATTGAACAAGGGTTCCCTTTTCCTCAAATCTTTGCCATTTACATATATATTTGCCAATATTATCTTTTATCTTCTTGATAATAGCCATTCTACCAAGCGTGAGGTGATAATCTCCTTATAGTTTATATTTGTATTTCCCTGATGATTCGTGATTTTGAGCATTTTTTCACATACCTGTTGGCCATTTGTATGGATATTAACTCCTTATCAGATATATGATTTACAAGTATGTTCTCCATTTCTTTTTTATTTCAGGTTAATGTGAGGTACAACCAGGTCACAATATTTGAATTTGCTAAGTAGAGTCCATCTTGTAGTTGTGTCCCTCACCCAAAAGGTGTGCCATACACCCCTACATTGTGCCAATTAAGTGGGAACACACCAATTCCTTTCCTCTCCTCCCCTTCTTCCCTCATTCCCCCTCCTCCCCAACTTGAGTTGAGTTTTACTCCTATGTGAGTGTGAATTAGATTATCTTCTGGCTTCATATTAGTACTGAGTACATTGGATATTTGCTTTTCCATTCTTGTGATGCTTTAATGAGAAGAATGTGTTTCAGTTCCATCCAGGTTAATAAAAAAGAGTCAGCCATAAAAAAAAAGATGGTGACTTTACAACTTGTTTTCTCCTGTTCCTTAGGGTGTCTCTTCACTGTTCCTTCCTTTGCTATGCAGAAGCTTTTTAGTTTCATGCAATATTTTTTCTTCCTTTTGCTCCCTGTGCTTTGGGGTCATATCCAAAACCATACTTCCCAGACTAATGTCATGAAATTTTCCCTATGTTCACTTTCAGCAGTTTTACAGGTTCAGGTTTTTATGTAAGTCTTTAATCCATTTTGAATTGATTTTTGTGTATAAGGTAATGACACCGTTTCATTCTGCCTCTGGTTATCCAGTTTTCTCTTCACCATTTGTTGAAGACTGTCCTTTCCCCATTGGATGTCCTTAGACCTTTGTTAAAGGTTAATTGGCCATAAATGCATGGATATACTTCTGGACTCTATTCCATTCCATTGGTCTATATGTCGATTTCTATGTTAGTACTATACTGTCTGGGTTACTATAACTTTGTAATATACTATGGCTTACTAATTTTGAAATCAACTAGTGTGGGGCCTCCAGCTTAGACCTTTGTATTTCATTGCTTTGAATTGGCTCTTTTGTGATTCCATACAAAATTTTAGAAGTTTTCTATTTCTATGAAAAATGTCCTTAGAATTTTGGTATTGATTGCATTGAATCTAGATTGTTCTGCTCTGGGTAGTGTGAACCTTTTAACAATAACAATTCTTCTAATCCATGAACATGAGATATCTGTTTATTCATTTTGATTGAAAATAATTGCCTCCCACGTACAATGATTAAACTAAACCCTTACCATTCCAACAATTCTGGATTTTGTCCTTTCAAGCTTTGTAGCTTGTTCCCAAACAATAAAACAAGAAACTGACTAGATTTCCAACAAAATTTAGAATTTGAGTTGATTCTCATGCTCCTCTCGTGACTTCAACAGGATTTGCACTGTTTATGGATAAAGGAGCTGTGTATCAAAAAGCAAAAGGGGGAAAGTGGTAAAATGAACCAGGTCTAGGCAAGTGATCCTCTCTCAAGCTCACTTCTTCAATAACAGTGGGAGGCATTTCCCTCCTCACAGGGTTACTGAGAGAAGGAATTGAGATAGTCCATGGGAAACATGTAATATCCGTGGTGGTACAAGACACTCAACAAATAGTAATTGTAGGAATACAAAAATAGATGTCATCACAGGTAACAATGACCCTTTCATTAAGATATCAATTTCTCATTATATTCTTCTGCTCCTCCCCTGTCTTCTTAATTTGGATAAAAAAAAATTTTCTTCAGGTTCTCAAGTTAGTCCTGTTGTGACAGAAAATGAGGAGGAACCACAGTTTGTCTGAGCTCTGACCATATGCAGGGGACAAAGGACAAACTAGGGGTGCCTCAGCACCCCCACCCATGCACCACCATTTTTTAGACATCTCAGTGGTGGTGCCTGGCCAAGATAGCAACACAGATTCCAACAGCAGCAGACATATTTCCTAGTAACTATTTAAATGTTCTACAGAGTCGAACTGTGTCTGAGCCCTAAATCCATTCTTTTCCTTTCTCTCTTGATATTTCACCTTGATATTTCATCCTAAGAGAGCTAAGAGCCAAATGTGCCCAATGCTGCCTCATTTCTCTTCTTTCTCAAACTGCATCTTGGTTCCCTTTATATTCAATCATTCTAAGCCACTAGTCAGACAGAACTCCCTTCTAGCCAACTCCTGTATTTATTTGGAATGTCTCTTAAAATCAATAATTATCCATTTTACTGGTCATTTTCCTCAGTCAAAACCTCAGGTTCAGTTCAATTTAAAAAGCCCTCACTATAAGATGATGTTGTACAAATGTCTACATAATTAATCATGCTCGGGTGATCATTTTCAACAGGAAGAATTCAGTTATGGGGCCATCCGATCGCAGTGGACTGGGCGGAGCCAGAAGTAGAAGTTGATGAAGACACGATGTCTTCAGTGAAAATCCTGTATGTCAGAAACCTTATGCTGTCTACCTCTGAAGAGATGATCGAAAAGGAATTCAACAATATTAAACCAGGTAAGGCATACATATAAGATTATTTTTTACAAATGCACTCGAAAAGCACTCATGCTTGAGATGACTTCCCATAACTTTAAATAAGGGTACCTTTCATTTAGCTCATTCTCAAAATTGCATACAGAGTACTCAAACCATGTTTCTATTGTTGGATGAGAAAATTGGAACATACAGTCCTACAACATTTATCAATGTTATAATTTTACACTGATCAGACAAAGGGTTTCTCAACCTTAGCACTATGATGTTTTGGAACGATTTTTGGTTTGAAGATGGGGGTTCTGTCCTGTGAATTATAGGATGTTTAGCAACATCCCAGGATACTACCCAATAGATATGAGTACCGACCTCCAATATGTAACAACCAAAAATGTCTTAAGACACTGTAGAGAAATGGGGCAGGAAAAATTACCTCCAGTTGAGAACCAATGGAATAACCTTATACTTTAGGTACATCAATAAGAAGGTAACAATTAATCCTAAGAAACTTATTTGGGTAAAGAGGCAGGGAAAGGACCAAAATGAAGGTAGACAGGATAATTAGTTGCCACTCATCTTGTGAATACTTTTCAGTATCAATTCTAAGCACTAAGGTTGACTCCCCACCTCTTTCTTCTCAATATAGGAGCCACAACACCAAGACAAGTAAAGCATTTTAAGAAATAATACCCAAATGAGCACTTCCCCAAAACAAGCCAGAACATAACGTCTATAAACTTTTAGTAGATATTACTCATCCTAGAAAAAGTGGAACTTAATTGTCCAGACTTATAAGATGCCCTAATTGCCAAACTTTTGGAACACGGACCTTTTGGGGCAAACCATCTGTGGGATTATTGTATCTTAGAACATACTCTGGGAAACAGTGGCCTGGATTTATCAAATAGCATCATCCTTTCATAACTGAGAATATCTCAGTCTCCTGGCAAATTCTCTAAGTTGCTGATAAGCATGGCCCATGGTGCTATCATGTTAAAACTACCTGAGAATATTCATTTCATACACTCACGTTTCCTGTTGCCAACTCCGGATGCTATTTTAGGTGTAGCAAAGTAAAAAACTGATAATTGGCTGTGAAGGTAATTAGTAAGGATGTCATTTCCCCCTTTTTAAAGATTCCTCCCTTTTTAAAGATCTGTCTCCCTCAAGCCTCAGGAAATCTTCCTCCCTTGACATTTTAGGACAATGTGGTGGTTCCACATCAACAGCTGTGAATCCATGTTCCAGTATAGAAACTGAAACTGCTGCCCCACTACGCTCCAGGCATTGCTGTGAGCACTTTCACAGTGTATGTCCTTTATTCATCATGACAGCCCCATACTATAGGTTACTTCATTTGTTCCATTCTGTTCTAGATTAAAAAACCTAGGACCCAGAGTAGTTAGGTAGCTTACCCAGGGTCACACAGCTAGCAGGTGGCAGATCCGAGATTTGACTCCAGGCTGGTTAATAGGAAAAGGCTGCTTCCTTGTCATTAGTTACCCGCTTTCCTAGTTTGTAGACTACCTATTGGCATGTTGAAGACAGACATGTGCCTGGGCCTATTAATCATAATGCAAATAATCAATGCCAAATCTGTTTAGCTCCCTCTCAGGCCTAAAGTGTGTCCAGCAATTCCCAGGAACATCCAGGGGCTACTGGAACAACTCTGGGCTCTATAATGATCTGTGGCTTGTTCCTTCTGGCATTGTGCAAATGAACATGAATTGCAGGGTGTGAACAACTAGCAGATATATCCGCCACCTTAAGGGGTAAAAGCAGAGCTAACTAGCTTCTCTTCCCATGGAAAGGATGTATTACTTTATCAAGGCAATAAAACAATTGTGGAGAGAAATAGGACAACTTAGTCTTTAAAAATTCTATTTAAAGTTTAGATCCCTCAGTGGAACCTGAAAATTCCCTCCAAATATTTGACCATATATCATATAACCATGATTAACTTGGAAAATGCCGTATTGCCACCCAGAGGAACAAATGAAAATCAGAACAAAACCTGGGGCCTGAACATGTTTGTTCTACCCCAAAGTAGCTAGCGGGGTGTCTTTCGAAGTTTCAATTATAGGCATTCTACAAAATCTGATTTTCCTGCAATGATCTGGCAGCATCAGAATCTCCTGGTTAAAATATGCACCACTTGGCCCATCTAGGGTGGCTCAAGTATTTTCATTTCTACTAGACTCCCAGGAGAAGCTGATGCCAGTCGGGGACCACTCTTGGAGAACCATAGCCCATTGATAAACTTTCCGTTGGCACACAGGTGTGTTTCTCCTCAGGGAAATTGGTGTGTTGCTGACAAGTTGATAATAAACAGTAATATTTTTCTGCTTCCCTGTGTCATGATTTCAGAGGTCCTTTTTCTTCTTTACCATGTGGCGAATACTACTGTAGAGAAAACTATCTTTTATGATACAAACTCTAACTTTCTAAATGTTCTGTTCTAGGAGGCTAAATTTTTATATGTTAAGTTTTCCAAAAGCAGGTATGCTTGAGCATTATCATGCAAAAATGCAAGATGATTTCCCATATCTGCAAGGAGACTTTCACAACACCTAAATTCATTATCATCTCAAATGCCAGGTAACTAGTGTGGAGGATAGAAGCAGGAGGGTGAATAGGCTGAAAATATTCCCTGATTCCACGAGTGTTTACTGAGGAGGCCCTGTGTCTAAGGCAATAGGCCAGAGCTGGGTGAAGATGATGCCTCTGAGACAGATCCTGTTCTCAGGGAGCTAACAGACTAGGGGAGCCTGGTGGAGAATGACACGGAAGGATGAACAGAACAAAGACGAAAAGGGTGGAGGTCACAGTCGGCCGATCAACCTCCCTAACAATGACCAAGACGCGCCATGGGGTTAAGCCAGGGGTCCTCAAACGTTTTAAACAGGGGGCCAGTTCACTGTCCCTCAGATCGTTGGAGGGCTGGACTGCGGGCCCCAGGACGAGTCAGCTGCTAAACAGGACAGGTGGCGGCAGCAAAAACACCTGGCGGGCAGGATAAATGTCCTAGGTGGGCTGCATGTGGCCCACGGGCCATAGTTTGAGGACGCCTTAAGCCATAACAATCCTTCCACCTGACACTGAAGGGAACAGAGACCATATTGGAAGTTCAGTTAATTCCATGTCTCTTGCTTCGTGTTCTCAGGTACCTGCGTTTATTCTCTCCCTCTGGCCAATTTTGTTCTGTATAACTGGTCATAAGAGTCAGGAGTTGAAGGCTGAGGGAGTGAAAAGAGAAGTATCACAATGGTTTAAATTATTCCTACACTGAGTGCCTACTATTATTCCCCAAAAAGAAGACAGCCACAGTCATTGAACCATGTGGTAGAGACTCTAACTGCCTGTGTGACATTGAATCTACCAGGATAACTGGACTTTGATCAGGAAAGAAAGGAAAGACTTATTTTTCTCCCCCCGACCCCAGCAGGCTGTCTCATTCTCTGTGGTCTCCCTGGACTCTTAAAATACACCCCAGTGAGGGTGAGCTAAAAGGGAAGCACTGGCATGCTAAATTGACAGTGGTTAAGCTGGTTTCCATATCACCTGCGCTCTAAACAAAAGGTCTATTTTTCAAATTGAGCAAGCAACAATATTCTACAAAGATAACATTCAACTATCTTGCTACAGCTTTCAAACAATTTGTAAATGTTGCCGTCAACGTGGTCAGCAGTTCCTCTACATAAAAATAAGCTTGGTTTGTTAGTTTTTATTACATAAATAATATACATCTTGTCAGTATTTATAAAATATCAAAGTATATCAGTTAAAATATGAATCATTCCTGAAGTAATCTGTTATTTGGTCTCTATCTTTCCAGTTTTCTTTCTATATATTTATACTTGTGTGCACATCTATGTAGGTTGGGATTTTAAAAATGCTACATTATTGTATAAGTTTTTTAAAATTAAATATACAACTGACATCTTTCCCTGTATATATACTATTTTGTTCTCTTTAAATATTCCTTGTTATTGGATAAATGTACCAGATGTAGACACTCCCATGAAAATGGACCTGAAGTTGTTTTCTTTTTGCTATTTCAACAGTGATATACATGTAATTGATATTCTTATGCAAGATCCTTCCACATACTGTAGGAATGTTTCCATAGAAGACATTCCTCAGAGTGGAATCCGTAGATATTCACGTTGTTTCCAATTTTTAGATATGACAGCATGGTAGAAAACTGTCTTAGTTCTCAGATGTTCTTTCAGAAACATCTTTTTTTTTTTAATCTAAAGAATATTAGATAAGGATCTAGGAGATCTGGTTCTAGTTCCTAGGTGTGAGACTCAGATCTCATTTACCTTGTCAGAAGCATAGTGTCTTAATATTTAAGTTAAAAATAAGTAAAGTGAAGAAAATTTCAAGTAAATCACTGCTAAGTCTGTCCTAAAACTCTAAATTCTATTATATAAGACAAAAGAGATGAAGTATTGGGGAGACCCTAAAACTTAAAAAGGTAATCACCTAAATACACATTTATAAGAAAACCAATAATTGAATCCAACAATTCAACAAATATTTTGTCATGCATAAGGTACTATCCTTTATATTAAATAAGATGCCAAGTAAGATGTCATCCCTAAGCTTGAAAATCTAGCAAGTTACTAATTATAATAAATTGGAATATAAATGTTATTTAAAAATTACAAACAAAATCTGAATATGTAGAATTTAATACCTGAATATGTAGAATTTAATACCTGAATATGTAGAATTTAAAACCTGGACTTGTTAAATACTCTTGATAATAACTTCCTTAAATATTGGGTCTCAAAAAAAACAGAACTCCTGGAAGCTAGGTGCTCAAAGATATTTTCAGAGCCATCTCAAGTTTCACTCATTCATTTCCAGGTGCTGTGGAGAGGGTGAAGAAAATTCGAGACTATGCTTTTGTGCACTTCAGTAACCGAGACGATGCAATTGAGGCTATGAAAGCTTTAAATGGGAAGGTAATGTAGGACGAAGAACAAACACGGACAGGGTTTCATCAAAGTTTGGTGTGGATGTTCTACCCCAAAGAGCATTTCTGCACATCTGTCTTACTCCAGCTTTCTCCAGTTCTGACCCAGCCGCCTCAGTCATTTAAGATGCCTAATATAGAAACGCACCTAATATGCCCAACTCTATGTCAAAGTTGTTCTAACTGGGGCAAGCCATTACCCTTCAATTTCCTTAGAAAGAGGGGGTTGGAGTAGAGCACTTCAGGGTGTTTTTCCCAATTTCTATTTTCTCTTATTACTTCAAAGAGATTATCACCTACATAAATCTTTTAGAGGCTCACTATCAAAAAACATATCAAAATCACTGTTTGACATTTCAACTGTGGAAGGCTAAGCATCTCTCCCTTTGCCAAGAGCAAGGTGTGAGGAAAAACTAGCTTCAATATCCTTACCGTAAATGTGTGTATGGAAACCAATGTAATATTTGCATACCAATCCAATAAACATCAAAAACTTTCTGTAGGCCACTTACCATGCTAATTAGATCTGGGATACCAAAAAAAAAAAAAAAAAAAAAACCAAAGGTGAGTGGTCAACAATCTAAAAGTTTGTTGGAGGAACAAGACAAATACACAAACACCTGTGCAAAGTATAAAATAGGCAGATTAGGTGTCATAAAAAGAGAAAAATGGTGAGAAATTGCAGAAGCAGCAGCAGGTCATAAAGAATCAGAAAATCTACCTGGATGTGAGGATGATATGTAAGAGGAGTTATGAACATTGGGTATAATTTCAAAAGACAAAATATGAAAAGGAGAGGCAGCCTTAGAAAGAGGCACAAAATCTGAGACAAGCTAGACAAGATAGGAGAACAGTAACGGAGAGTGGTTTGGTTGGAGTTCAGTGCACATGGGCTGATCTTGCAGGGCCCCAGCAGAAACCACGTAGCAAAGGAATTAATTGCAAAAATGTGAGTGGAGCATAGCACAATCCCAAGAGAATGCAAGCACCTGTAGTTAATAGCATTTCTGGAGTCAGAGCACGAGAGGGTGGAGAATTAATAGGAATCCTGAACAGGTGGTGATGGTATAGAGCAGGTCTCTTTGATAGAAGTAGTGACCTTTAATCAAGGGACACAGCCAGCCTGAGGTGACCTCTCAAAGAGGGAGCCAGGAAAGTGAATGTCCCCAATTCACTGCTGTCTCTTTCTTCAACCTCCTACCAGTGTTCCCCATGGGCCAAACTTAGTCATAATCCAGAACACCCAAGACCTCTGAGAAGGATGCCCTGTAAGGAAGCCTCCCAGAGCAGAGCACAGGCTGGAACTAGTGGGAGGGGATCTGGAGGGCAAAGGAGGACTCCTCAGCCTGGGTCCTTCAGACACAGGGAGGTCTCTGGCAGATGAGCTTCTCGGGGGCCCACTCAAACTCAAAAAAGTTTGCGTGTCAAGGGAAAAAAATGTACTGATTCTGAAATATCAGAAGAAAACTGCAAAGCAAAAACTAATGCATAAATCCATGTCTAAGGGACATTATTTCATCTTCCCTGATCATGATATTTAGTATCTTCAAAAGATTATTACTTTGAAATAATTTGTAAGTTATTACTTTGAAAACAATTTGTAAGTCAGATTGTCTCTATTTGGATACCGTCCTGTATGTACACCATGATTGCCAATCATCAATTAAATACTAAACAATTGGTATAATTGCAATGGAAAATTATTCAGATAATTCCCAATTTTTATAGCTACATACTTTATAGTAATGTTTACATTTAACATGTAAAAATATATTCATTAGTAAATATATGTACATTATTACTAAATATATACTAAGTATGACATTTGACTATAATGTAGCATGGAAAAATTAAAAGCATGTTTTCTTGGAACCTATGAAGGCTTTTCAGTATACATATGAATATATATATTTAATTTATTAAACAAAGAGAGGCTTTAAAGTTTGGGGGTTTTTTTATGCAGGGAAGTAATGGTCACAAATACAATTTTGGGAAATTAACCTACTAAGAATTGACTTTTTTATAGAGTTGAGAGAGAGATGTAATGGAAACTAGTTACAAAGCTATTGCAGACAGCCAGGTGGAACAAAATAAGGGCTTAACCTAAGGTGGGAATAAAATGGAAAAGGCCTCACAGAACTACAGGGGGTTCATTCACAGACCCAGGCATTGAGTGGTGATAGGGGTGAAAAGAAGGACATGCCATTGTAAGTTTCCAATATGAGAGACTATTAGGAAAGTCAGGAAGGGAAGCCTATTAGAAGAAAATTCTGATGAATTGCGCTTTGGATGTGATATTGATTGATTCAATAAATATTGTTGGAAGTCTATGAAATGAAAGACATTGTGCAGAGCTTGGGCCACTCAGATTAATGAGATATTGTCCTAGCTCTTGAGATATCTAAACCAAATAACTAAAATACAGTCCTGAGTTTCCAGTGCTGTCAGATGGGGCAGAGGAATGCAGGACTAAATCTATTATAATGAGAAATCTGGCCTTGCAGAAAATTCAACTGGCACAAACACAAACCTACAAAGAAACAAGATGCAAACAACTGAAACAGTCAGGAAACCCGGCAAACAGTGTGTCACTGAGAGGGAGCCATGTTGGTAGGTCTCAGCCGCACTTGGTCGTCTTCCTATCATCTTATGCTGCTGCTTCTTTGCTCTGTAACAGGTGCTGGATGGTTCTCCCATTGAAGTGACCCTAGCCAAACCAGTGGACAAGGACAGCTACGTTCGGTACACCCGCGGCACAGGCGGAAGGGGCACCACATTGCAAGGAGAGTACACCTACTCTTTGGGCCATGTTTACGACCCCACCACAACCTACCTTGGAGCTCCTGTCTTCTATGCCCCCCAGGCCTATGCAGCAATCCCCAGTCTTCATTTTCCAGCCACCAAAGGACACCTCAGCAACAGAGCCATTATCCGAGCCCCTTCTGTTAGAGGTAACATCAGACAGTGCTCGCCTTAGACTAACCCCAAGATTTCAAATGATTTATACTGCAGTAGTCTTAGACTAATTGCATGGGTCCACTGGGGAAAAAAAGGACTGGAAAATTGTTTATTAAAAATCAAATATTATATCAATATCTTTCCTTTCAGGGGAATATTTTTTCACATTACAACTGGTTATTGAAAAGACTTGGTCGGAACATGGTATAAACAAGCCTAGTGCACAGATTTGATCTTTGTGCAGGCCCATAAAATTTGCACAAACTAAAACCCAGTTCCATAACTGTAAGCTTCTTCTGTATCATTAAGACATCAGCCTGTAGTTGTCTGTGACTCAATACAACCCATTCAGTGGAAAGGAGTATAGCCCAATGGAAACCGATCACTTCAGATAACAAAAACATTTCAAGATACATGTACCACCACCTTTAAGTATAAATCACAAATTATCATAAATGTAGTTTAACAGATACATAAGATGCTCTTACCTGACCTGCCCAGAAATATTAGATACTTTTATCTGATGTCTTAGATCTTTGGAAAAGCCAAACTCTTAAGGACATCAGTTTTTTTCTTCAATATATGGGGAACTAAACAAACACCAAATAGAAAAAAAAAAATTCAATCTGATGGCCAGTCAGTAAATATTTCACATTTGAATTCTTTAAGAATTCCAAATGTTCAATAGATTTCCAGACTTAGTTAGTTCAAGCAATCTAGATGAAAAAGAAAGCATTTTTTATTTCCAAGAAACTAGTTTATCTCTGCCTTTGGGCTCCTTAAAATTGATTGTTCTAGGATACGGCTAATGCCAACAGAACTCCAGTTCTGTCTCCTAAATCTGACACTAAATCTGGGCGATGCAACAAACTGTATATGTAAATTTATTAATTTATTATGGGGTTGACTTTAGAAGCAAAGGGTACATCCAGATTACTCTGAGAACAAACTATCTTACTGTGTTTTACTATTTTTCAGAAGGAAAGAATTGACCATCCTTCAACAACTTTAAAAGTTCCCTAATCACAAGACAATCACTCTCCCAGAAATTGTCATGCAAAAGAAGTCATCAGGATTTCCTCTAACAGGTTTTTAGAAACCTGTCTATATGATGACACTGAAACATTATGCATTTATAATGTAAAATCATGTCATTAAGCAGTCCATACATTAAATGTCAATTGTCAACCAGTTGTGATGTGGAAAAAAAAAAAAAAACACTCCACTCTAATGAAAATGAAAGGAAAAAATGCCTTATAACAAGAAAGAAACCAATGAATAACATTCATGGATGAAGGGTAATCAACTTAATTTTTATCTCTTTATGCCACCAGTAGGAAATCAAAGTAGCAACATGGCACAACAAAAATCAAAAGGAATCTATGCATGAAACTCAATGGAAATGTAAGCCTCACAGCAAAAGAACCTAAGAGAGGGATGGTGAACTCTGAAGCATGCTTTCTAAATGTTGGTTTCCAATAAGGAGAAAGCTAGAATTCATTTCTCATGTACTGATCAGGGACAACCTCTAGGCAAGACTGATCTCCATGCAAGTGGTCATATAATATTATGTTGGAAAGTTTTCATAAACACATTCCCAGCCTCTATTCATCTACAGAAAATGTCAGCAAAAGGTCGATTCAAGACAGAAATCGAAAAACTTCTCTCTATACCCAATTTCTTAATTGCTCATGTACTTATCCATAGCTTTGATGGTATTGTTTTCTTCCGCAGGTAGTTTAAAAAGAGAGCAAGAGACACACACATACGTTGAACCTCACCTTACGCTGGGCCTCATTACATTAGAATCCTAGAATTTCCGACCCATCTTCAGGGCAATAATCAGTGTGACGTGGGCTAACTTTTCCATTACAGTAAGATTCAGGGTGATTTTCTGGTGGTTTGATTCAGTTTAATGCCTTCTTACATTCCTAGAAATTTACATGAATGTACCTGTAGGGGCTGCGGGAGTGAGAGGACTGGGCGGCCGTGGCTATTTGGCATACACAGGCCTGGGGCGTGGATACCTGGTCAAAGGAGAGAAGAGAGACGATAAGCTCTATGACATCTTACCTGGAATGGAGCTCACCCCGATGAATCCTGTCAGTCTAAAACCCCAAGGGATTAAACTTGCTCCCCAGGTAGGTAATATTATTCTAGAAATAGTTTTCTAAGGTGAGCCAATGACCATCACTCACCTTTCAGCAAATGATTTGATTTGATCCCTACTTGAGCTATTATGTATCTGGGTATTTAATAGATAAAAGTAGCCAATCAACGTGATGTACTTTGAGGGAATACTGAGCATTCAGTGCCATTATTCCATTATAGGCCCTTTCACTTTTTAAATCATGAAGTTTAAAACCTTAAATAATCTGTTGAAATGCAAAGAACCTGAAAACCATTAAACATTATCAACCAACACTTTAAATGGAAACAGATGAGGCAAAGACGCCATCTCAGAATAAGGTGTATGTGAACCTATTATCTGAAGTCAGGTTGATTGGCAAATGAAATATTGGTGACAGGGAACCCTGAATAGACTATTGAAAATATCTTTTCTCAGAAACACAGTGTCTAAGAGAGTCACTCACCATGTTATTTAGGTAAATCTGTTAAGTATGAAGTGCCCTCAGTCGTATCAATTTGTCTTCTACAATGGTTATATGTGGCAAGTGGCATTATGGTGAATCTTTATTGCTTTCACTTAAAAGCTCTGAATTTCCATGTTTCTGCATGAGGCTGTGGTTTTTGCTATTGGAAAATTAAAAGATATAAAACTTGTTCCAGTATGGAAACTGAACACCAGGGTTAAGACTAAAACAAAATAAGATCTGTATGAACCCTGAGACTTTCCCCTGTGGGTGTGTAGTATACGCTGCTCTCCTTGAAATACAATTTGTCTGAATAACCAGAGTAATAGCACCCTGAAGGAAACTTCCTTACTCCCACGACACAGGGACAAGCCTCACGTTTTTGGTAGTAGCCCTTATAATTGCAATTGAGAAGAGTGCATGATTTTCTAAAAGCTTATCTTGGGTATTTTTGTTGTTGCTGTTGTTGGGATTAATGACTTTTTCATATACACAAATTTATACATCTAAGATTTCTATTCCCCCGACCGAAGAAATTTTCAAAAAGAGGAAGAGTGCTATTAAAAGGGCACAAAGGGTTTTTGTACCATTGATAAGCAAAATAATTTTAGAAATTAAAAAAAGAGAACGCCTATCAGAATGCAAAACAACGATCACTGGTTTGTTCAGAAAGTACTGATTGGGCCACTTTTCTGTACCATGTGCTGGAGATGCACAAGTGAATATAATAAAATTCTTACCACCAAAAATGCCGTGGCAATCCAGTGGGGGATCTGACACATAAACAGAACATTATAATGAGATCTGGTAAGTGATCTGATGGAGCTTGCCCAGAAAATAATATAAAAGCTGGTCACCCAGTCTCTCTTGGGCTAAAACCCCAAATAAAGAACCTAACTGAAGTCCTAAAATACCTAGAAACTTTTTAAGAGAATAAAAAATATAATAATCACGAATTCTGTATAACAGTTCTGAAAGCTGCTATACTCTGAGAAGAGATCTTTTCTTTTTACATTAAACTCAGGTTAGAAATTGGTCAGTTTTCTATTGATATGTTAGTAATGATCTCTATCAACTAATGTAAGCTCTTTCATTTGTCTGTGAATGTTTACAAGTATGGCCTAGAAATGGAAGACTGTCACCCCCAGCCATTATAGACGGAGCCTAAGCAGCCCTGTAACAGAGCTATCAATTTCCAACAGAACTGCAGACGTACAGGTGCCGCCCCCAGAGTCAGCAGCTGGAGTGGGCGTGCCTTCGGCGTGGGTCTGCTCACCTGGCATAAACAGGCAGGCACAGATCTGCCAGCAGAAGCTAATTCATTACTGCCCCGGAACATTAGAGAATGCTTTGTGGGTGATAATAAGAAGTGCTACAAGAATATGAAAAAGACAACGTTAATAGAGAAAATAAGAGCAATCTACAAATTCATAAACTGGAAAATGCCATGGGTTTGCAGCTGGATTAGGGTCAGAATAGATAAGAAACGCCAGGGACACGTCTTGGGGCCTTGTTCAGTCTCAGGGATCTCAGGCTTACATCCTGTTTGCACAGTATACTGAATCTGCTGACTAAAGGATGGACCTCTGGACCCCTAAAAATGGCTGTGAAATGAAGAAAATAGCAGTTTTTAGAAAAGATTTAGTTTTCAGTAATTATAGAAGGAAAAAAAATCATGTCTGTCATTAAAAACAAAGCAGACTATCATAAAAATACCTGAAGTAGTGTCTTACCAAACAAATTCTTTAAAAGTTGCAATTGTCATCACCCATCTGTGAATGTTCATCAATAAATATGGATCCATTAAATGCTTCTAACTATTTTTATGAAAATGTGAGGTTAAAATGCTAAAACAAATGATATGAAATAAGAATATAGTCTCAGATTATCTTCCACAACCATTATAAACAACAATATTGAGTGTAAGAATGAGTAAATCTATCCAGGGTTGCAGCATTGGCATCAGCTTCTAAAAAATAGAGTAAGTACACCAACCAAACCACAAAATTAAGCTCTTGGTAAAAAGTTACAGCTAATGGACTAAACTAAAAACATATTAGAGTAAATGGCGTGAAAATGATTTTTATGAAGTCTCAGACACAACGTTTTAAATGGAGTTCAAATTGAGTTCATCTTAAATTTTATGAGTCATTAAACTATGTGCCATTTCATCTCCTTTCATACGAGCTTACACTCTGAAAATTAGAGTTTAAAAATCTGAAAACTGGAGAAATAATGCCACTGTGACATTTAAGGGGGATGTCACTTTTTTTTTTTTTTTAACTCTTGCAGATATTAGAAGAAATTTGTCAGAAAAACAACTGGGGACAGCCAGTGTACCAGCTACACTCTGCCATTGGGCAAGACCAAAGACAGCTATTCTTATACAAGATCACCATTCCTGCTCTGGCTGGCCAGAATCCTGCCATGTGTGTAACTTCTCCAAATTCCCTGTCATTTTTGTTTTAGAGTAAGATATGCTTAGACATTACGGGCACATAGTCACTGTCTAACCAACATGAACATTCGTGTCTACCACCGATTCATTTGGCATTAAATGCAAACATTGAGATGTGCAGCTGGGATGTGCCAGCTATGACACTAGCATCTAACAGCCCCCGATAGACATAGACAATGAATTATCAACCAATAGAAAATAAGTGAAAATGTAAAAGGTAATAGAAATGAAAATTACAAGCCATCCTTTCATCTGTGCTAATGATTTAGCTTGATTGTATGAAACCGCCATTTTCAAACATTACCCCACCACGCCCCATCATTTCCAAAGATATGACCTGTTAGTGGTAATTACCAGACCAAAGATATGACCTGTTAGTGGTGATTACCTTCCAAATTTTACCTTAAGTTTGCATTTCTATACATTTTAGAAACCATTGTGTTTCGTGTATACTTTAGAAACGCCATGTAGTGAGTTGTAAGGATGCCCCACGAATGTCATCAACCATGGATGTTCTAGGTCAATTCACAAATATTCTTATATGCATCCTAAGTTTAGAATCTTTAATAGCAAAGAGAATGAAAAGTACCCACACAAAATCCCATCATCCAACATCTAACAAAGCTGACCATGAGTGCCTGAGGTTTTCACCTGACTCAGTAGCACAAGTTTGAAAATGCCCTACCCTGACGGATGACGTGTGTTTCCAGCCACCCCTTCACGCCTCCAAAGCTAAGCGCCTATGTGGATGAAGCAAAGACCTACGCTGCCGAGTACACCCTGCAGACGCTGGGAATCCCCACAGACGGAGGGGACGCTGGGACTGCAGCTGCTGCTGCTACGGCTTTTCCAGGTATGGAAAAATTGTGCCAGAAATGGCACCCTCCAGAGAGTGTTAGGGAAACCCTTCTTGGTACCTGCACTCATGGAGATGTTTGTGAACCTTCCAACCAATAAATCAGATTTGCACCATCTAGGCACCAAGATGAAGTTACCAGAATGACCCATTAAAGGCTGAGGCAATAAAATCAAGCAGGGCAACAGAGCGGGTTCAGATCTCGGCTCACCTTTAAGTTGAATTTACCACCATATGGTCTTGAATGTGTCACTTGCTCTGAGTCTGGTTTCTGTTTGGTTTGTACTTTTAGTAAGGGAGTTTGCCACTATGAACAACAGGTGTTTATTTGAGCTCTTACCATGTGTTAGGCACTCACTTAAAAGCTCATTAAACCTCAGAAATGCTCAGGACATCACTCAGAACACCCGCCGTACAGATAAAGAACTCAAGTCCTAGAAGGATGAAGCAGTTTGGCCAATGTTGATGAGTTTTAATCAATCTTTAAGCTCCCTTCCAAATTCTAACCTTCAATTTACTTCTTTATTTTGATTCAAAAGCGATGTGTAGATCACATTTTTCTTAAATTAAATCAAAAATTGTGTGTTTGAGAAAGACACAGAAAGAGGCAAGCAGATCCTTTCAATATGCGAGTAATTAGAACTGCATTTATCTGTTCTGTAATTTTGGTCTAAGGCATACGGTGGTTGCTTAAAGTCTATCTGCGGGTCAACAACGCCTTCAAGGGTCACATATAAAAGACTTTTCCCCCATTGATTATGTACAAAGGCTAATAATTAAAAATTAATCCCTTAGAGATGAAAGGGGTCCAGGCAAGAAACTTCTTTAGGAAATATTTTCTCAGCAGTCAGAGTGACCCCATTTTTTTTTTTTTTTTTTTAGCAATAGGAGTTTATTTCTACGGAAGAAGTCTGTCATTCTGTCACTGTGTCAGTGCATGCCCTATAAGGTCAAGTGAGAGAGTTCTAACTACACCTAGAAATGTGACATTCTTATCAATGCCTTAATTCATATATTGGTCATGTGTAGGTGTGAGAACTTCCCTATTCCTCACATTCATAACACCTGCGGCTCACTCCTTTTTTTTTTTACTTTCTCAAAAAATGTGAACATATCCTCCATTCTGGCCAGTGAGGTTAAAACTAACCACGCTCCACACATCAGTCTGTGACCTCAATCTTAGCTTTGTAGCTCTAAAGAAGCTGGGGACACTCTGTGGTGAGTCCCTAGGAGGTTGTTGAGGCAACAGCTGGCAATGCAGAGGGTGAGTCCTCCCTGGGCAGCGCAGAGCCATGGCCGGGTGCTTCCTTTCCACACAACAGGGCGTTTACATGTCCGTCCACGCAGGTCTTATGCCAGGGCTTCTGAGTGCTCGGAGGACACTGAGCCTCTGTCTCGCGAAGGTTGCACTGCAAAGATGCCTAACTAGTGTACTATAAAAATAACAAGCCATGGTCAGGAGAATTTGCAAGTTTGCTTTTATATCACAAAGGATTCGCTTGTACCTGAGACGGTTTTATCTTAAGTTAAAAATATGAAGGGCATGGGAGTTGTCCCAGAAATGCCTAAGAATCAGAGAGCCTCTCTTAGAATTTTGCCGTGGAGTCAAGCAAAGAATAACAGGCTGCAAGGGAAGAATCTGTTTGAAACACAAACACCCTTGTGCTTAACAAATTAGCCAGATTTTAAAAGAAAATTCGAAGTCCCTAGAGGTAAAATGTGCCTCAAACACATATATGTGTGTCATCTGTATGTGCTTCAAACACATACACACAGTTATACTATGTACTTCCTTTAGAAATAGTGTTGCCAAAATCATAAAAGTAATTGTTAACACGTTTCTCATATCCTTGGAAAATGTACCAGACTTCACTAGCACATTAGTCAGCATTATTGACTGAAGGGAAGGAGCCAAGGAGTGGATTCAATTTTGTTTTTAAATGATACAACTAGCTTCCTGCCACCACTTCCCGAGAAGCTACCAGAAAAAAAAAAAAAATCAATGTGTCTGGGGTTGGGCAGACGTCCGCCACACACAACTACATGGGCTTTAAAACAAACAGGTTCCATTTGTTACTTCAGTATACTTCTCCCTTTTTCTTTTGTCTTTTATAATTTTTGAATCGTCTCAGAAATACTCAGGTTTGAGTGTAAAACAACAGGAACATACTGCTTTCGATAGGAGCTTGTTTGTTTTCTTCTAGACACTATATTAATGTGGAAGCACACGGATGAATTTCCTTAGCACTCAAATCCTTTGGTTCTCTGAAAGTGAGAACCAGCATCAAAGCCTGTGAATACGTCAAAAACAGGCTTGATGGGGGATACCAAGTTGCTTTTTCCATTACAGTTAGATCTGATATGGACAAGAGAGGCATTTGCTTTTTAGGTATTGGGCAGAAGGACACTTAAACTTGACAGCATTTTCTATGCTGGCCTCCCTGTCTCCACACTGCCTTCCTGGGTAAAAGCAAAGGTTTTAACATTTAGGCCAGTGCTCGGCTGCAGCAGCACCAGACCTACAGAGCCCCCCCTTCCCCGCACGCATTCACACCATGCCCTGCCAATCCTCCACCGCCTTTCCTCATTTAGAAATTGTGACACCTTCTGAAAAAGTTCTAAATTGCGAGTTTCAATCAACTCAGTTCTGTTTCTTAGACCTTATTCCCCCCATTCCTAATCAAGTGCTTCTGACACAGGTGGTTGACTCCACTTTCAGGATCACTGGGGACTTTTCAAGTGCCCCTGAGAGCACCTTTTAAAACATACACGTTCACTTTGATCTTTTTTTTTAATTTATTTTTTATTAGATCATAATTGTGTACATTAATTCTATCATAGGATACAGTGTGTTGCTTCCATATGCAGTTTGGAAAACTCTCATCCAACTGGCTAACATAGCCATCATGACTTTCTCATAATTGTTGTGTTAAGACATTTATATTCAACCTTTAGACAAATTCACATGTACCCTAATAGGATAAATCATAGGCGTGATCCCCACAATATCATTCTCTTTACCCATCTTCCCCCTCCCCTCCCCCCCTCTCCCCGTAGTCTAGGGCTCCGTTTGGATTGTAGCTTTCCTAAGATAGCTAACAATTAGTTTCGTAATAGTGTTGAGTACATTGGATACTTTTTCTTCCATTCTTGAGATACTTTGCTAAGGAGGACATTTTCCAGCTCCATCCATGTAAACATGAAGGAGGCAAGGTCTCCATCTTTCTTTGTGGCTGTATAGTACTCCATGGTGTACATACACCACAATTTATTGATCCATTCACGGGTCAATGGGCACTTGGGCTTCTTCCATGACCTAGCGATTGTGAATTGGGCTGCAATGAACATTCTGGTACAGATATCTGTATTATAGCGTGATTTATGGTCTTCTCGGTATATACCTAACAGAAGAATTACAGGATCAAATGGTAGATCTATATTTAGATTTCTGAGTCAGCTAAGAACACAGTAAGAAAAGTAAGTAGACAACCCTCAGAATGGGAAAAGATATTTGCTGGTTATGCTTCCAACAAAGGTCTTATAACCAGAATCCACAGAGAACTCAAGTGTAGTAGCAAGAAGAGAACAAGTGATCCCATCTCAGGGTGGGCAAGAGACTTAAAGAGAAACTTCTCTGAAGAAGACAGACACATGGCCTACAGACATAGGAAAAAAGGCTCACCATCCTTAATCATCAGAGAAATGCAAATCAAAACCACTCTGAGATATCATCTAATGCCAGTTAGATTAGCCCATATCCCAAAATCCCAAAATCACAGATGCTGGCGGGGTTGTGGAGAAAAGGGAACACTACTACACTGCTGGTGGGAATGCAAACTAATACGTCCCTTTTGGAAATTCACTTTGATCTTGATGCAACAAGTTAAACGTTCATATTCCTGAAAGAGGGCATTAACTCAGAAAGAGAACAGATCTGAACTCCTCTCATGAAGTTTTCTGTGCCTCCTCTCCAGGTTACGCCATCCCCAACGCAGCTGCCCCTGTGTCTGCAGCCCAGCTCAAACAAGCAGTGACCCTCGGACAAGACCTGACACCATACCCCGCTTATGAAGTCTACCCTACTTTTGCAGTGACTGCCCGAGGGGATGCATATGGAACCTTCTGAAGATATCTTTTTGAAAGATCTAAAAATAAGACACACAAAACTTTTCAAGAAGAAATAAACCTCTAACACAGTCCCCTAAGGATGCTCACGGGTAATATCCTTCCTACAGCCGTGCCTTTGCTGAGACCATCCCTTTCGCTAATTGTAGAATCATGAGGTGAATGTTATTCCAAAATGAAATCAAATGTTAAGGAGCCTTTTGTTTAACAGGAAGCTGGAGAGCCATTGCCCTCAGAAATTGTTCTGTGTTCCTGAGTGTCTTGGGAGCGTGTTTACAAACCCCGACAGAGTGGAGAGAGATCTTTTAGCCAGCAAGGGTTGGGGCTGAACAGACCTAGGTAGTCAGTAACCACAGAGGAGAGCCTGGTAAACTGTAGTCTTAACCCCTGGCTCACAGTTACTTTTGTGGTTCACAAAAATCACAAAAGCAAAAAGAAGAGAGGAGGTTGCTCTTCGAAACACAGTCACCGTTTTCCTCTGTGTGGGGCAAGATCCCAGCCCCGTGCTCAGGAAAGACCATCCAAGATTTGGTGAGGTCAGCCACACTGCAGTCTAAAAATGCTCCTGTTTGTCACAGATGAGGATCTCTCTGTCACTTGCAGCCCCTGGGACTTCATATAAATGGATATGATGTGTAGCAGACAGAGTTAAAACAAACATAGGCCCCATTATTTACTCATCAGCCCACCACTATGTTTCCCTACGACTCCTATCCTCCCCAATAATCCTTCCAATATGAAGTGATTTGTCATCTGAAACATTTTGACTTGCCCACAGTTGATTTATTTTCATTTCAGAACTCGTTTTGTTCCTTTCCAGTATCATAAAAATGTAAATCAAATCTACCAAATAACGTTTATGATGCTTTTTCCTATTCAGCAAATTGGCTGAAAAGTCATTTCAAAGACAGAAGTGAAGCTTTGCTTTTTTTTTTTTTTTTTATCTTTTTGAAACAACTCAGATGACCATCCAGTGTTGGAGACAGTGATATTAACTTGGGGTAGCCTTGGATTATCTAATCCACTTACATTAAATCATCCAGGAAATTCTCTACCTTCCCTTCCTTTTCCTTTCAGTACGTATCAGGGTCCTTTTGTCTTAAAGCTGCCCCAGGAAAACCTTACATCCATCACCGCTGATTAGAAACTGTTTCTTCAGACAATCAACAAGGGGGTATTAGCCAAAATCCCCTGGAGTCTTGGGCCTCTTCTTCAAGCACCTGATGGCAGAGGAGGGACACTACTGGGCCCTAGAATGGAGGTGAAGAGAAGGCACTACTTTCCTGCCATATTGGAAGTGACTGCTTTGTTCAGAACAGAAATAGTCAAAGTCCAACACCAAATACCTATAACTGCTACTCACATCTCATTAGTGGTTTAAGATGGACCATACTGTAATTTCCATTTTTAAAAATCCCTTGGCACTTATAAAATTCTACACAACTCATGGGAAAAAAAATATAAACACTAAGGCACTAAAAATTTTGTCAACTCTTTAATGGAATTCTTTCTACCAAAATCAGGCCAGATTCCAATCAAAATCAGGTAAATTTCAATCACAATTAAAATTACTCATAACCTTTCCATTCCTTTACCTACAATTAGATATCAAAGGCTTCAAAGCTACAGTTGAAACTCTGAAAGTCCCTGATTTCTGTTTTACATTTAGCTTCTCATATTCTGTAGGGCAGTAGTTCTTAAACCTGGGCTCACATGAGAAACACCTGGAAATATTTTCAAAACACTAATGCCAAGATCACAGCTCACACCATTCACATGGGAATGGGAGTATACTTTAAAGATCCCTAGGTGATTTCAGTGTGCACCTAAGTCTGGGAAACGGCTATTTTCTTGTATTTCTACTCTATCCCTTAATATTTTTATTTTACTTTTGTTAAATACTTTGTATTTCTACTCTATCCCTTAATATTTTTATTTTACTTTTGTTAAACAGCAAGACAAGAATTATCTCAGTTAAAACAAATAGCCAAATCATATTTTACATATATTCATCTCACGATCAATATAAATTTCAACAAAATTCATATAGGCTTCAAACTACAGCAAAAAATTTTTTTAAATTCTCCTAAATCAATTCTTTTTTTTTTTTTTTTTTTGGCCAGGGTTGAGTTTGAACCCACCACCTCCAGCATATGGGGCCAGTGCCCTACTCCTTTGAGCCACAGGCACCGCCCCCTAAATCAATTCTTATATCCAAATTTATACTCACCCATGCATCTGCTGTTATTCTTAAAAGGAGTAGTTACATTGACATAACAAATGTCCATGGGGCAGGCAAATTCTACTCAGCTTAAAAACATGTCCCAAATTCCAAGAGCAAAATTTTTAAAAATCCTTAAGGAAAATAAGTAGCAAAATGCATTCCATATGTATAGTCGATGCAAAATAGGTTTGATCTAGAGAGGTATGAAATTTGATAAAAAGGAAAAAATACAGTACTCTCCTTGTGAGAAAAGTCATTATTCCAGATAAGTCATAACCACTTGTTTAAAAGATTAAACAAATACCAGCCCAGCCCGGGCCTGCTAAACAACAATGACAATTGCAACCAAAAGATAGCCCTGTGTTGTGGTGGGCGCCTGTACTCTCCCAAGTTATTTGGGAGGCTGAGGCAAGAGAATCCCATAAGCCCAAGAGTTGGAGGTTCATGTGAGCTGGGATGCCACAGCACTCTACTGAGGGCAACATAGTCAGACTCTGTCTCCCCCCCACCCCCCAAAAGTTCTCTTGTAAAGAGTTTTTTGCTATAAAAAAAAAGAAAAGAAAAAAGAAACCCAAATATACAATAAACCACATGTCAAGAAAATTGCCACTGGTACACCATCTCATCACTTTCAAGGGAAAACACAACTATTCATGACATTTAGCTCCTTGAAAGTGATTTATACAAAGAAATAGATGCGAGGGTTTTGCTGAAATTTTACTTTATTTAATGATAGTATCTAGAGAATACTTTGAATTTCATAGAATATATTCATAGGAAGTATCAATGTGTCCACCATGCCACATTTGTTTTTTATTACTTGCCCCAAGTGAAGCACTATAAAGCAGGTCCTGCCAGCATGAGTTTCAAAGTATCACAATAATCAAACAGGTTTTTTGAGATCAAGTGGAGAACTGAAGGCTAATTTTGTATAATGTTTATATTTTTAGACTTAAAAAATTAGTGCCTATTTAACATCTTCTGCATCACTCCCCATTTTTCTCACGTTTTTTTCATTTCTTACTTAACTGCTTCCTAATTCTTCATAGAAAAAAGTAAAACTAGTCACCCAACCAAGTGATAATAACAAAACACCTAAAACAATAATTTGGAAACATCTGGTAAATTAGAAATACGTGTCTAAATTTTGGTACTTAATACCAATTGATTGATAATTAAAATCATCCCAATGCAATCTGGGAGGAAAAGGAATAGCAATGAAATTAGGTATCTATTTCTTACCTGTAAAAATGCTGCCCCTTCTTAAATTGCTTTATTTCTCTCCCACCACATTAATAGAGCTAGAAGAGTGCCTTCAACCAAATCTAGGTCTCCAGGATGACTTGGATACCCTCCAGCCCAGCATCCCACCGAACCACACTGCGTTTGGGTAACAGCCCCCAAAATGCTGCTAGAAAGCTTGCTACCTCATGTTAAGAAAATATTGACTTCAAAAAGTATTTAGCAAAAGAGAACCTATTTCCAAAGCATAGTTTTAAAGGTAGAATGGATATTAAAAACTGTGTAAGAATAGTAGCTATGCAGAAAATTAGTTTTTGTTTTACTTGAAGATTTTTTAAGAAAAGCATATTCTCCCAATTACTTAATAAGCAAAATATTACATCAATTTTCAATTTACATTAATTTTCATTGTATTTTAGATAACTATTTTATAATTCTGTCTTGGACCACTGAGCCTTGGTAAGAATTTACATAGACAGGGTGACATTTACAGAATGAGGGACAATAAGGGAAGTTAATATTTTCTTTGGATTCGAAGCTACAATGTTTGATAAAATTTATTATTGTTGAGCAACTCCAGGCCTACCCAAGCTTTCCATAACTTACAACTCAAAGAGAGCAATATGCCCAATGTTCACATAAAGTCATTGTTACTCATCCTTTCCTTGCATTCATACAGAAGTTCCCAGGAGGGTGAACATGTATCTAAAAATTAACTTAGAGACTTGACACTTTTTATATTTTGTACATATGCTTTCATGTTATAAATATATCTGTGAAAGATAAATCTAAGTTTCAAAGATAACACTATTAGAAAACTTTGGTAAATTTTTTTTCATATATGAATAACTTATGAATTTTTCATACTTGTTGGAAGACAGAAAGAAACTAGGCAAGAAGGATTCCCACCTGACATGTAATCCCTGTCAACTAGGTTTTGTTAAACTGATTGTCAGATTTTGAAATTTTACTTCATTCTAGTAGCATCTTGAAAATGCCCTTGTTACTAGAACATATTCATAGAAAGTAAAATGTTATCAATCAGCCTATAGATTTATTTTTGCCAATGTTAAAAGAAATAAACAAATTGTGCTAAGAGTGAAATAATTAGAAACAACATTTTTCTGGCCCCATATGCTATCTCTTTACCTATAAAAACATTTTTAAATTATTTATTAAATAAAAAGTGGGTACGGAATATTCTGTTCTCCCCCCCCAAACATTCAACATTTTAAAAGCCAACTTTGTCTTACACCATTTATGCAGAAAGTAAAATGCACAGATTTAGCAATATGTATCTTGAACACACAGACTTATTTCAAACTTGGTGTCCCTAGCTGTTCTCAGTTTTGTAGGAAGGATTGAAAAGAACTTTCATAATGAAAAGGAACTCATACCTAATCTACCAGGGAAAATAATAATTTGGAGACCAAAAGCCTTCATTCACTTAAATGTGCCTGAAATAAAAAATGCAACCCTTCTGCATCCACCTCTCTCTGACAGACTTTTCTCCTATATTAAAAGAAAAATGAAGAATATGCCTTGTCTTCTCTTCACCTAGGATACTTAGGCAGGCGTCCTCAAACTATGGCCTGCGGGCCACATGCAGCCCACATGCAGCCCACCTAGGACATTCATCCGGCCCGCCGGGTGTTTTTGCCGCCGCTGCCTGTCCTGCTTAGCAGCTGACTCCTCCTGGGGCCCGCAGTCCGGCCCTCCAGCGGTCTGAGGGACAGTGAACTGGCCCCCTGTTTAAAAAGTTTGAGGACCCCTGGTTTAAGGGAAGGGGAGATGCCAAGAAACAGCAACTTAGAGAAAATAAACTGCCTGTGAGAACTCCTTAGAGATGAAAGAATGTCAGCCCTACTCAGGTTTAGCGGCAGGACAGTGCTGGCTATGTCTGTCATGCCACCAGAAATGTTAACCACTGATTTACTCGCAAATGTGTCCCAGTATAGACAATAGATTAGAGAATGCTCTTCTCTCATTATCATTTTTTTAAAATCTTATAGAAAATTCAACGACCTCTTTCTGACTTAGGCAGGAGCATAGAGAATGGAGAGAAATGCCTCACCTTCTCCAAAGTGACTCCCAATCTACTCTCTATCTAGCTGTCCCCCCACCCCGTTCATTTCTGGTCCTAGTTTTGCTCTCACTACCTCTAGGCTGTGGGCCCTGAGTTCTGCCTTCATTTGGCCGAGCTAGCAGCCATGAAGCCAGATCAGGTAGGGGATGAGACAAAAAAGAAAAAAAGAAAAAGAAAAGAACATTTGGAGACATCTGCTCGGCCTGTTGAAATCCACAGCTCACTAGTAGGGTCTTACAGCATTTGCTGATTTCTTTCTTCCTTGAATCAGACTACTCATTCTCCAAACCAGAAAGAATTTCCATGACAAACCTTCACCTTAAAAAACATTTTGCCTTTTTTTCCTTCTTCTGTTTCAATTTGCCCAACACTAACCCTCTTGCATTTAATTCCACCACTACGGTGGCTCAGCCACTATTCTTCACCCAAACCCCCCATGTAATTCCATGTAGAAGATTTATTTTAAGTGGAAGTAACATTGACAGGTTATTTTCATTTTTAATATAATTTCCCTTTTTACTCTTCTTTGACTCCCTTTACCCATATTGAGAATTAAATTGTATACACTCTATTATTATTAACCCACAAACCTATTCTTCAGAGAATATATGATCAGCCTGTGTTTATTACGCACCTACTCTTAGGCCAGAAACCGTGAATATAAATACACATATTTCTTCTTTCTTTCTCCAATGGGGCACGCAGTCTATTGCTCCATTCTGCATTTTTTGAAACTGAATATAATTGTATCAGCTGGCAGGTATTACCACTTAGTCAGAATCCCAAAAATAAATCAACTCTGTTCGAAACCTTGAGTTTCCACTACCGTTGCCAAACACTGGGTTGGTACAGTAAGTCTTTTCAAAGATGAATTTAACACTTGACCTATTATTGTTACTTAAGTAAAATGAGTTTTCAGACATTTTCCCCAAGAGAAACATAAAGGACTATGTGAAAATAGAAAAGAGGTTGGTTAGAGATTCAGGGGAGCTTAAAACACGGAACTGACAAATTCATGCACCGAGTTGGGATACGCTTCTGATTTACTTGAAAACATTTGCTCATTAACTATTTCTGTCTTCTAAAACCTACTTGTGTTCTTAAAATTTCAAAACCTCTTTAACAGGTCTTAGACATACTTATGTTTTTGCAGTAAGCAAATGATGTATACTTTTTTACAAATGTCAATTTTCTTTTGAAACATGACATTTTCTATTACAGTTCTTAAGAGATCTCCAGGCTCACAGACTGCAGATAAGCCTATTTAAATCAGTTCATCATTATCACTGGTTTAAATATTTAACATAATTGTTGGCAATTTTGTTCCTATTCCTTCATAGAATTCCTTTCCATTTTTCTGAGCCAGACTTTGTCATTCCCTCTTAGTGAACAGCAAGCTATCAGCAAAATGCATCTCTAATTTCCGGATGTTAAAACAATTTCTTGCTTCTTTTCTTTTTTGTTATTATGTTTATTTATGTAAAGTGAACTGAGGTACCGAAAGAGATAAAAAACAGTATTAAAGGATGTGCATAAAGCACTTATTTTTGTACTTGGAGTACAATGTTTTGTAGAAATCTAACTGGGATCTATCTAAATATATTAAGTAAAATTATACCATTCGCTTATTGGGAAAATAATCATTGGTTTGGAAAATATAAACATAATGGGTATCGTAAGTTACATGAAATGGGAAACGCTGAAATACTGTATAATTCCAAGATAATAAAATGGTTTTAATTGCATTTTCAAGTGCCATTATAAAGTTTTAAAATTTACCAACATGAGTTTCTGCCTAATTTTTTCTTTTCTGAAAACTAAAGTTTTGTACTTTTTTTTGAGTAAATGGCTGAATATTAATCCATAATTACAATGTGGTTTTGATAACTTCTTTACAGTCACATTTTTTATATAAGTTCCCTATGCTGCATCTTGAAAGTAAATGTAATTTTTCGTAATTAAATACATTATTTTCCAATAAAATTTTTCAAAAGGCAAAATAAATACTCAGAAACTAACAATAATGAGGAAAGAGAACTCCAGACAGGTAGGTGGCTCTGATGTCAATATTTGCCTGAGGGTATCTGCTGACCCTTAATGGACTTGACCAGGCTGTCCCTCTATGTCCAAATCCAGCTAGTTAATGTTTGTTAGCCCTTGAGCTTAGCTCTTGTGGTTTTAAAGGGTTCAGCTAAGAAGGCTTTTGACTTTTTTTTTTTTTTGGCAGTTTTTGGCCGGGGCTGGGTTTGAACCCGCCACCTCCGGCATATGGGGCCAGCACCCTACTCCTTTGAGCCACAGGTACCACCGGCTTTTTACATTTTTAAAAGAGTATTTAATTTTCAAAAAGGAAGAAAGAAACTAAGACCATCAATGGCCCAGAAACTTACAAGACTTACTCTCTATCCCTTTACAGCCCAAATTTGCCAACGCTAAGCCCAAACCCCCTATCATAGTTTCAGTTACAGGTCATATCCCACTTCAAGGTACCTAATTCTGCTTTAGCTAAGATTAGGCTTTCCTGCCAGTGACAGTACACCCAAACTGCAGTAATTTTAAAAAGATAATAATTTACAGTCTGTGGCTCAAAAGTCCCAGAAGGCAGTAAAACGCTGGTATCACACATCACAGCTTCCTTAATAATACCGGCTCCTTCTTGTTGCCTTCCTGTCTGGTCTCCGCCTAATCATCTGAGATTTACACTCCAAGTACAAGGATGGAGGGAGGACAAAGAGGAGGAGGAAAGGACACCCACCAGGCTTTCCCTTCAGGAGAGTTACTGAAATCTGCCTCACCACTCTGTGGCTGACATCATGTTGGCCAGAACTTAAGCAGGTGGCCACACCTAGCTCTAGCAAAAGATGGGGAAAGTAGTCTTTATTATCTAGGCCACTGTAAAAATTATTTTGCTATGAATAAATGGAAGGGCTATCGAAGGAAAACTAACAGTCTGCCACAAACACCCACATCCCAGGAAGGATGTGCAGGTTAGATTAAGTGAGGCTCATGGTGGAGGCTCCCCCTCACCCTGCCTTCACCAGCTAACCAGCTGCCAATTTGCCTTAGCGTTGCTTAAAGTATTGTCACCTATTGAACAGCACAACTGTGGTAGAGATGATTCCGATGACCCTACCTTCTGGTATTCACACCATCGTATAATCCCCTCCCCTTGAGTGCAGGTGAGACCTGGTAACTCAATGTTAGGAATATGGCAAAGGAGGTAGGGTATCACCTCCAAGGTTAGCTTATGGAAGGTGATGATGTCCATCTTCTCTGGCTCTTCTTGCTGGCTCACTCGCTGTTATAGGGCAGGCTGCCAGACTGTAAGCTGGGCTGTGGAAAAGATACATGGCCAGGACTGAGGGCAACCTGCAGCCCATGGGCAACTGAGTCTTGCCAGCAGCCACGGGATTGAGCTTGGAAGCAGACCCCTCCTTCACAGGCCCCAAGGGGGCTATATTCCTTGCTAACTCACTCAGTGCAGCTTATGAGAGACTTCAAAGCAGAGAACCTACCTCCTGACCCCACAGAAAGTTATCAAGTTATTTTAAGTTGCTGGATTTCCAGACAATTTGTCATGAGGCAATAAGTAACTAATATAACAATGAAAATTTATGGAACGGCAAGACATGCAAATGAATTTATCTTCTAAGAGTCACTGAAACTTGTGCAAAATCAGAGAAACCAAGTTAATTTGGGGGTGTTCAGTAATGGTTGCTGCCATCAGCATGACATCAGGAGCATATGCCCGATGCCGGGAAGGGTAAAAGTTACGCAAAAATGGAATTCACCTCATGTGGGGAGTGCCCAAAAATCCTGGCTGAGTGGAGAGAAGAAAAGAAGGAAGGGATGGAGGAAGTGAGGAAGGGAGGGAGAGAAAGGAGACGAAGGAAGAGAGAAGTGCAGAGAGAGAAGGGAAGGGAGGGAAGAATAGAGGGGAGAGGAGAGAAGCTGGACCTCTCAGAACCAAGGGCAGTATAAGTAACAGGAAATGGGTCATGTCTTTTGTTCCCATATTTCAAACAATTCTGAGTAAAATCTCCTTTTGATGAGTAATATCATGATATGAACCACTTTAAATCCTAAAGTTTCAGTGAGAAAAAAAAATCCTCTAGGTCGGAGCATTTGCAAGGATACCTGATAGTCTCAGTGAAAGAATAGACTCTGAGCCAGTAGTCCAGATGTAGGCCTCACTTCTGCCACTTTTTTTAATACCTGACTCAGACTTCCAGACTCCATAACTGAGACAATCCACTAAGATCGTCCAACAATGATGGGAGGCCAATATTGTCTCAGTGGCACAAAGTCAAAACAGTATTACCACAATGCCCACTTCCTCGCCACTTGCCAAATTCTCTGTCCCCTGCACATACTGCTAACAAGATGAATGTGATGAAAACACCTCAGGAAAAGCAATTATCTGGCACATGGGCAGCCACCCTCCTCTCCCACACCCTTGGCAGACACTGCTGAGTGATTCATTGGTCTCCTGTTCATCTAAGTCAGAGCTTCAGAATCCTTCTCCAACTGGATTAGCCACTACTAATCAATCAGCATGGAGTGAATGATCCCATTATAAATGTCCAGTTTCCTCATTCAGAAAATTGGCTATTATTAACAAACTACTTAATAAACAGTTCAAAAAGTCAAGTCTTTCTACAGCTGAATTAAAGTGTTGCTCTATTGAATTAATTACAGATTTCTTAGCTCATGTGGCTATATACATAGTTTAGATACAAACTTCTATTCTCACCATATTTTCCCCATTTCTCAGCAGGTCCATCTGTCTATCATTGTCTCAATAAAGGTATCTAACAAAATATCAGGGCTTTCTGGCAAGCTTTTCTTGTTGGATTTTTTCAAAAGCTTTAACAATTCAAAGAGTTTACAAGGCTTATAGAGGAGGTACAAGAGTAAGATAAAGTGATTTCATAGTAGAGAAAAGGTTTCATGGAGAAGCACGGGGAGGGGTATAGGCCCCATCCCTAAAACAGAATAGAACGGGGAGAGAGAAGAAAAGGATCTGAGGACCAGGAAGACAGGAGATTTGGATCTTGCTTCCAAGCAGCACCAACTAGAAGGGGACAAGACCTCAAAGAATAGCAAGTTCAAGCAGCCCTCATACAGCCCTCATACATGAATTCATAAAGGGAATGAAATGAGATATAGGGACAGAGGCATCAGCCTTCTCAGACCCAGTCATGAGGACCAGATTCTCCATTGCCACTGCTATTCCTTGGTGCTGTGTAGGATACCTAGGATTGAAGCACAGTCTCAATCTCATTTACTTGCCAATAAATCTTGGCCAGTTTTTATTTTCACTTGTCCTACAAGATAGGAGCTCAATCAAGTATCAAGTTGAGTCATAGAAAGATAAGGTGATTCTTTTATTTCATTTGCACTTGTAGACCAACCAGCTACTCTGGCATTCAAGGTTCACCTCAGCATGGATCCTATGGGCCATCTTAATCCCAGCCTGGCCTGCAGAGTGGCAAGAGTGCTTTTTGGAGCCAGCCAGAACTGACTTTCTCTGCCATTTACTATTTGATTGTGAAAATTTGATTAAACTTCCAGATTTTGTTTCCTCATCTGTTAAAGAAAAATCATAGTATCTCCTTCACAGGGTTACTATGAGGATTGATTGAGATCATGTACATTAAAGTACCCATCCTAGTGCCTGATGTAGTAAATGTCACATAAATAAAAGTCATTATTATTCCAAAAATCTACAAGCCCAGTAGGGTCTTAATACAAATGTTTGTGTTATTTTCTCTAACGAATAAAACAAAATCAGATGCATAGGCTTCTGGTGCTGCCCAAACTGATGTAAACCCAAGGCAGCTTACCTCTTCCACTGATAACAGAAAACTCTAGTAAGTGTGTTGGGGTGGAAAGTCTAATCCTGAAGATTCACCCATAAGGGCAGTGAGTTCCCCTGGGGCTTTTCCTCCTCTGTCTCCCTGGGATTAACCTGAGGGTCATGTGAAAGGCTGAACTCAAACATAAGAACCTCCAGGAGAAACTTCTTTACTAGCCAGAAGGTGAGGAAAAAACACTCCTGAGGGATAGATCCTCCAATAAGAAGCTTAGCAAAGAAATTTTAGATTTAAATTTAACTATTCAACTTCTGGACTTATCAGACATCTACAGAACATTTCATCCTAACAAAACTGAATACACATTTTTCTCATCAGTCCATGGAACATACTCGAAATCGATCACATCTTAGGTCATAAGTCTAACCTCAGTAAATTTAAAGGAATAGAAACTATTCCATGCATCTTCTCGGACCATCATGGAATAAAAGTTGAACTCAGCAACAACAGGAATCTGCAGACTCGTACAAAAACATGGAAGCTAAATAACTTTATGCTGAATGATAGATGGGTCAGAGATGAGATCAAGAAGGAAATTTCCAAATTTTTAGAACAAAACGATAATGAAGACCCAAGTTATCAGAACCTCTGGGATACCGCAAAGGCAGTCCTAAGAGGGAAATTCATAGCATTGCAAGCCTTCCTCAAGAGAACAGAAAGAGAGGAAGTTAACAACTTAATGGGACATCTCAAGCATCTGAAAAAGGAAGAATATTCCAATCCCAAATCCAGGAGAGGAAAGGAAATAACCAAAATTAGAGCAGAATTAAATGAGATTGAAAACAAAAGGATTATAGAATAGATCAACAAATCAAAAAGTTGGTTTTTTGAAAAGATCAACAAAATCAATAAACCTTTGGCCAACCTAACCAAGAAAAAAAGAATAAAGTCTCTAATCTCATCAATCAGAAACAGGAAAGATGAAATAACAACAGACCCTTTAGAAATTCAAAAAAATCCTTAATGAATATTATAAGAAACTTTATTCCCAGAAATATGACAATCTGAAGGAAATTAACCAATACTTGGAAGCACATCATCTCCCAAGACTTAGCCAGAATGCAGTGGAAAACGTTGAACAGACCTATATCAAGTTCTGAAATAGCATCAACTATACAAAATCTCCCTAACAAGAAAAGCCCGGGACCAGATGGCTTCACGTCAGAATTCTACAAAACCTTTAAAGAGGAACTAGTACCTATATTACTCAACCTTTTCCAAAACATAGAAAAAGACAGAATACTACCCAACACATTCTACAAAGCTAACATCACCCTGATCCCCAAACCAGGAAAAGACCCAACAAGAAAAGAAAATTATAGACCAATATCACTAATGAATATTGATCAAAAATATTCAACAAAATCCTAACAAACAGAATCCAGCAACACATCAAACAAATTATACACCACGACCAAGTGGGTTTTATCCCAGGTTCTCAAGGATGGTTCAACATATGTAAATCTATAAATGGACTAACAAATTGTGGTATATATACACTACGGAATACTATGCAGCCCTAAAAAAAGATGGAGACTTTACCTCCTTCATGTTTACATGGATGGAGCTGGAAATGTTCTTAGCAAAGTATCTCAAGAATGGAAGAAAAAGTATCCAGTGTAAACATACCTATTTTGAAACTAATTTATAGCTGTTATAGGAATGTCATAACCTGATTATAACCTTAGAATATGGGAAGAGGGTGGGAGAGTGGAGGTGAGGGAGGTGGATGGGGAGAGGGAGGATGATTGGTGGAGTCACATCTATGGTTAATCTTACAAGGGTACAAGTGAATCTTTCTAAAAGCAGAGTATGAATGTCTTAATAACTAAGAAAATGACATGAAGGTTACGTTAACCAGTTTGATGAGAGTATTTCAAAATGTATATGAAAACAGTACACTGTACCCCATGATTGCATTAATGTACATATTACACAGTTATGCTATAAGAAATTAAAAAAAAAAAAAACACTCCTGAGAACCAGAGTTTGGGGGGCAGGAGTGCTTCACGGGAGGATTGCTTTTCCTTGTTTTCTTCTTCATTCTCATTCTCTCCCAGTCCTGCCCCATTCCTCACCTCTTCACAGAGCTGGAGGTTGTAGTAGCACTGATGAATGGCTGAGCACAGGCACCTAAAACTCCTGGAGAAAATTCACCTCCCCAGGCCAAGGAACCACCAAAGAGGAAGAGTGGGGTGGTGGGAAGTCCTCATTTTATTAGTGACTATTTTTCTTACCATTTTACCCTGAGAGCAGACCCAGTAGTGCACAACTGCATGAGAACACAAGCTAAAACTCCAAGAGAAATAAACCTTTTTAGCTAGAGGAATTAGGAAAAGGAATTGGAAAAGAAAGGAAAAAGCTAGGATGGGGAAATTCCTAAATCTGTGGACACATATTCCAGGTTCACCCCTAGCAGGCCACACAGTCTCAAACCAAAAAAAAATCATAAGGCTACAAAGTCTCAGTTAAATAGGCATAATAGGCTTTTGCAATCTATTGCACAGCATGGTAAATGCATACATGTGTAATTAGTAACAGTGTACTGTACATTTCAAAATTGCTAAGAGTCAATTTCAAATGCACCCACCACAAAAACTGATGAGTATTTAACGTGCTGGAAATGTTAATTAGCTTGATTTAATTATTCGACTTTGTATTAATCAATCATCCCTTTACACCCACATAAAGACGTACAATTATAAACGGTCAATTTACAATAAAAAAAATTCTTAGAAAGGCAGAGCAAATAGTAGTACCAGGGGAAAGGAAGTCTAGTTCATAAAGACAAAGGAGGTAATTCATAAAGAGATAGTTCCAAATATTTATGGACCTAAAAATGGAACTTCAAAATACGGGGAAAACTGATAAAATTGTAGGGAGAAATAAAAAGTGCACAATTATAGTCAGAGACTAAAAATACCACCCTCAATAATTGAGAGAATAGAAAAATAAATACTGGAAGATGTGAAAAATACTATCAACCAACTTTACTTAACATTTACATTAATAGGATATTCGATAATAGCAGAATACGTATTTTTTTCAAGAGCACACAGAATATTGAATAAGCTAGACCCATATTCTGGGCCATAAACAAAACTTCAATAAACTTAAAAGGATCCCAGTCACACAGAGTATGTTCTTTGGCCACAATGAAATTAAGTTGAAAATAAAAACAAAAAGATATCTGGAAAATCCCCAAGTATTTGGATATTAAACAACAAACTTCACAAAAGCATCAAAAGGGAAAAAAAATTCAAACCTATTTTGAACTGAATATAAAGAAGATTCCATACAGCAAAATATCTAAGATATTACATAAAGTAAAGATACTGCATTAAAGTAAGTAAAAGGTGCTTATGGAGAAATTTATATCACTAAATATGTGTATTAGAGAGAAGTTCTCTAATCACTCATCTCTCCTGTTGCCATATTTTTTAAATATAGAAAAAGAGGGAAAATTAAACCTGCAGAAGGAAGGAACTAATAAAAATGAGAATGAAAAAAATCAATGAGATTAAAAAGAGGAAAACAATAGAGAACAGAAATCTATAAAACCAAAGTTACTTCTTTGATAAGATCGATGACATGAGTCAGCCTATAGCCAGACTGACCGGGAAAGAAGGCAGAAAAGGTGACAGATTTCCAAAAATGAGAAAGGTAACATACCATGGACACAGATGTTAAAAAGATAAAAGAATATTATGCACAAATTAATGAAAATAAGTTTAACAATGTAAGTGAAACAGAAATTTCTTCAAGGACACAAACTACCAAGTCTTAGTCAAGAAGAAATAGATAACCTGAATAGTCTAACTAGTAAAGAAATTTAACTGATAGCTTAAAATTTCCTCACAAAAAAAAAACTGCATATGAAGATGGCTTTGCAGATGAATTCTGCCAAACATTTCAGAAAGAAATAATGCCAATTTTACATAAACTCCTTCAGAAAATTGAAAAAGAGAAAACACTTCCCTACTTATTTTATGAGGCCAGGTTTACCCCCAATACCAAAATCAGAAGATGAAATTTTAAAAGAGAAACATGTGATTATAAAAATTCTCAACCCACTAGGGATTAGAGGGAACTTTTTCAAAATTATAAAGGGCATCTACAAAAACCCTATGGTTTGCATTATCTTAATGATGAAAAAACTAGAATTGTCCTCTATGATCAGAAATGAGAGAGAGAGAAGAAAAGAGAGAATTCTAGAAAAACTAGAATTGTCCTCTATGATCAGAAGCGAGAGAGAGAAACCACTTCTGTTTAGCAATATGCAAAGGTTCTAGCCAGTGCCATAAGAAAAAGAAATTAAAATTTCAGATTGGAAAGAATAATCTATATAGAAAATCTGATAGATTCTACAATAAAACTATTATTAAAACTAATAAGTGACTTTAACAAGGTTACAGAGATTATACAAAAGTCAATGGTATTTCTACATACTAGCAAACAAAGTTAACAATTGGGAAAGGATTGTTATAAAAGAAAAATAAAGAAATAAAAATTGAAATTGAAAAAGTTGAAATTTAAAAAGCAATATAATTTGTAATACCATCAAAAATATGAAATAGGTGGCTCGGCACCCATAGTACAGTGGTTACGGTGCCAGCCACATACACCAAGGGTGGTGGGTTCAAACCTGGCCCAGGCCAGCTAAGCAACAATGACAACTGCAACAAAAAAAATAGCAGGTCATTGTGGCAGGCACCTGTAGTCCCAGCTACTTTACTTGGGAGGTTAAGGCAAGAAATTTGCTTAAGTCCAAGAGTTTGAGGTTGCTGTGAGCTGTGACACCACCGCACTCTACCAAGGGTGACATAGTACTCTGTCTGTGGATCAGTGAGTAAGGCGCCAGCCCCATATATAGAGGGTAGCGGGTTCAAACCCGGCCCCGGCCAAACTGCAACAAAAAATAGCTGGGCATTGTGGTGGATGCCTATAGTCTGAGCTACTCAGGATGCTGAGGCAGGAGAATCACCTAAGCCCAGGAGTGGGAGGTTGCTGTGAGCTGTGACTCCACAGTACTCTACCAAGGGCAATAAAGTGAGACTCTGTCTCTAAAAATATATATATATATATATATTTCTTATATATATATGAAATAGGGATAAATATGGCAAAACATAAAAGACCTGTATAATGAAAACTATAAAATATTGTTAAGAGTAATTAAAGATAATCTAAATAAATGAAGAGGTATACCATGTCGTTGGGTCAAAAGACTAATGTCAAATGTCTATTTGCCCCACTTTATCTATGGTTTCAATGCAATCCCAATCAAAATTCTCGCAGGTTTATTTAGAAGTTGATAACATTCTAAAATTTATAGAGAAGTGCATATGTAACATGTTTACACAACTCACAACTTTAAAAAGACAAATATAGCATAAGTCTTATACTACCTGAATCCTAGACTTTTTTATAGCTAAAGTAATTAAGACATTGTGATATTGGTATCAGGATAAGTAAAACAGATCAATGGAACAAAACAGAATCAAAAAATAAACCTGCATACCTACGGACAACTGATTTTTGGCAGCAGTACAAACTTAATTCAGTGGAGAAAAGATGGTGTTTTCAACCAATGGTGATGGAACAATTGGGTACGGATATGTAAAACAATAAACTTTGATCCATACTTCACACAGAGAAACGAACTCAAAATGGATGGTAGAAGAACATTGAAAGCTTAAACAATAAAATTTCTAGAAGAAAACAAAGAAAGATTTTTAACCCTCAGATAGGCAAAGCTTTCTTAGATAAGGTATCAAAAGCATATCTATAAAAAGAACACATTGATAAATCATACTTCACTCAAACGAAAAACTTCTGATCTTCAAAAGGGAAAAACCAGCCACAGACCAAAATAAAATGTTTGCAAAGCATATATCTTATAAAGGTCGTGTATCCAGAATATGTAAAGGACTCTCGAAATTCAACACTAAGAAGAAAATAATTTTTTTAATGGCAGAAATTAAAAATAATAATAAAATTGGCAGAGATTCGAATGGACATTTCACCAAAGTAAACCTAAAGATGACAAATAAGCACCTCAAAAGAACAACGTCGATAGTCACTAGGGAACTGCAAATCGAAACCACAATGAGATATCTATATATATGCATTAGAATAGCTAAAATTAAATAGACTTACTATGATAAGTGTTGCAAGAATTTAGAAGAGTTGAAACTCTTACACATTGCACTTGGGGATGTAAAATGATACAGTCACTTTGAAAAACAGTTTTGCAGTGTCTCAGAAAATTAAATGTATACTCACTATAAGATCCAGCCATTCCACTCCTATATATTTAGACAAGATAAATAAAAAGATGTTTCATACAAAAACTTATACGTGTATGTTCATATCAGCTTTCTCTATAATGACCAAAAATTATCCATACAATGGAATACTTTGTTGATGAAATAGAAAATAAATATATTGGGTGACATGCCGGGGTGGTGGCTCACAGCTGTAATCATGGCACTCTGGGATGCTGAGGCAGGTGGATTGCCTGAGCTCAGAAGTTCGAGACCAGCCTAAGCAAGAGTGGGGCTCCATCTCTACAAAAAATAGAAAAATTAGTCAGGTGTTTTAGTGAGTGCCTGAAGTCCCAGCTACTTGGGAAGCTGAGGCAAAAAAGATTGTTTGAGCCCAAGAGTTTGAGGTGGCTGTGGGCTAGGATACCACAGCACTCTACCCAGGGTGAAAGAGTGAGATTTTGTCTCAAAAATGAAATTTACGATAGGTGACAGAAGCCAAACATAAAATATCACATATTGTATTCTTCCATTTTATAAAATTCTGAAAGGTACAAACTACTCTATAATGAGAGAAGCCACCAGAAGTGTTCCTGGGTAATGGATATGTTCACTATCTTGATATTCGTGTGGTGATATTTCTACAGGTGCCGACGTATGTCAATACTTACCAAGTTGTGTAACATAAATATGTATAATGTATTACACATCAGTTATACGTCGATGAAAGTGTCTTTTATGAAGTTGATCATATTCTGATCATGTGATCTAGCCATTCCATTCTGAGGATTGACCCAAGAGAAACAGAACACCATACAAAGTTTTGACATGAAAGTTTGTAGCAGCTTACCTGTAACAGCCCATAACACACAAAGAAAGCCCAACATCCATCAACAGGTAAATGAAAGAATAAACAGATTATGAAACATTCATACAAGGGAATGAATACTACTCTATAAAAAGAACGAACTCCTGATACACGCTACAACATGGATGAATCTCAAGAAGGCTGAATGAAAGGAGCCACACCACGGAGTACGTACTGAATGATTCTGTTTCTAGAATATTCCAGAATATGCAGACTCATCCAGAGTGAGAAAAAGAATGTCAGTGGACCCGTGGTTGTCTGAGGACAGAAGCGGGAGGGAGGGATTACTAAGCAGTTCAAGATAGATTCTTTTTCATCAGCTTGACTAGATGATGATTTTGTGAGAACAGACATACCCAAACTTACCAAATTGTACAATTTTATTTTTGTAGTTTATTATATGTCAATAATACTCCAGTATCAAAACAAAATACTTCAATATCAAAAAATGGGCATAAGATAATAAAAGCAGCAGGGTAATTAAAGAAAGCAAGGGGCAGTGATCCCAGTGATCTGGGTACGGGAAAGTATTGGCTGAACTAAATTGCTATAAAACTTTCAGCAAGTCCTCTCTCACTTCTGGACCTGCATTTCTGGTTCTGTAATGGACAGTGGTTGGGCTTAATGCTCTAGTATTTGTTCTACTTTTAAAAAGCTATGCCACTGTTCTTAATCATTGGCATCAGGGTTCTTCAAAATAGACTTTAAAGAGTCTGCCTGTGAGTAAGCTTCCCTAGAAACATTCAAAATTTACATCAACTAAAGAAAGAGACATGGCTCACCTCTACGTTTCTGGGTCTCTAGGGAAGGAAACACATGTTCCCCAAACTTCAGGATCTCAGAACAAGTTCCCCAAGTAGTAAAATGTTTTAAAAGGAAACCTGACTTATTCTTATCTTGGCATTTCCTACAGGTCTGCAATTCTGCCACCATAATCTTGCAAATAACCTTCTATTATTTTAATGAGAACACAACTAAGGAAACCTAAGTTAGAAAGGTAATTGCTGTGACTATCTCTGCACAGACAGTTGGTAGAGTGTGACAGCCTTAGTGGCAATCTGAGTGTGCACACATAATCCTCCATCTGACAGCTATGAACATTAAACTCCTAGTTTGTGCCTGTGTGTTCGCACACACGCATACAGTTACTTTATAACTCATTATAAAGTACTCAGAGTAAATTCTCACAGCTTGGTTTTGCTGATAAGAGCTGAGATGAATCATGATCCTTGGCTTGTCTTACTGATTTCCTGTTAGAGGCTGTGGAATTTATTATTAGCCTAATGGGTCTCTGCTAAGTGCCTTGGGAATTCTATTCCAACCACAGTCCCATCCCCCGAACCAAATTCATGAGATAAAACATTCATGAGATAAAATATCCCCTCTAGTGCTGGTGTGAAAGCCAAAATATTCTGAGGTTTGTCATTAGACAGAGCTGAGACGAGAGCCAGAGCTGGATAGTCATTCTTTTCATCTGCTTCTGCAGAGCAGAAATTCCCTAAAGGTACATAATTTTGACATACCTCTAAAGTGTGTGGCTCAATGCCAGGGACCAACCTGGGACTTAAGTGTCCTGAGTTACAGTCCCACATTTACAACACCTTTAACCTGTGATTTTGGTCAAATTATATGAGGTGCCTGAGTGGTCTGGCTCCTTCTTGGCAAAACGAGATCAAGGGCTCCCACACTCTGTTGTCTTCAGGAACCAGCTGGTAACGTGTGTGAATGAAGCGCCCCAGTGAGACTCCCAGGAGCTTACAGTTGTCTCAGCTCTGATCAAACTAAAAATGCATCCTCAATGCATCCAACTTCAATTGAAACTGAGAAAACATAAAATGCATGCGAAAGAAAACTTACCTATAGTCCACAGTTTTCAAACTCTGGCCTCAGAGATCACTGAAGTCCATTCTAGTTCTAAAAGCTCGAGACTATCCAAGCCAAAGGGCCCTGGACAGTGTAGGCATGGTAGCTCAGATCAAGTATGACCTCCAGTGGTCTATTTGGCTAATGACACTTATAGACTTGGGGGTTCTCACTGTTTTGGCACTTTATCTTACTGAAAAGATTACAGCAGAGGAAAGGGAAACAGAGTCCACGAGGGACTCTCCCTTCTATTCTGCCCACTACTCTGCAGGACCTGTGCGACCGGTGTTGTCAGCTGTCAAAATGGAAAAGGAAACAGAACAGCATAGAGGTGAACTAACTTGCCAAACTATCTCACCAAGCTTGCAGATAAAACATTTAAATACAATCTGATTCCTGAAAAGCATGCTATGTCTATCATTCTGACACTTTAGGGAACACGTTTCCAAGTTCCTATTTTATAAATGCAGAAATTAGCCTGAGAAAGGCTAAGTGATGTTTAAAAAAAAAATAATAACGACTTAAGGATATAGCTAAGGCTGGAACCCAAGGCTTGCAGAAGATCCACCAATTAGTGATGAGTTCCAGTTCATCATAGAAATATGTTTATTACCACACAGGGCCTTCAAAACACAGGCTGTGATCACAAGGACACCATGCTGTCCCTCGGAAGTTACCAAATTCTGACATTGAGGCCACAGTTACCACTAAGCCCCCATTCTGACATTGAGGTTACAGTTACCACCAAGCCCCATTCTGACATTTGAGAGACTAGAAGTGAGCCTACTAACTGCTTCATATCAACAGTTGGGCAGCAAAAAAGAACCAAAAAAAAAAAAAAAAGAATTAATAATTTTTTATTATCTCTTGACTGTATTGGCAGTGCCATTAGCCCAAGGTCAGAAAGTCTGATGCAGTTTAAACTCCAAAGTTTTCACCCATGCAACCAGGAATAATAATTAATGTCTATAATCATGACTCTGAGCTATTAAGAGGAAATAAATCATTATTCTTCAGTGTATGCCACAAATATGGGGGCATTAGATATTTAAATACCTACTGTCTGCTTTGCCATGATAAAATCTAATTGCCCTTTCAGTTCTGTCTCAGAACAAAGTCATATTTAAGAATCAGTCTAGAGGAAAGTCAGTTCTTTCCACACATTTCCCAAATGACTTTGAAGGGAATTCAAATGCAAACTCGACAGTAACCTTGTAAAATGTATCATTGCTCCCCTCTGCCCACTTCCTTCACACACTGCGTCTTTTCTGGGACCTACCAAGAAATGTGCAGCTTCTCTTCCAATCATGCCTTTTTTCTGCCTAGAATTTCCCCACAATGTCCACCTTCCTTTTTTATCTTTTTTATTTTCTTAGCCATTCCCACTTCTCAAAAGTTAACTTCTGCACTGGGGCTTAACTGAAATGCAGTAAAATCTCCCTGCGAAGAGCTCCCCACTCTCTCGTGAAGAGTGAATTCCTTCTCCTACTGCGTTACAATGACATTTTTAGTTCACCTCCAAGAACAGCAGACTCAAAGAACAGGCTCTAGAATTACCCATCCGATTTTGTTTATTTGCTTAGCTACCAATTTATTATGCCCTGTCCACATGCCGGGCCACCTTCTATGCATTTTTCACATGTTAACTCATTTCGGCCTCACAGCTTGCCTATGAGATGACTAGTATAACCTCATGATTTAAGATATGATAACTATAGCTCAGAGAAACTTCAGTTCCACAAGGCAATAGGTGCCCCCCTCAAGGGGACACTCCATCTCCTCTTCTGACTCCCAGGCTGATGGATAGGATTAAATCCATAATAATCCATCTTAGGGCACACTGGGCCTTATAAGAGAGAAAAGAGCTCACTCCTAGAGGAAGGGCAGAAGTTACCCAGAAGTGTAAGGGGGAGCTGAGGCAGAGCCCCGGGGCTGGGTTGTGAGTATGCTTGATCAGGAGGCCAAAGCGTAGGACCAGACAGGGAAGAGTTCACTGACCACAAGGCACTTTCTTGAGACATAGGATTTAGCCTTCTGGAAAGATCCCTGGGAAAGGAGCAATCTCACTGTTAGTGGTATACTAAGTTTGAATTGCTTTGTAACAAATTCCATAAACATAGCAGCTTATGCAACCCAAATTAAGTAACTTACAGTTACGGAGATCAGAAGTCTAAAATAGGTCTTACTGGGCTAAAATTAAGTTATCGGGAAGCTGCATTCCTCTGGAGCTTCTCTTGAAGAATCTGCTTTCTTGTCTGTTCCAGCTTTCAGCAGCTTCCTACAGTCTTGGTTTCATCACCCCCTTCCTCCATCTTCAAAGCCAAAAGCACAGCATCTTCAGATCGCCTCTCCTCTCTAATCATTCTGCCTCCAGATTTCACTTATAAGCACTCATGTAATTACATTGGGATACTAGGGCACACCTGAATAAAGCAGGATAATCTCCGTCAGCCCATGATTCTTGATTAACCACAACTGCAAAGTTCTTTTCTCCATGTGAAGTAGTATAACTCCAAATTCCAGGGATTGAGGAGAGGAGCTTCATTCTACTTATCTCAGGTGACTCCTTGGAACCCTGAAAAAGTGACATCCCACACTGATTAGAGGAGAAACGCCTACATTTCCCTGCACAATGGCGAGGGAAGAATAAAAAGGGAGGCCAGAGAGGCAGCCTGCTGGATGGCTATGTTGTGAGTGCAGGTGTCTCCGCAGGGAAGGGTGAGCACACTTCATCCACCCAAGACATTAGGAATGAGCTGGCAAGAGGGGCTCCAGTTAGAAGCTCAGGAGGGACTGTCCTCTGCAGGCCAGGGCAAGCATGAGGCACGATGGTCACAGCTGGACTTATTAGCATACAGTAGGCAGGGCTTAAATGGCAGAAGCTGTAAGGTGCATTCCCTTAGTAACCAGCAATGTCAGAGGAGCAGCCAGCAGAGCCTGACCCACACCACTGAGCCGTGGAGATAGTTAATAGGATACAAGAAAAATAGAGGAGCAGCCAAGGTGATGCTGTTTAACCAGAATAATCAGAACAAAAACAACACAAGAAAATAGCAGCGGGGGAGGCTGAGGGTGGTTGCCCCAATAAGAAGTCGTGATCCTTTGCTACATTTCTAGACATAAGCAAATTTTCAGGTCCAAGGCTGATTGACTTGAAGAGGTAGACTCTACAACACTGTGGCAAGAATATGGGGTAATGACTCTTTTCACAAAAGAGACCTCGGGTCATTTACTCAGGTACCTGAACTCTGCAAAGAAGACGATACCCTGAAACTTTGAAGACTATTGGACGTAGGAGCTGAGTTGCCCCTGACACCTGTAAATCGTGAAGTATCTTATTAGCCCCGGTTAACATGGGGCTTAGCCGTGTCAGGTGGAGACTAACGTCAGCCTTGCAGGGGCTCTGCCAGATCCACAAACCCAGTGGTGTTGACCTGGCTCTCTGGGACTGCGGGGGAGAGGAACAGTGCTGGTGGGCCTGTTTGTGTTCTAGAGACGGTACATTCCACACTTAGAAATACTGCTCCAGCCCATCTGTGGGAGAGAGGTGGTGTCAGAAAGCTGTTGTCTCAAGCGGGACTGGAGCAGAAGGGGTGCTAAAGGGCATCCAGGCTGCCGTACTGTATAAGCAGCTGCCCCGGGCTATGTGAGCCTGCAGCCCCTCTGGTGTGGAAGGAGACTGTGGTAGGACGAGGTGCACTGTGGAGCATGGCAAGCCCTGATGAGACCTTCACAGACAGGCCTGGTGGGGTGTGGAGCTGGGCCACATCATCTGCAGGAAAGAAACAGCTCGTCTCTCTTCTAAAGAGGCAAAGCCAGGCACCTGCTTCTCAGATGATCTGAACTGACAACCCTTCTGAGAAACTGCATCACTTGTTACGGCCTCCCTCCTAGAACTCAGAGAGTGTGCAGAGGAGGCCGGCTAGAAGCCAAGCCACAGCCGCACTCAGCCGCTCCCCAAAGCACTCAGCTGCCCCCATCAACTCCACACCAGGGTGCACCTCATTCTCTCTATCAGAGTGAGCTGCCTGCTTTAAATCATTTCTCCCCCAAAGGTTTTGGGAGGAGTTTGACTCTAAGAGCCAACTTTTCTTTCTAGCAAACTCCTCAGCACACTTGCCCTGCAATCTCTAAAGTTTTGCCCCTTGCAGGCAGGTCCCTGATGCCATTTTTCACCCTCTGCTGTTGCACATCGCTTTACCAAAATCCTTCCTCCCAACTCACCATGCTCTCAAGGTCATAGCAGCTTAAAGGCAGATTCAGAATGTGGAATCTGCAGAACCACCGTGAAAGCGAACATCTAGCCACACAAATCTATAGCTCCTTCTGGAAGCAGAAAAGGAATCAGAAAGGTGTTCTAACGTAGTCAGACCCACACCAGGACCTACATTCCAACCAAGTGTGCAATTGGAGGGAATACAGGACAAATTAATGGAAATTTACTTTCGTAATGTTCCATGTTTATACATCTAATCCAAAGTCTAGGCTTTTTTCCCGTATCCTCAAATTCTTTGAAATCTCTTTCTTTTAAAACTCATGATTTGAAGATGGGGAGGGGCTATAAAGCATGTTGGATAACAGAGGTCAGACACTCACGTTTCCTCTACCAGATTGATGAATCTTGTTGGCTGCTTTCCTGCACAGTGGTTTTGCAGGTTTTGCAGGATGTTATAGGCACGTAACAATTTAGAGTGAGAGAATGAGATATCTGGGATCTCACATGGTACTCAGTCCAGAGCAGTCGATACATTACTTCCTGTTGACAGGTGGGGAAACTGACTTACACAGTCACGAGAGAGGGAGGGGTATGGCTAGAATTCAAAGAGCCCATCTTGTCCTATCCTCTGTCCCAGGTCTGCTGTCAGCCAACTTTCAGATATAGAGTATCTAAAATAGTCTACCTAAAAATAGCTCCTGGACAAGTGACCTTCTGGGTTTCTGTTCTTTCACGTCTGTTCCTTCTTGGCAAAGTACAAAATCTATGATCTCCAGAGAGTGGATTTGAAAACTGAATCTCTGAGAATTAGCTATGAATTTTGCTCTTATGGCTAAGAAGTCTAGAGCCTACCACAAACCTGGGACGAGACTAGAGTGATGCACCTTACACAAACTAAGAATTCCTTGGGGACATCCTTTCTCTCCAAGGAATCTTCAAAATAGGGTCAAATTTAGTACCAGTAGATGTCTGTGTTTTTGAGGAGTGACACACAAAGGCCATCCATCACAAGCAGGACACAATTTCTAACATCCAAACAGAGCAAATCTCATGTTATCCAAGAAGAGCCGAGTGTCTCTATCACAGGGAGAGGCCGACTGGAAATGGGGACTCTTGTGATTCTCCTTGTCAAACAGAAGATCACGACCTCAAATGTGTGAAAACTAAAACACCCTACATGGGATAGAGTGGGAACAGCTTGTGTTTGGAATCAGGCAGGCCTGGGCTCTATTGTTTCTGCTTTCGCAGTTTTTTTGTTTGTTTGTTTGTTTGGGGTTTTTTGGCCAGGGCCAGGTTTGAACCCGCCACCTCCAGTATCTGGGGCAGCACACTCTCCTTTGAGCCACAGGCATCCCCCCTCCCCCCAGTGCTTCTGCTTTCTAATGATGTGCCTGGCACAAGGTGGTTCATTGCCCTCAACCTCGACTTCCTCATCTATAAAATGGGGACCAGGCTGTCATGAGATGTAAATCAGAGAACATATCAGAAGCATCACAGTATGGGGCATGTGAGAGGCCAGTATTGGAAATACTTAAAACAAACAGGCCATGTTCAACTAAATTTGAGAAACATTGGCGTAGACAAAGTTAAACAGGTATCTTACCTTGAGGGTTTCTGAAAACCTCCATGACCCTAATGTGCGTTGTGAGTCTGAGAGGGTTTGAGTGTATGGCAGTTCCCAAACATACTGGCTCACCCAACGTCGTTCATGATACTTATATAAACAATGCTGGCAACACCAACTGGGAGCAAAATCTACTAGACCCTTAACCAACATCACTTTCCTCCCTCCTCCTCCCACCGGGACCTTTTATCCCCTATGACTATACTAATATGCTGGTCCTTGCGACTTCAGGGACATCCGATGTGTATTTAGGGTTTTGAATTTTTTATCTTTACCTTATCATTTAAAATACTGATTTTTAAAAAGGAAATGATTCAACATTCATTGACAAGATACTCTAGAGTTTTATTTGTATTGAATAGCTGTGAGAACTTCTCACAACTTCTCACGAATAGCTGTGAGAACTTCTCCAAAGGGTTCAGTTAAAACATTACTATGTGAATTTTATGAGATTAAAATGTGTGGTCTTAAATAAAAAGCAAAAGACCTGCCCTCGTTGTCATCTGAACCCTTCTGTGGTCTTTGCATTATTTCCTGTCTGATTCAGTAGATGGCACTGCCGATTTAACATAGACAGGATCCCACAGAGCAAACAAATGTGGGCTCGTCCTGGGGTAAATAGTCTGCTTCGTTCCTTTACCCTCGCCATTGTTTGATATTTTAAATCTGCCTGGAAGGGAACCTGTGTATTTTGTTGGAGTGGGATGCGGGCAAAACAAAGATACTTTCTTCCTGCCCCTCCTTAAATCTCTACCTGTGCATCTTAAACCTTTTCAAAATGTGCATTTATTGAATTCTGCAGCTCAAGAAGGGCAAATAGGAGGCCACCACTTGGCCACTGACCCAGGCTCCCTAGGTGCCAAATGGCACTAATGGATCCCAGCACCTTCTCAGTCCTTTCCAATGCACCTTTCTGAGCAGGTACTATGAATCCTTCAACAAAGGCTCCGAGGATGAAAGCTATTTATAACATCTGCCCTATATAGAGTTCAGAGACTTTCAAGATCAAATCCTTGGTAAGACTCAGGATTGTTAAAAAACTTACTCATAAACCTTAAGAAGGTTTATGATGGAACTGGGACAAGGACTGAGGACTCAACTCTCATTGAAGAGCGTATTCCCCCCGGCACGACCCTGCTGCTGAGATTCAGACTGTGGAAGTGCAACCCTGATCCAGGGTCAGATAATTAAGCACAGAGGGTTGATTTGTTTGGGCTTCAGTGGCCTGTAACCATCTGGGAAGGATAAGGTGACCAGACGTCCCACTTTTGGCAGGACAGTCCCAATTTTTAACAATTTGTCCTGCGTCCCGCAGCGTTTTAAAAAAGTCCCGATTTTTGGAAAGAATGCAAGACAAGCTAGGAAACAGTGGGAGAATGGGAAGGGAATATAGGTTTGGCTGCTGAAAAGGTTAATGTAACTCCATTTGGGAATGAAGAGGTTAATGTAACTTCATTTGGAAATGAAAAAGCTAATGTAAACTCCCTACTCCCCTCCTGGTCAAGGTCACCCAGGTGGAATCAGTACCAGAAGGAGACTGGCTCCCTCCCTCACTTCTAGGTAAGGCCAATTAGCTCAGAAGGCGCCAAACTGTCTGGAACAATCAAGTAGCCCCCACCCCAGCCCCGTCTAGAGTAAGGTGACCAGATGTCCCACTTTTGGCAGGACACTCCCAATTTTTATAAATTTGTCCTGTGTCCTGCAGTGTTTTAAAAAAGTCCCGATTTTTGGAAAGAACGCATGACAAGCTAGGGAACACGGGAGAACAGGAAGGGAGTATACAGTTCTCGGCTGCCATGTGGCTATTTCGCCAGGATATGAGTTTTATATTATTTTTGTTAATTTTATAATGTTAAACTTTAATAATAACAAATAATTGTTGAGAACTAATTATCGAGAACTGCTTATCAAAGTTTGCATTATTGTCAGGCCCCACCCTCCTTCCTCCCCCATCAATGGTGTCCCGCTTTACCAATGTTAAAATCTGGTCACCTCAGGGAAGGAGTGAGCAAAGAACAGGCAGAAGTTAAATCCAGACGCAGCAGGCGAGACCCTGTGCTGTTTGTGCCGTCCAGTTTTGTCTTGGCCCAAGACAGTGACTGTGCAGGCCCAGAAGGGTGTAGCCCTGGATTGCTCATTTTTGGGGGGTTCGCCACCCTTGAATCCCAAGGCTTTCTACCCGCTTGGTTTTTGAAGTAGTCAGATACCAATTTTGAGTTGAATGGCAGGTCATTTTATTAATACTGCATTTCCAGGAACTTTCTATGATCTTTCAACTCCTAATTTTGTTGTCTAAAAGTATTTGAGGAAAAGCTGACAGTGAAACTATATCCTGCTTTTTTCCCCCAAGAACTATTGATGACGTCTGAATGAACATTTTAACTTGGCTTCAGAATATTTCTAGATGAAACCCAAACAGAATTTTAAGTATCATGCATTCAAAAGCAATGTTGTCACCCTCAGGCTTATTCCTGATTTTCATCTAGCAGTTGCAACTCTTAAAGGCACTGAAATTATCTAGTCAAACCAGATTTAAAATCTCAGCTGCTTTTTAAATATCCTCTTTCCTTTACTCCATTTCTACCAGTCCTACTATTTCCTAGTTTGCACCCACCTTTAAAAAAAATGTAAATGACACTGGGTGTTGTGGCTCATGCCTACAATCCTAGCACTCTGGAAGGCCAAGGCAGGAGGATCCCTTGAGCACAGGAGTTTGAGACCAGCCAGAGCAAGAGCAAGACACTATATCTAATAAAGACAGAAAAAATTAGGCAGAAATTGTAGCACACAGCTGTACTCCCAGCTATTCAGGAGGCTGAGACTGGAGGATTTCTTGAGCCCAAGAGTTTAAGGTTGCTGTGAGGGAGGCTGAGGCCATGGCACTCTAGCCCAGGCAACTTTCTTCTTTCAAAAAAAAGAAAAAAGAAAAAAAGTCAATGAAGTATTTCAAGCATATAGAGAAGGAAAAAAAAAATGTACCCACCCTTAAGCTCTGTCAAATGTTTGCATTTTGCCATCCTTTCTTCATTGAAAATGAGGACAAATGGTAAAAGTATTATTTATAGTTGATGACCTTGCAAACCCATTCCTGAGTCCATTTACTCATCACTTCAGTCAACAAACATTTATATGTCATTGCTAAATGCCAGCCCCGTTCTAGGAGTAAGTCTACATCAGTAAATGAGGCAAAATGCCAATTTTCAGGAGCTGACACACCTCAGAAGTTATCCTCATCCCAAATTTGGTACAAATAGTTCCACACACTTTTTCTCATTTATTCCATTTTGTATATCCGAAAGAGTATACAGAGTTGTCTTGCGTGTTTTCAAACTCTATCTGAAGGGTGCTTTACTGACACGGAGTGCCTATGATTCTGCAACTCACCTTTCTTGATTACATCTTAATGATTATCTTCAGACATCTAGCTCTAGTTCATATAAGCTAAGTACAAGGTTCCATTGTGTGAAACACCGTGATTTATTGATCCACTTTCCTTGTTGAAGGACATTTAGATGAGTTTTCAATTGTTCACAATTAAAAACCACACTGGAATGAATAGTCCCTCTCCCAGGGTCGTACTTCTATGACATTCCCACTCCCATGCTCAGCCAATACCTTGTTCCCAAGAGCAGCTCTCTTGAATATTCTTCTAGAGTTGGCCAGAACTTTATTAGTAAGTCCCTTTAGCTTTAAAATTTCCTCAGATGTCTGTAACGTGCAGCCAAGGTTGAGAACCATGGAGCTAGGGCAGGGGTAACTCTCAGGCTGCAGACACACTACTGCGTGCTGAGCTCCCTGCCAATTTTTGGTCAATGTGCACAGTTTATTTGAGCTCCAACTAAAGACGCGTATGTTCTTACATTCATTAGCATTGTGGCATTACTTGTGTAGGAAGGCTTACTGCTCTGACCATGTACTTACATGCCCCCAACGCTGAGTCTGTCCATGTTCCACTAAACATAGGTTTCTTTAGCACCAGCTGAATGTCATGGGTGCCTCTTACCTACCAAAGGTTGAGTGTCCTTTATGTCTCTACAATATACAATATATCACGCAAATTCTTGCTCAGCTCACTGTTGTACCTGGAAGATGTATATTATGGTATGTTTCCTCATTAGTAGTAAAAATGAACTACACACGTTTATCAGAAGTATGCAGTATTGTCTGACCTCATGTTCTAAAATTAATACAAGGGGTTTTTTTGAAATTTGCTCTGTATACAATCTTTTCAAATGTATTACCAAAAATTATACTATTATAAATAAGCTATAAAGTTTGAAAGATTGAAAGCAACAATCTAGAAGGCTCATCTTAGGTTGGGGTAGGGGGAAGAGGGTCAAAGAGGCTATTTCATCTGCTTTTAGTGCAGGTTCTCGTTTTTCAAACTGAGGTCTTTTTAGGAATTCAATACTTAGTGTATATAATGTTGTTGTACACTACAACAACAAGGAAAGTCTTGTGATGTTATATAAGTGTGGGATAGCTCTCCAAGTGGCCCTGAACTTACCCAGTTCTCTCCCTCTCTTTCTCAAGAGTAGTCCTCAAAAATAACTGTAGAGTGCTCTAGGAATGAAATATCCTTAGAGAGGGAGGAACTGTGTGGAACGGCCTAGGCCTTATCCCTGTCCCTCCTGGGGAATGTAATATCTTGAGTTAAAGAGGAACTTTTCCTGCATAGCCCAGGCTTTGTTCCCCTCTCCCCTGAAAGTTGGATACCCTTCAAAGCTTTTCTTAATGAGTCCTGTGGCTGCCGTGGTATAGAATCCAGCCAGGGCAGGCTGCCTTTCTGGGTCTTTCAGCCATGGAACAAGTGGAGTACATAGCATTTGAAGCTCCATCTGCCCCAGCCCCAGGCAGGTTTCTTGAGCCTTGGGGGACTGGCTCACCCTGGATCCTAGACTTCTTTTGTCCCTTGCTGCCTACGTACGTGATACATCCACTTCTCATAACTTGGTGTGTATGAGGGTGTTCTGTCTCAGCAGACTCAGACAAGTTGGTAACCAGTCCACAGTGAACCTAGGCATGCAGTGCACTACACTGAGTGCTCTCTATGTGCTGGGCACTCTGATAAGTGTTTAATGCACAAATCCCAGTCGTCCTCAACACCATGAGATACAGCAATGTATTAGAGATGAAGGAAAAGCATAGAATACTTATTAACATTCCCAAGGATGCACCGCTAATACCTAAAGAGGATGGCACTCAAACCCAAGCCTTACAGCTCCCAGGTCCACCTTTGTAATTACTAACTCATGCTATTTCCTAAAGTATTAAGAGACTGGTATCATTTTCTCAGGTTACTTTGAAAGGAAGAGAGATGAGTTTAAATGTAATTGAGGTTTTGTGCCATGTGAAGATCACTGATGCCACGGCACCTGCTTCAATATGAACCGTGCAATAGGACAAGGAGAAGAGTGAGAGAGCGGCAAAGCATCACCACTCACTATAGCACAGATAGGCAGGCTTAAAAAAGAACAAAAAGACGACCACACAAGGGCAGTCAGAACCATAAGCACATTATGAGCAGCAATTTAATTTTGTCAATACAGCATCATGCATCACATTTAATAATGGCTATTATTTGATTATTACTGGTTTGTGGTTTTCAGTTTAATTTTATTTAGTCTTTGCAGTTTTAGAAGGTAAGTAAAATTGATTTATGCCTAATTATGTTTCTGCATATTTAACTAATATTTTAATAAGAATTTACGGGAAAATATGGGATCCATAAAGGTTATTTTTTCCTTTTAACTCATTTCCTTTAACTCATTTACCACTCAAGTTTAAGAAACATTAATGTAGGCTTAAAGACAAAGATGTCCCAGAGGCCCTACTTTCGTGGAGGACCAATCTTGATCCCTATGTCTAAGACCTCTTGCCCCCAGGTTCCTTTAACCAGCCCCATGCTTGTTCCTGGGATACAGCTACACAAATTATCAGGGACAGCTGACCAACTGAGCATCCAAGTTCTCTAGGCTGCCATTTTTCTCCCATTAAGACATAGCTGCTTAAGTTGTCCCTAGAGCTAGCCCACCATGACTGGAGAATACCCTTTGAAATGAGCGCCCTTGTGTTTACAAAGCAGAACTTCAGCTTCAAAGATACACCAACTTCAAAGATAGAGAAGATTTACTTGTCTCTTTTCTAACAAACTGAGAAGCCACATCACTCCATCCTGGAGAAAAGCATTCCTAGTAAATGTGACAGAAATTGCAGCAATCTTCCTTTCTCCTGAAACCTGCCAGCTGGCTCCAGACACACAGAAGATTCACTTATCATTCATTTCAGAAAGAGTTATTAAGAGTCATTCATCCAGTCAAGTTCCAGGTGCTGGGACCACAATGTTGAACAAGCCAGATAATTCCATAGGCCAATTTCATAAGGTGGTAACTGTTGGGAAGAAAATAATACAGACGAGAGACAAATAGGGAGGGAGCTACTCTATACTGGTTGGTCAAAGAAGGTGCCTCTGAGCAGGGCATGTTCCACTACATGGCAGGGAGAGACTAGTGCAAATGCTGGAAAGAGTAGTCCCCCCACAAGAAACAGCAAGGGCAAAAATACATTGCTAACAAACCAGTGGAATTTAAAATATTGTAAGAAACTATTTAGCATGAGCCCATCAAACAAATAAAGTAATGAACTAGAAAATGGCCTAAGGAGAAAGATAATAATTTCCTAGGAAAGTAGAAGAGGTATAATATCTAAAGAGACCAATATCCACAGAAGAAAAGAGCTCCCCCAAATTAAAAAAAAAAAAAACAAATAAAATCCATCAACCCAGATGAAGAGGGGAAACTATTTCTGTTGGCAGATAATATGGTTATAATGAAAAGCCCAAAATAGTCAACGTGAAACTACTAACAAACTGTCTTTAAAACTTAGCGAGGTAGCAGGATATGAAATTAGCATAGGAGAATCAATAGCTTTCATGTACAAATATGCAAAAGAAGATAAAATGGACATAACGACAAAAGCTAGACATAACAAGAAATATATAAAACTGACATGAGGAAACCTAGAAAACCCTACTGAAAGAGACTGAAATAAAAATTCCTACCTTGCTCTTGGACAGAGGAATCAACATTGTAAAGATAGTCTTTCTCCCTGAGTTGACGTAACCAATTAATGAACAGCAATAAAATAACTTCAACTTTCTTTAAAAGCCTAAAACAGTTGATTACAGAATTGATATAAAAGACAAAAAGCTAGGAATATGCTTAGCAATAAGAACAATAAAATGAAGAGATAACCCTACTAGCTAGTAAAACGTACTATAAAAATCTCTACAATTTAAAATTGTAATATTTTAAACATTTCTAAAAGGTAGACCAGTAGAACAGAATAATTTAGAGTAGATATTTAAAGACTGCATTAGGAATTTAATAAAGACAGAATCTAAAATCATTAACAAATATCAATTTTGAAACTAGGTAAATTCTAAATAGATTAAATTTCTGCATGTACATAATGAACCGTGTAAGCACTGGAAGAAACGTGTGGGTAAATTCCTTTACAAATTAAAAGACAAATTCTATTTGCTTTTACTGACCAGCACAATGAAATGAAAAGTAATACATAGTCAATAAGAATTTCAATTTTGTGTAAAAAAAATGCTATAAGTAGAGTCAAAATACAAACTGGAAAAATTTACTGATTAAGCTCCTAACAAAAGCTTCAATATACCAAACATACAAAAAGCATCCCGAAATTAAGAAAAATAGAGACCCACAACTCACTGGAAATGGAAAAACGTGAACATAAAGTAAATAAGGAAAGAACATAAATTAAACATATAACTTCCATCTTTGAGAGAAACCCAATGACCTATAAATTAGCAAGAATTTAAAAGCCTGATGGTATACACTGTTAGCATAGCTCTAAGGAGACAGACATTCTTTTTTTTTTTTTTTTTTTTTTAAGACAATCTCACTTTGTTGCCCTCAGTAGAATGCTATGGCATCACAGCTCATGGCAACCTCAAACTCTTGGGCTTAAGCGATTCTCTTGCTTCAGCCTCCCAGCTGGGACTACAGGCATCTGCCACAATGCCCGGCTATTCTTTTGGTTGTAGTTGTCATTGTTGTTTGGCAAGCCCAGGCTGGGTTCGAACCTGCCAACTCTAGTGAACGTGGCTGGAGCCCTAGCTGCTGAGCTACAGGCACTGAGCCAGAGACAGACATTCTTATTCAACACTGAGACAAATGTGAAACGATATAAATCCTATGGAGAGAAATTTGACAATTTGCAATGATATGTGCGTTTTTTTTTTTACCCAGCAATCTCACATATAGGAATATCTTTCAAAGATACCTTAGAAAAAAATAGATATGATTTTTAATAACAAAAGACTGAAATAACCCAAATGTTTACCAATAGATGGCTGGTTAATACAATACAGCATGTATACAAGCTGGGAACATAGCAAGCTATAAAAAAAAAGAAAAGCATCTATATTCTGAAATGGCATTATCTCTAGAAAATGGTGAGGACATAGAAGGAACAAGACTGGCAGAACATGGTGATTTCTGAAGCCAGATGATGGGAGAGGAGAAGGACCATATTATTCTCCTGCTTGTTTGTATGTTTCAAAATTTTCATAATAAAATGATGTTTAAGGTCTCAAACTATTCAGTGATAGTCTATCTTGGAATCATAGTGGAATTCTCATGACGGCCCCACAACAGTGTGGATGCAGGAAGATTAATAGATCCAGGAGAAAATGATCACACTTCTCTGGGAAGACCTCATATTCCCCAACTAGGAGAAAACAGTATTTCCCTGAGGTCCCCACTAAATTTTATAGGAAAAGATGGACATTATGCTACTTGCTTAATTCAAAGAAAATAAAATAAGCCCCTCAAGATTGGAAGATTTCCCCCCCCAAAAGGGCCTGTAAAGTATTCTCTATTCATAAAAACATTTCCTGACATAGAAAATATTCATCTATTTAAATGTGAAGCGTATCATTCACAGGGAGAAAAAACTTCACTGTTACTACTTTTTGCAACACCTTTCTACAATATGAACACAATCATCTTCTTCCTTATTTTAAAACTGGGACTATCAGAACCTGTAAGCACATTATTCTTTTCTGGCTTTGCCTTCATGTCCACAGAAAGATGGACTAGACATTTCGCCCGGTGGCTGCAGAGTTTATAATACTTGCATAATAAATTAGAGAAGAAAAAGACCAGCTCAGTTCAATTGCAACTGAGAATAAACATGTGTAATTGTGTTTGTCCTGATTCTGTCATCTTATAAATATGCATGATAGATATTCATAGATTTACCCACAACCCATAAAAGATCGATTTTCAAAACTGCAGAATGTTTATTCTCTATAAAATTTTGGTTAGAGCTGCTTCCCAGCTGAGTCATTTGGCTTTTTATGATATGTAAATTAGTTTTAGGATTTACTATAGTCTTGGATAATGGTAGATGACACTCACAAGCAACCAGTGATGATAAGGTCAGTTGCTAAACTGACCATCTGATCCAGAAAGGTAAACAACAGACACGTCAGTCCGTCCTCTAAACTGGAAGCCACCCAGGAACCTCTTTAGGCAGATGCCTAAAGGGGAAGGTATTATTATATTGATCAGCCTATCCTAAAGGTTATCATAACAAGGACAACAGACTGGCTGGCTTAAACAACACAAATGTGTTGTCTCCTAATTCTACAAGGCAAAAATTCTAGATCCAAGTACTGGCAGGGCTGGTTCCTCCTCAGGGCTATTTGACAGGCTCCATTCCATGTCTCTCTCCTGGTGGCTAGATGGCAATCTTTGGCATTCCTTTGCCTGTAGAGACATCACTCTGATCTTTGCCTTCACATTCCCATTTTGTTCTCCCTGTGTGTGTGTCTTCTTATGGCAATCTCTTTATAGGTGTAGAGATACCAGTCATAATGGATTTAGGGTCCCTCTGACTCCCGTGTAACATCCTCTTAACTAATCCTATCTGCAATGACTTGATTTCCAAATGAGGTCATATCACATTCTGAGGTCCTGTGGGTTAGGATATATATATGTTTTTTTGTTTGTTTTGTTTTGTTTTTTAGGTAGGACACAATTCAACCTGTAACAGCCAAGAGAGTCCTAAAACAAAGAGGTCACCATACCATTTTCTACAGTTCAGCTAGCAAAGATCTGCTTTCTAATTTTATACAAATATGTTGATATTTTGTTTAGCCACAGTGGAAGAAAGTATCTAAATGATAGCCTTACTGGGGCTATAATTGGTATATTAGTTATAATATAAGTTGTAGCCACTCTAAGAATGAATTGTTATAGTGAAAAAGGAGATGGAGGCCAGATGGAGGCCGGGTGCAGTGGCTTATGCCTGTAATCCTAGTACTCTGGGAGGCCAAGGCAGGTGGATTGCCTGAGCTCAGGAGTTCAAGACCAGCCTGAGCCATAGCAAGATCCCATCTCTAAAAATAGCCAGGTGTTGTGGTGGGTGCCTGTAGTCCTACCTACTTGGGAGACTCAGGCAAGTGAATCACTTGAGCCCAAGAGTTTAAGGTTGCTTTGAGCTGTGATGCCACAGGACTCTATCGAGGGCAACAAAGTGAGACTCTGTCTCAAAAACAAACAAACAAAAAAAGAGATGGAAATTTACTTTCCCTTCAATTAGTCATCTGAGAATAAGCAGTCTGGGGATGATTTGATAATTCCGAACTATCGGCGACCCAAGATTCTTTTACATGATTGCTGTCTTTAATGTGAAGCTTCCATCTCTGGGCTCAAATGGTTACTTCAGCTCTTGCTATCATGCTCACTACACACCTGTTAAGACAGAAATTGGGGCAAGGGAGTGAATGTCCATAGACAAGTGGGTAGAACACATCACTTTTCTCAGCCTATTGAAGAAAACTTAGCCAATGGCTACACCAGCTGCCAAAGGCAGTCCTGGGCTACACCCTGGCTGGGAAATGCACTCCTAAGCCCACGGCCAATTAAAACAATCACCATGGAAGAACAGGAGAGCAGACATAGTGTGGCCACTGTCTCTGCCAAACCTGATGATAATCTTCAACTCTTTGCAAACTCCATCAATTCTTAAGAAATTGTTCGCCTTCAAGTTTCAAAGACCTCATACTGTTCTTCATCCTGTTATCCTTTTAAGTTTCTCTGCAATATCTGATATAACTCATTTGCTTGGACACCTTTATTCCCACTCTCCTAACTCTCCTAATTGTTACTTCTTAGTAATAGTAGTTTCTGTTCCTCCTTCTTATCTTCCTAAGGTAAATGTTTCCCAAAGGCCAGTCTTTCCCCTCCCTATATATCCTTCTGCTTGCAAAGTCATCAGCTTCCTTGATTTCAGCCGTGAGTTTGAAGTTGATGCTTCCCATATTCCTTACTTTTGCTCCGCTCTCTCCAATACCCCTACTCCACATCTGCCACTGAGTGCTGGGTTTTGCTATCTGGACACCTTGTCAAAGTATCAGACATCACAAATCAAATTTACGTTATCTTTCTGAAATCTGCTTCCTTTCACTCTTGCTCTTGTTTGTATCATGGGTATCACTCAAAGAATGGGTCAGGGCTCTTTTGTTTTGTTTTGTTTTTAAACAATTCCTCACCCCATCAAGTCAATCAGCAAGTTGAATCCATCTTCGCTCCAGAGCTGACATCTTCTGATCCATTTCTCTTTCCATTCTGTTTCTTCCTACACTAATATCAGACATCCCAAAGCACAGCTTGAAAAAAATCAGGGAGAGCCTGGTTATTGGGGCCAACCATGATTCATATCTCAAGGGAAAATATTTTTTAGTTCCTACTATTTTCCAGATACTTATATGCAATATTTCATATAACACTCAATAACTAAATTAATAGCTAAGTAAATTAAGCACATACTGCCTATCAAGCACTGTGCCAACAACTTTACCTTAATCTCACAACCTAAAAGGATAAATACTATTACCGTTCTCTTTTTGTTTGTTGAGAAATTGAGATGAAGAAACTGAGGCTTTTTAAAATTAGGTAACTTACTTAGGGTCTGACATTGGTTAAATGGTCTAGAACTAGGAGTCAAACCAGTTGGTTTCCAGAATATCCTCTCATAACCATTAACCTCACAGAAGATCATTATTACTACTATTATTATGTTAATAATTACAAAGCAAAGAGGTTAAGTAACCTTTACATGGTCATAGCCATAATTCAACCTTACATTGACCATACTCCAAAGCCAGGTTCTTCCTTCCACTTTATACAATTCCCATTTATGAGATTTTTGCATTGATGCCCTATTGAGGTTAATAGAAAAGAAAAGCAATTAATCAATATAACACCTCCACAGTTTCAGAAGGACATCCAACGTGTATGGCATTAGCTTTACAAAATCACACATACTATTTCGTTGAAAGTCTACTTACGATGTCTTTCTCCTTATTCCCATCCCTGTTTGTTAGCCATTTAGAAGATGTGATGGGTCCCTGTTAGACATTGTCCTAAGCTTTCAATTGCTTGGATATTTGGTTCTAGTGTCTATTCAGCTTACCTTGTTGTGGAGTAAAAGGTGAATCCATTATACTGAATTGGAAAATGACAATAAAATAGAGAATAGGTCAAGTCAATGTTTCCAGACACCTGCGTGCAGACAGTGGAGTAAGAGAGCTCCTATTATCCACCAGCTGGTGTTGATAAAAACTCCAGGGCTTCTAGTTTACTCATTACCCTAGAAGATATCTAGGATATCTAGAAACAAAACCAACAGAGGCTGGATATCCTATAACTTGGCATCATGCAGATGAAGATACTTTGAAGTTTGTGTAGGTGGCTCAGATTTTTAGTATTTATAAGTACTTATAAGTTAGAGGCTGGAATTTCAGACCCCATCTAAAGGGAGAGAATGGTTTTTCTTGGCTCTACTTGCCTTCTTAGAGATAGTACATGACTCTCCACATCCCCTTCTCCTAATGGTAGAAGCATGTTTTAAATAGAAACCTCTGTCAGAGTGTGACCCTGAGTGAGATGGGAAACAGATCCTCTAGCTGACCCCAATGAACATGTTATGACAGCAAGAAATAAATCTTTACACATGAAGGGATTAATAAACTATGGTGTATGTATACTGTGGAATACTATACAGCCATAAAATAGATGGAGACTTTACATCTTTTGTATTTACCTAGATGGAGTTGAAGCACGTTATTCTCAGTAAAGTATCACAAGAATGGAAAAGCAAGTATCCAATGTTCTCAATACTATTATGAAACCAACAGAAAACCAATTAAACACTCACAGGAGAAAGAAACACAAGTCTATTCAACTGGGGAGGAGGCAAAGGAGGGAAGGGAGGAAAGAGAGACTGGTGAGCTCTCACCTGATGTGCACAATGTGAGGGTTAACAGCACACCCCTTAGATGAAGGTTCAACTACTCTTTGAACTTTACCTTAGAAATACAAGTAACATAACCTAACCATTTGTACACTCATTAACCTGAATTATTTTTTAAAAGCATACTTAAGAAATAAATCTCTAACTAACCTGCCTGGACTGGCATATTCTAATAACAGCTACTTCTACCAGCTACCATCTCTTCTTTCTTGCCATCAGAACTTATCTCCCTCTCTAGAAGTGGAAAATACCAAACATTCATTTTCCAGCCTCCCTTGCAGCTATGGGTAGCTATGTGGCACAGTTCTGGACAAGTATATGTAAAGGAGATTCTACTTGCATTCCAAATATTTCCCACCTTCCAAAAACAGATTCTGAAGAGAACACTCCTCTCCCATTTTGCTGCTATACACAATTGTATAAAGACATGAGGTAGCCATATTTGAACTGAGGGGAAAAACCTAAGAATTAAATCAATATGTCAAGAAAAGTATAAATGACATCACTGAGTGGCTACACCAGACCTGAAATTTGTCACCTTAGGACTTATTGCTTTGTGCAATGGTAAAGCTCTTGAATATTTTGGTTGCTATTGATTAGGAATATTTTGTTACTTATAGCTAAATGCATTCTAACTCATTGTGTGAGGACTATTTCCCTCTTTGGCACTATATCGCTCTAAACTTCCAAAGGACAGTATAAATCAGCAAGTTCAATTGGATACCTGTGAAGAAAAAGCATCATTTAGAAGTATAATACACAAAGGGAGGGATCATCTAGTGATGAATTTTTTAACTAAACACAAAATCCATGTGCTAATATTATAAAAGGACAGTGAATTTGCTTACATTAGAGGAGAAAGCATAATAGGGTAGATTGGAAAAGGATAATCATGTGTAAATTCATCCTTGGTTTCTTTGATCAGAATTAGCTCACAAATCAATTTTATAGTTAGCCACCTGCCTAGGAAACTCTCAGTTGCCCTAGGAGTAAAAAAATCAAAACCAAAAGCAACACCATATGTATTTTACCAGCAGTAGGTCTTTGGAGAATGCGAAGGAGCTGATGAAGAAATGGCTCCATTGTTTTTGAGTTGTTATTTATAGAAGTCACTGGTTCCACTCTCCAATCTAATTTATACATAATCTACCACCTTTGCTTCCATCTTTTTTAAGAAGTGTCCATTTATCATATTCTTCTTAGCAAAGTATCTCAAGAATGGAAGGAAAAGTATCCAATATACTCAGTCCTACTATAAAACCAATTAACCCAATTATAGCCCAAGAAGAAGGGGAAAGAGGATAGGGAGGGGAGGGGAGGGGAGGGGAGGGGGAAGGATGGGTTAAGGGGGGGTAATCAGTGGGACCACACCTACGGTGCATCTTACTAAAATGAAATTTACTAAATGTAGAATATAAATGTCTTAACACAATAACTAAGAAAATGCCATGAAGGATATGTTAACCAGTTTGATGAAAATATTTCAAATTGTATATAAAACTAGTACATTGTACCCCATGATTGCATTAATATACACAGCTATGATTTAATAAAAATTTTTTAAAGTTCCCATTCATCTCACCACTCATTAGAAAATACTTCCATAAATGTATTTATTATTAAATACTCTATTGAATATTAACAATTTTACATTATACTCATCAAAAAATATAATAGACCTGGAAGGGGTACCATTCAGAGCTTCTTGAAGAAATTACAGAATCCTTAAAACTAGAGTAGGCAGGGTCTAACAAATAAAACACAGACACTTCAACATAAGAAACAAAATCTCCAAAATCATTCTCCCACCGACCCAACCCACTCTTTTCTATGTTTCCCACCTCTTTCAGGAGTTTCCTCCACATGGTTTAGCTCCATTGAGCCACACCCAGCAGCAGACACAAATTGAAATGTGTGTTTTTACCAACAGCTCAGACCAGTTACCCCATGGTGTACTTTTATGCACAAGTAAATAACTATGAAATATATAATGCAAAAATTTGGTTTTATTTTTACACATAAACTACAAACAAGGAACTGCATGGGCTGGAAGAGATGCTAGCTAGTAGGAAATAGTTTTCTGTGGGTTATTTGGGGCTGAGAGTACTGGTTGACAAAGGCTGGGTGCAGAAGGATGAGTAGGTGGTCCTAGGGCCACCGTGGCACAGCTGTCAGAGAGTGACAGGGAATGATGAGCAGACTGAAAATAACTTCACTGGGGCAATGGGAGGTGGTGGAAAATAATTCATAAACTCTTCTGAGTAATGAGAAATCCTGTTTTAAAAGCCATATCATAGGTTTGAATACAATTTTTTGTCTTGGATAAACTACTTTTAGAATCACTTTCTTTGTTAGACTAAAATATTTACACTAAAGACTGTGGTGTCATTAGGAAAAATGATCACAAACCTTTGGAAATCTTGATTAGTTAATTCTCCAGCAATTAGCTAATGTCCATAGAAACAACCTATACAATACCAATTCATCAAAAAGTGTTCCAGATTCATTCTAATTCAGTACATTATGTTTAAGAGATTAAGCCATACGTAAAAGATAAAGACTATCGTAATTAAAATTTTTCATATTTTCAAGCCTTATTTTTGAAATAAAGATTGATTTTTTTCCCTCTAAAATGCCAAAGCTTTTACATACATACAAAGGTATGACTTGGAGTTTGGAAATTTACTTTGCAGTTTGGGAGCGCCTATATATTTCACTGAAATGATTTTGGATGCAATTGGTACTTTCAAGCAATTGGCGTCAGATTGTCATACCTCACTCTTTGGGACATTAAGCCGGGTATTTCACAGTGCTCAAAAATACTTTTCAGGCTTGGCGCCTGTAGCACAGTGGTTATGGTGCCAGCCACATACACTGAGGGTAGCGGGTTTGAACCTGACCCGGGGCCAGCTAAACAACAATAATAACTGTCACAAAAAAGATCTGGGCATTGTGGCTGGCACCTGTAGTCCCAGCTACTTGGGAGGCTGAGGCAAGAGAATCGCTTAAGCCCAAGAGTTTGAGGTTGCTGTGAGCTGTGATGCCACGGTACTCTACCCAGGGTGACATAGTGAGACTCTGTCTCAAAATAAATAAATAAATAAATAACTTTCAAAACAGTATTTAACAAATTGTCTGTAGCCTCTTTCCCCCAAATTAGAGTATCTAACACATGTGATACCCAAAATGTGACCAAAAGATAGTAATAGAAATAGTTATAATTGATTTTTAAATACCTCCTCAAAATTTCAATATCAAATTGAATATTTTCTCCTTTGGTAACCTTTCAACACTTACACATCCTTATGATCTCACTACTTGTCAAGGCCCAGGTCCTAAAAAAATACAGGGCATATGAGTAAGTCTTAACAAACATTCTGTGATTGAATGGGCCCATGAGTGAGTGAGTAAGAGAAGAACAAGAAATTCAGATACAATCTCCCTTTCAAGAACTGCCTTCCCACCCAGCAACATTTCATTTTAATATCTGTGCTAATGGCAAAACTTTGTGGTTTGGGGTGAACTAGATTAATGAAAATAGTCAAAACTTATTCAAAATAAGTCTTGGGGATAAGCAACACAACCACTGGGATAAGGACACTTAGGAAAACACAGGCATGATCAAAACATTCTAAGTCTGACTTTCTATAATTGGGCTCTGAAGGCAATGCTAGACATGATTTGAGCATCAACCACTCCGGATGAGGCAAGCCAGTCCCAGGGTGACTAACTCCGCAGGCTGTGCTCATCGGAATGTAGAGAAACTGACATGCTGATTTTCTGTGTCTCTAATTAGGTTTATACATTCATGCTGAAGGTTTATGTGATATTTTGTAAATATGATTGAGGGGGAAGGTCCTATAACTTCTTCTAATCTTAAATCTAGGAAACCTCGTATTTCCTGTCTGTAAGATGAAGAATCAAAGTAGATTCCTATAAACTCTTCCAGTGCTAACATTCAGTAATTTTATAAATAAATACGTTAAACATCATTCATACATCTTCAATTTTCACTTTTACTAATATTTCAGAGGTTTTATTTTAAAGGAACTGTCCCTTAAACAACCCCAAGGCCTCAAGGGAAATCAAGCTTTGCAAGGTACATGGCTGCTGGAGTAAGATAAACAAGGTAAACCTCTCTCCTCTCTCTCTCTCTCTCTCTCTCTCTCTCTCTCTCTCTCGCACACACACACACACACACACACAAACATCTCTGTCCTATTAGCAGTAAACTGTCTGTGTCCCCCCCAAACAGGGACAATTATAGAGGTCAGCAGGATGGCTCACAAGTTCACATTCATGTGAAATCACTTATATAATGCATACAGAGTAAAGCTGCTCTTGGAAGGATTTGTCAACTTTTCACTAAGTGGTTACAACTTCAAAAGCAGAGGAAGTGCCTTCAAATGAAAGTATGACAGCGGGCTTCAGAAAGTCCTGCTTCCGATTGTGTCCGAAATATTTTATTCTGTAGATTCCAGGCTGGGCAGTGTCCGGAATGTGCCATTCTATCGTCGCATTGCTCTGACCCAGGAATCCCTTGTGCCAGTAAAAACTGTTGGTAGAAAACGAACAAGCAAGACCCAGTTTGACTCTTTAAAACGTTTAATCAGAAAAATGCATAAATATTCATTTAACGACTATTCAAGAAGTACCTACAATGAGCAAGGCACTATTTACACACTGAGGATACAATTTTTGTTAAAACCAGCTATTTTGTAGAAATCTCTTTACGTGTTCTTCCTTCCTAACTACCTTAACTCTACCCATCCCAGGAAGCCTTACCTGATACTCAGAACACAGGATATCTCCCGCTTTAGAATTGCGACAGCATCCTTTCAGCCCTTATCATACTCTGGGTCAACTGACATTTCTTTTCACATCTAAATTCATTTGTTAAAAATAAGCATCTCGTGAGCACATGTGCCAGACTCTATTCCCAAGTGCCGAGGATACTGCAGCATGCAAGAGACACATGGTCCAAAGTGTCATGCGGCTTACGTTCTACTCGGATGGGGAGGGAAATATAGGGCCATAGACAAACCAATACATTTTAACATTTTAAGAATGGTGAGTATAATGCAGAAAATAAGACAGAAGTCTAAGGAGAGGTCGTTCAGTCCACAGAGACCTGGCGAAAGAGCATCCTAGGAAGAAGGAACGGAGAATACAAAGTGTTCAAAGCAGGAACAAACTTGCTACGGCCAAGAAACAGAGAGCAGGTCAGCTGGAACAGGGAAGAGAGGACTGGGGTGACGGCTGAGATGGGGAAAGATCATGTTGGCCCCTGCAGACCACAGAGGAGAGTTCAGGCAGTCTCGGAGACACAGTGAGACACAGCAGGCTAACTGGTTGATGTCCTCAGGGAGGTAGAAGGTGAATGCCGTGGGCAGAGAACGTGCTCGGCATCCCACGCTTCTCAGGCACAGGACAGGACCCTCCATACCTGATGCTCCTGCTTCTAACCAAAAGGCAGAAGTGTAAACAGATCTCCGGTGCTGATTGCTAATCTGACTTTCGGCTTTGGAAATAAATCATCCTTTTTTATTATCTGTATAACCTTCTTTTATAATAAACATCTATTACTTGTTTAAAATGATCTATGCTCCAGAGTTCTAAAGAGCAGAGAAAAAATTATGCCCATATTTATACATGGCTATGAAAATGGGCCACATGGCCCCTCTCTTCAGGTAACAATCAGAATCAGACTAACAAACAAATAATCGCTTAGTTTGATGTGATCTGAATTAGACACAAATTACCCGAAACTTTACCCACTTACTTACATACCACTGTCCTATGCTGTGAAATTTATAGACCTGGGAACGGAAATGTTTTCTTATGTCAGGTACATTGTCAAATCTTTAAAATGCATATTCTACATAGGAATTTAGTAGCAAAAGCTACAGAGACAAGGTGTCGCTGAGGAAACCGCATGAGCTTATTATCTCCTTCTTTAAGTCAGGAAGAGTTCAACACTCAAGCCTCTAAGTAAATGAAATGAAGAATCACTGGCTATATACAAACATTCAGTACATGTCAGCTACAGGCCTACTGTGTTCCCAGATTTTACAGAGAAATCTCAATGCCTGCACCCAATACTCCTTTAGACCAATCGGCAAGGCAGCTGGTTAGCTTGTAGGGATGATGCCTGTGACCAGGGCTGGGGTAGGGGGGAGACAAAACAGAATTAACAGATGTCTGTAAGAACAGAAGCCATAACCTCATTAGTACCTAATCTCACAAAAGCACATAGCACATTGTTTTGCAGAAAAAGAGAATCAAGGCTCAGCGCCAGTGGCTCAAGTGGCCAAGGCGCCAGCCACATACACCTAAGGTGGCGGGTTCGAATCCAGCCCGGACCCACCAAACAACAATAATTGACTGCAACCAAAAAATAGCCAGGCATTGTGGTGGGCACCTGTGGTCCCAGCTACTTGGGAGGCTGAGGCGGGAGACTCGCTTGAGCCCAGGACTTGGAGGTTGCTGTGAGCAGTGAAGCCATGGCACTCTACCTAGGGGCTCAGCTTGAGGCTCTGTCTCAAAAAAAAAAGAAAGAAAAGAAAAGAAAAAGAGAATCAAATGAACTCTAATAAGTCAACTAAATGCATCCAGAAGCCTCCTTGGCAATTTGATATTATTAATATCACGTATGGAGTCAGACTTCCCTGCATTGCAAACCAACTGTTTTCAAAGACGTATTGGACAGTGGTGCTCACCGTGTCTCCCAGGAGGCATCGTTATACACTATCTGCCATGAGGCCAAGGCCGCCTCGTATTTCTCCACAGTGAGGAAGGTCTGATGAGTCTGAAAGGCAAATCACACGCGTGATCAGGAACTGCACAGTCATGAGAAGGAAGAGGTTTTATTGTCCCCCTTGCTGACCGTACACTAACTTACCAATGGTGTACGAAGATGTACTCGGATTTCATCCCAATCCATCAGTGTTTCTGTTAACATTCTATACCATGTTGTCACAATGTCAATTGATCTAGTCTATTTAAAACCATGACTTTTTTTGGAAATTTGAAAGAAGAATAAGTGTGGAGCTGATAGCAAATGTTGGGAATTCGGGGCAAGGAGAGACGGGGAATAAAACTTGAGGTTTAAAAAGGCGTCAGTCCAGCCCTTGCGTGACATGTTCAATGATCTACATTCCAAGACTTTCTCTAGTCACCTCAAGATTTAGGAAGGAAAATGGTAAAGCTTTATCATCTTTCCGTCTTGAGGTAAATGAATGATTGGTTAATGTGCCTCCCTGAGTGAAAGAATTAAAAAAACATGTATAAATCTTCCTTGTCCTGTGGTTCTCAAGGCAGCCCCTATATTTTGTTGTAATGGATTCCTGGAAACCACATCATAAGCAAATTTTATTTCCCCACTGAAGAGTGGTATAATAGAACATTTTGTTTCAGACCAAGAATTCAGTTTCAAATAAAGCATAGATTTGAATAACATGACAAGTTTATAGAGATAAAGACCATAAATCTCCAATATGCCTTAAAATCCCTTAGACTGTAGACCTTAAAGTCAGGACTTCTGTCTAATTCACCTTTATCCATCACAGTTCTTTACACCTGTCATTCACTAGTATTCGGTGAATATGGATCACTTATTTACAGATGGGCCATATCATCGTGTAAGATTCTTCTCTGACTATTCAACTGATGGATTATATTCAAAAAAGATGTTTTCATAACCATGGAAACTTGTAACGAGAGCTGTTCTTGTTCATTGAAGGAAAAATGATACTGGTAAGGGCTTAGATTGAGTAGGAGATAGGGTAGGCCATGAAAACACGTGTGAGACACAGACTGGAGAACAGGTCCAGACCTCTGACTATCAGGGCCAGCCTGTGCCCATCTCCCTACCATAATCTGTTCCAGATGAATAACCAGTTACTACAAGTTACTTATCTCCTCTAGGCCTCAATTTAGTCATCTGTAAAACAGAGATAATGAAACTTAAGTCATTTGGTAGTAGTGAGGATTAAATTAGGTTCATGCGATAATTGCACATAAAGCACTTAGCCTGCAAATGGTAAGCATTCAATAAATAGTGATGATGATGATTACTAATAAAGAAGCATACTGGAAATTGTTTTATACCCAGTTCCAGAGTATTCGTAGAAAATAATTTTATTACCGTGATAATGCTTTAAAAAAAATTTTTTTTTTGAGACAGAGTCTCACTTTGTCACTCTCTGTATAGTGCCATGGCATCACAGCTCACAGCAACCTCAAACTCTTGGACTCAAGTGATTCTCTTGCCTCAGCCTCCCAAGTAGCTGGGACTACAGGTGTGTGCCACAACGCCAGGCTACTTTTTAGAGACAAGGTCTCGCTCTGGCTCAGGCTGGTCTCAAACTCATGAGCTCAGGCAATCCAACCGCCTGGGCCTCCCAGAGTGCTAGGATTACAGGCATGAGCCTGCTTTAAGTCTTTTTTTCTCTAGCTTCTGCATGGCAATAATGAGGACCGAATTTTTCTACCCTAAGGAGAGATAATAGCTAAACCTACCATTTTGGTATAATACTTTGATATCTTCAGAAAATAATGTTATAAACATTATAACATTGTGTATTTATAATATGTAACTATTCCAGCATAGCTTGGCTTGCTGGAGAAATTATTTCAAACAGATACATATTGACTAAGCAATAGAACATTTTTCCTCCATGTCATATTGTCACAATTATTATCCTGGCAATAAGATATATTTTAATGAACAGAAATGGGAAGGCTCATTTGGAAGGAAGGTATGTTAGATTGTAAGTGACTGTGTCCTGGGAAGACTAGCTCTCAATAAAGTGGATGCATCAGTAGCTATAGTAAGAAACATGACCTTGAAATCACATTTATACGCCCACTCTCATTTTCCACTATAAATTTCTTTATTGTTTGAATGTTTACAACTAGAATGTGTCCAGTGACTGCTGGTATAGTTATAAGAACATTTCATGGAAGTTATAGAAGAGTAAAATTATTTTATTTTATTAACAGATACAGTATATTACAAATGTATGTAATTTATAGTGTATATGACAAAAACAAAAGGTCTGAAATGCTTCGTAAGAAACTAGTGGCAGAATTACCTCTGGAAAGCAGGTAGGTGGGCAGAGGGGTACTTTTACATTCTATTTTATGCACTTCTGTGTTGTTTTTACTTGGACATGTATTCCATTGTGTCATTTCTTAAAGATTAATAGATAAACGTCCCATGGGTGGTAAAGTCTAGGGAAATGGCCAATGCAAGATGAAATAAAGCACATGGGCCAGGACTCCAGGCCAGGAGCGTGTCTACTAGGGATCCGTGGTCATCCCTCAGTAGTCGAGGTGGGACTAGAAGTAGCAAGGCTGGCGCAGGAGGAGAGTCAAAGACATACTTCCCTAGACTGGTTACTCGACCATATTTAGTGGAGTTTCAAATCTGAATACAGTCAAGTGTTGGACGTGTTCTGAGAAATGTGGCATTAGGTGATTTTGTTATTGTGTGGCCATCATAAAGTACACTAACCCACACCTACACGGTGTAGGCTACTGCACACCTAGGCTATATGGTACAGATATAGCCTATTCCCTAGGCCACTGACCTGGGTAGCATGTTACTCTACTGAACACTGTAGACAATCATAACACAGTAGGAAGTATTAGTGTATCTAAAGATATGTAAATGAAAAGAGACAGTGAAATATGGTATTATAGTCTTAGGAGACCACCACTGGCTATTCAATCCATCATTGACTGGAACATCATTATATGGCCATGACTGTACATACATGGGATTGTGCTCAGATTAACCTCTTGTTGAGAGACAATGCCATTCTATACGCATTGTGCTATTTGTGGTCCCAAGAGGAGCTCTTTGTTTCCCGTGTGATTTTTTCCCAAACTCAATCCACCTTAACTGTACCCACTGAATATTTTCCATACCAACAAAATAAGATGGAAAACAAGTTGGCACTTTTTCTTTATGTTATTAACGATAGAGGGATATTCAAGTAAACAGATGGCAAATAAAAAAGTAGATTTAAATTTGCAAAAGAAAACCTTTCGATACTTACCTGGTTTTCTGCTGAATTTTTCGGGTTAGCACCTACAAATGTAACTTCAGCAACCTCTCCCTGAAAATAAATTTGATAACTTTTAATAAAAGGATTTTTGTTGTACTCATATTTGGGGCATTCTCTATTATACATTCTAGGACTCGGGGTGCCTTATGGATTCTACTCTACTGAATCAGTGAGTTATCTTCTAAGAATATTAGAGAAAATAATTCTTGCAATAATTGACTGAGTCTAATAAGAGCGGTCAAAACTTCCCATGGATGGGAAGTTAACTATCATTTTACCAATTACTAAGCATTTTAGGAAGGGCCAGAGCAGATGGGAAGTATGCTTACATCTATAGTTAAACTTATATTTATAGAAGATGGAGTGACAAGGAGTATATTTACCCTCCCACCTGAAACAACTAAAAAACTGGACAAAATATGAATTAAACAATGATTTTAGAGACAATGGACATCAGGCAATGAAGAACAGTGATTCTTGAGTGGCAGAAAATAAACGAGGTGAGCCCTCTAATCACCCCAGTTTAATGTTCCTCAGAGTTTACAGGCCATGGCAGAAAGAAGCAGAATTCAGGCCAAGTCAGACAGTCTATGTAAGTTTAGGATATGAAGGTCAGAGTCCCTGAAGGACAAATAGTCTTGAGTTCAGGGGCAAAATAAAAGTGAGAGGAAAGCAGCACAGAAAGGAGAACCAGGCTATGTTAACTAGTTTGATGAAAATATTTCAAATTGTATATGAAAACACCACACTGTACCCCATGATTGCATTAATGTACACAGCTATCATTTAATAAAATAAATAAATAAATAAAAAAGAAAGGAGAACCACACAGAGAGAGAAAGCTCCCTCCACTCTGCATTCATGGAAGAGAACCACCTGAAGCTAGGAAAAGAATGGCCTAACAGATTAGACGCAGTGGTTCTCAACCTTCCTAATGCTGCAGCCCTTTAATACAGTTCCTGTGGGTCACGACCCACAGGTTGAGAACCACTGGATTAGAGGCACAATCCCCAGGCTCATACAGAGTTGTAACAAATTCCTATTCCCACTAACCAGACCAAAAAACCTCACAATTCAAAAGACCTTTACTTCATTTTACTTCAATGTGTGTTTTGGGTTTGGGGAGTGGGTCGCTGGGGCAAGTGGGGAAGGGGGTTTTCCAAGAAGAAAATCTGCTCTGGCCCTTCCTAAAATGCTTAGTAACTGGTAAAACGATAGTTAAAAGCAGTGAAACTAAGAGCTACTTCACAGAAGATACAAATTACCAAAACAGGTAGCAAGAGGAAGTATCATTATTCACCCCACAGAAATGAAAAGAATTATAAGAAAACATTATCAACAAAAAAAGAACAAATTTCATATTAGACCAACAAATTAAACAACTTAGATGAAATGGAGACATTCCTAGAAAGATACAAATTCCCAGAAAGATACAGACTTCTAAAAAGACAAATTCCTAGAAAGGCCTGTAATTAACTCAAGGGGGAGAAAAGGAAATCTGAATGGCCTGAAATTAACTTAGGAATTGAGATGTTTACCATAAAGAAAAGGCCAGGTCTACATGGCTTCACTGGTAAATCCAATTAAACATTTAAAGAAAAAATAATACAAATCTTTTGCAGTTTTTTTTAAAAATACAGGAGGAAACACTATCCATTTTATTCATTGAGACCAGACAAACACAACACATGAAAAGTACAAATATCCTTCACAGAGATGAATATAAAACACCTGAGCAATATATTAGCAAACATGTAAAAAGTTTTCATTACATACCACGATTAAATGGTATTTATTTCATAACTGAAAATCAATTAATGCAACATACCATATAAAAGAATAAAAAACAAAACCACATGACCAGCCCAGTAGACACAGAATGGTGTCTGCAAAAATTTAACATTCATTCCTGACAAAAACTCTCAACAAACTAGGCATAGAAGGAAACTTTCTCAACGTGATAAAGGGCATCTACAAAAATCCTGAAGAAAATACAACACCAAACAATGAAAAACTGAATACTTTTATCCTAAGATCAGAAACAAGACAAGGAAATCCAGCTTCACAACTTCTATCCAACACTGTATTGGGTCTTGAGCAAAAAAAAAAAACAAAGCCAGAAGCTTCGTAACTCCCTGAATTTAAAATATACTACAAAGCTACGATGACTAAAATAACATGGTGGTGGCATAAAAATAGACATAGACCAATGGAACAGAATACAGAGCACAGAAATAAACCCTTGCATTTATGGACAATTGATTTTTGACAAAGGTACCAAGAACTCACAGTGGGGAAAGGACAGTCTCTTCAATAAATGATGTTGGTGAAACTGGATATCTATATGCCAAAGAATGAAATTACACTCTTACCTTACACCATATACAAAAATCAACTCAAAATAGATTAAAGACTTAAACATAAGCCCTGAAATTATAACACTAGTAGAAGAAAACACGAGGGGGAAAGCTCTGTGACACTGGTCTGGGTAATGAATTTTTTAATATAACTCTAAAAGCATAAGTAGCAAAAGTGAAAATTTAAAAATGGGACCACATCAAACTATAAAGCTTCTGGACATCAAAGGAAACAAGAAATTGAAAAGGCAACCTATAAAATGGGAGAACATGTTTGCAAACAAAATATTGGATATGGTTTTAATATCTAAAATATAATACACGCAACTCAATGGCAAGAAAACAATCTAATTTAAAAATGAGCAAAAGACATGAATAAATATTTCTCAAAATAAGACATACAAACAGTCAACAGATATATGGGAAAATGTTCAACATCACTAATCATTAGAAAAATGCAAATTAAAATCACAATTATTTGTTACCTCACACTTGTCTGAATGACTTTTATCAAAAACACATTGGCAAGGATGTGGAGACAAGGAAACTCTGCACACTGTTGGCAGGAACGTAAATTAGTACAGGCATTCGGTAAAACAGTATGAAGGTGCTCCAAAAAATTAAAACTATAACTACCATATGAACAACAATGCCATTCTGGGTACATATATGCAAAGGAAATGTAATCAGTCTGTCAAAGAGATACCTGCACTCCACGTTCACGCAGCACTACTCACAATAGCTGAGATACAGAACCTCAGAGTCCATCGCTGGATGAATTGGTAAAGAAAGGATATACATGATGGAACACTATTCACACTTTAAAAAGAAGGGAATCCTACGCCAAGCCAATAGATGATTCCCACATAAGAGAAAAACTCCAATCAATTCAAGGTGGGGGGCAGGGAAATGAGGGTGTGGGGAGAGGGGAGGAGGGAGGGGTAGGGGGTCACAGTGTATGGCACACCTCTTGGGGGTGGTAGCATAATTGTAAGAGGGACTTTACCTAACCAATGCAAACAGTGTAACCTAATTCTTTGTACCCTCAATGAACCTGAAACAATAAATTAAAAAAAAAAAAAAAAAAAAGAAAAGAACAGGAAAGGAAAGGAAGAGGAAGGAAGGAAGGAAGGAAAGTAGGCAGGCAGGCTCAAAGAGCTAAAAGTAAACTTTCCATTTGATCCTACTTCCTTTCATTCTTTCCTCCTAAAGGACTTAAAAGTGTTTTTGGCTTTACATTGTCCACTTATCACTTTAAATATTTTCCATGTTAACTTGAATAAATTCAATTTAAAAATAAATAAATAAATAGACAGGAATCCTCTTATTTGTGATGACATGTATGAACCTGGAGGACATTATGCTTAGTGAAATAAGCCAGACACAGAAAGACAAACGCTGGGTGATCTCAGCCATCTATGGAACCTTAAAAAGTTGAACTCACAGAAGAAGAGCAGAAGGCTGGTTACCAAGGACTGGGAGGTCGGGGCATTGAAGAGATGTTGGTCCAAGGATACAAAGTCTCAATTAGATAGAAGTAATTAGCTCAAAAGACCTATTGTGCAACATAGTAACTGTAGATAATAAAAATGTAGTGTATTTGAAAATTGCTAAGAGAATAGATTTTAAGTGTTTTTACCGCAACAATATGGCAAGTATATGAAGTTATGATAAGTGTGTGTGACATGGCCATTCCACATTTACACATAATTCAAATGTATAAATGTACTGCATACATTAGTACACATTTAGGTACAATTCAAAACATCACATTCTATACAATAAATACAATTTTATTTATCAATTTTAAAAGTTAAATTTTTAAACATAAAATATTCTACTTAGCCAGTTAAAGAAGGGGGAAAAATTCAAGACATTCAGAAAAGAAATTCAGAAAGGAATAAGGAAATTTATTTTTATTTGCAGATGTCATGATACTATATGTAAAAAGCACTAAGGAATCTGTACCAAAAAATAAATATGGGAACTAATAAACGATTTAGCAAGGTTGTAGGACACAAGATTGATATGCAAACCCTGCTTCACTTCTCTATGCTTTTCTTATCCTTGATTTAAGAGACAACTTAGCTCTAGTGAATGGTTCTACATTCACTTAAGAAGAGGAATAATCTGGATTTTAGACATTCAAATTTACACAATTGTCCCCAGAAAAAACTAATTATTTCCCCCTTCCCATTTCTTTTACAGAGCTCTGCTGAAATAAGCACAATTAGTTACCAACATGATTATCATTGCTAACAGCTGGTTTATGGCATGATTGGTGGCAGATGGTGACATTTCCCTCAGCCCCCGAATCAGGCCCCTGAAGGATTCAAAGTTCTCTATGAGTCTTACCACGTGGTATGTGGGTTTAGCTGGCTGCAGGACATCCCCAAACGTTCTGCCTATCGGTGCTCTATCCACAGTGTTAGGAATTAATGGAGCTATTAGTTGTTTGAAAAATGGAGGCTCTGGACCTCTGCTCAGGTTGGCTACGGTGTCCTGGAAGAAGAAAGCATTTGCTTAAGGAGTGCACAGGCAGCAACAAGGAGCCTTTCCCCAGGGGCCACCCCCAGAAATGCCTTCATTAAAGGAAGCATGTGTCTCCAACCCACATACCACACTCTCTCTCTGAGAGCTAACAGCGTTTAGCAAAATATGAAGCCGACCTTGATAAAATATGAGCCTTGAGGTCCATAATTGAAACTGTTGTCATTAGAAGAGAGTCTTAGCTCTTGACAACTCCACATTCCTTAGGGCAGTTTCGTGATCAAAGTACAAGGTTAGTTTAGAGATCAAAGTACAAGGTTGGAGGCACACCACTCAGGTTTGGATTATGAAACAGATATTTACATGACTTTGCACACAGGCCTAATGCATGCTAAGTAAGCTTTTGCAATGATGACGCTGTAATTATTCTTTTAATTTTCAAAAAGCATTGAGCTTCTTTCACCCAGAGTCAATACCAAGCTTTTTTTTTTCCCTTGGATCCTTGTATGTGTTAATAAAAGAATATATTAAATACATTTTTAATTTAAACTATTTAAGACCAGCCTACATCTTGATTGGTTTAATCTATGTTTTCCATAAAATTTATCATTTTAATAGTGTCATAAAAATGCAAATCTCAATTTTTAAACAGCCCCGATATATATTTAATGTTCTCTAATCCTCATAGCATATATTCAATCTTGACAACAGCCAATGAAAAACAGATATATTACCAATCCCCTTGTAAAAACAGGCAAGGAAGGCGATGCCTGTGGCTCAAGGAATAGGACACCGGCCCCATATACCAGAGGTGGCGGGTTCAAACCGAGCCCCAGCCAAAAACTGCAAAAAAAAAAAAAAAAGTGGCCAAGGAGATAATGGGTGTTTTTAAAGGTCCCATACCTCATCTTAAGGTACATAACCATAAAGTTGGCCACAAAACAGATTTCTGCAGAATGAATGGATTTTCCTTCACTAAATATCACCAGAAAGTTTTAAGAATCTGTTTTTTTGGAAATATGGATATACCTATGACTATAATAAAACTGAAACGGTGGTTATCTCTAGGGATGGATTGTAAGTTTAGACTTTTCTGTACAATCTGAATATCCTGTAGGTAGGTTTAGCTTTCATGATATAAATAAATTCATAAAAATGGTTCTACTTTGGAGGAAAAAATAACAAATCTAAAATGGACAGCAACATTAAGATCAACAAAAATCAAGTAATTAAAATACGTGCAAAGTACAGACATCGTTCTGAAATTTGAGACACCATCAGCAACTAATGATGAGGGACATGAAATTGCCAATAATCAACTGATTTAACCCACAGAAACAGTAATTAAATTTCTTTCAATCTAATATACCCAAACTCTTTCCTTAAAAGGGTTTTACGCCTGTCTTTTCTGTGCCATAACTATTTAACAGCTTTTATTGAGGCTTATACATCATAAAGAGTCCATTTATTATTTTAAGCTCTTTATTCTGTTTGTTGACTGATTTTTCTGAAACCATGATTATAGCTTCATAAATCACTGTGAAGAAGATTTTCACAAGTGAAGTCCCTTTAAATTAAGTGAACTTGTTAAGGTGTATATACATTTTAGGTAGGTGTGATCTGTGCACTCCAAGGTACTACTGTATTTCATCTAATCTAAACCCCCATCAATTGTAACAACTTATTTTTCAAACCATCAAGAATGTAAAAACATAATCATAAAACTATGATTAAATCATAAGATTATATTAAACTATAATCATAGGATTCCTCTGATTGGAAAATGCATCCCAGTTTCACAGATATTTGTAATGTGAAAAATGGGCATTTTAGACTTGATGACTTACTACTCAACTCTTGGAGTAGAAACAATCTAGCAAAGATTAGACAACACCAACTCAATTCTCATTTACTGTTACAGTTATAGCTATAGTTAGCGTGATTGCTTATCACCTTTAAGCCTATCTGCTCATCTGAGAAATGGGGGGAAATGATACCTCCTTACTTCATGTGATGCTTGTAAGAATAATGAGATACCATACATGAAACAATCAGCCATTGCTAAAAGATGTTAACTGAATCTGAATTTTACCATCGGTAAAATTTCATTTCTTTTCTTAGAAATTCCACATAGCTATAATTTTTTTAAGTATAAAGGTTGTCAAAGAAATCAATGTTCTCTTGCTTTTCTGTACATCCCCCCGCACCTTCCCCACCCCCACCCCCCACACACTATTTGGTTACCGTAGCAATGGCCTTAGCAAGGCCTCTGAAGAGCTGGATATAAGCTGACAGAGTGTGTGGTCCATAAATTGTAGATGCGGCCTCGTATCGTTGAACCTGCAAGAGAGCCAGAAGTTGTGCATAGTTCTGCACCTTCCAATCCATTTACAGAGGTGTAGCATTTCAGGTAAGGGTGATGTTTGAACATCTCACATAATTCAAAATTGGAAGAATCTTCAGGATTGTTTATGGCAAAAAAGAACTGGCATTTTCATTTACCAAGCAAAATAATTGGCTCCCATCAACAATTTCTCAAAGATAGTGGATTCTCTTTGCTTATAATATTTACACTGTCAATCCCTTTAAACTGAAAGAGTGTGCTAGCTTTCATCTATTGCACATATTTGCAATATTAATGTTTTCTCCCAGGGCATGTATCAGGAAAAAAATCAAAAATAGAGTCCTAGTAACTCTTGGATAAATTGGATGCTAATGGTACTAAGTGGAGGACATTTAATCCATCATGGAGCCATGAGAGAGACCCAAATGCACTTCCTTTTACCTGGTCACCAAACCTGTGGTTATTCTACAGAAACCTCAATGTCAGCTAACCTAAAACAGACCTCACTGCTCATCACAGACACACCAGCTTCCCTTCCAACATTGTCTCAGTGATGAGTGAGGTCTCCCACGTGAGGATCATCTGGTAGGTACCTTACACTCCTCTCTTTCTACATCCTATGGGTCTCCAAATCTGGTAGTTCTACCTCCTTATAGCTGGAATTTTTAAATGGAATCAAGTTCTTCCATTTTCCCATCTCTACTGCATTTACCTTATTCAAAGCCTGATCTCTCACCCAGATCTTAACCACAGCTTATTAATCAACTCTCTGCCTCTACACATTCTTTTCCAATTTGCGTTCTTCCCTGCCATCAGAGTGACTTTTCTAAATCACAAATTTGATCAGAGCATTCTCTTGCTTTGAATCCTCCTGCAGTTCCCCAAAGCTTTCCTTATTGAGTCAAAGCCCCACAGTACAGCTCACAAGACTCTAGTAACCCCTCCCACTCTACCCCATCATCTTACCATCACCCTCAAAACACTTACTCCATGGAACTTAACTAATTATGGCCCATTGATGTGCTGAGTCTGCCCTTCCAAATCTTTACCATGTACTTCCTTCCATATGGAATGTGTTCTTAGTTTTATTTGCCTAACTAACCCTCACTTGTTCTCAGAAACTCACACAGATGTTACATCATTCTGAACAGTCCCAGTCTTCAAATACCCAATCTAGATTAGTACTCTTTCTCCTTATTTTTATAGCGCCATGTGCATGCCTTTCATAGAAATGTAATCATCTGCTTTCCTTCAACTTTCTACTAGACCATTAACTCATAGTCGTCTCAAGAACAAGGACAGATTGTTTTCATTATTATATCTCAAAAAGTGGCTAGTGCAGTATCTGTCACAACATGTGTCTGTTGAATGAATTAATGAGCTAATTAATAGTAATCCTTGCAGAAGCATATTCCTTGACCAGGAAACAACATCACAGGGGTTCTTAACCTTATTTATGCCATGGACTTCTTTGGCAGTTTATTGATACCTTAGGACTTTTCCTTTTCCATAAAATAAAATGCATGGGCTTGACAAAGGAAACCAATTAGATTGAAATATATTTATGTTGATTCTTCCCAGCCATGAGCATGGTATGTTTTTCCATTTGTTAACATTTGTAGCTATTTCTTTTCTTAGAGTTTCATAGTTCTCTTTGTAGAGATCTTTCATGTCCTTTGTTAGGTAAACTCCCAAATATTTCATCTTTGGCACTACTGTAAACGGAATAGAGTCCTTGACTGTTTTTTCAGCTTGGTTGCTGTTGGTATATATAAAGGCTACCAATTTATGAGTGTTGATTCTGTAACCTGAAACGCTGCTATATTCCTTGATCACTTCTAAAAGTTTAGTAGTAGAATCCCTGGTATCTGCAATCCCTGGTATCATCTGCAAAGAATAAAAGTTTGATCTCTTCTGACCCTATATGGATACCTTTGATCGCTTTTTCTTCCCTAATTGCGATGGCTAAAACTTCCATTACAATGTTAAAGAGCAATGGAGACAATGGGCAACCTTGCC
>NW_003852403.1:32577935-32643182 GCF_000181295.1 Otolemur garnettii
CAGCCCAATTCATAATTGCTAGGTCATGGAAGAAGCCCAAGTGCCCACTGACCCACGAATGGATCAATAAATTGTGGTATATATACACAATAGAATACTATGCATCCCTAAAGAAAGATGGAGACTTTACCTCCTTCATGTTTACATGGATAGAGCTGGAAATGTTCTTAGCAAAGTATCTCAAGAATGGAAGAAAAAGTATCCAATGTACACATCCCTATTTTGAAACTAATTTATAGCTTTCATGGGAATGTTATAACCTAATTATAGCCTTAGAATATGGGGAGTGGGGAGAAACAGGGGAGAGAAGAGGCGTGGAGAGAGGGTGATTGGTGGGGTCACCTCTATGGTTTATCTTACAAGGGGTACAAGTGAATATTTCTAAAAGCAGAGTATGAATGACTTAACTTAATACCTAAGAAAATGACATGAAGGCTACTTTAACCAGTTTGATGAGAGTATTTCAAATTGTATATGAAAACACCACACTGGACCCTGTGATTGCATTAATGCACACAGCTATGATTTAATATAAAAAAAGAAAAGAAATATATTTATGGACTATAATAAAGCATTTTTGAATACAGTAACTTATATGCTTCTTTATGATGCTATTGAATAACAAGATCTATGTGCATATCTAATAACTGCTGTGATTTTATTATAAAATAGCAAGAAGAATAAAAGACATTTCCAAATCTGCAACTGTATGTGATGCGAAAATATCTAGTTCATATTGTTGATAGTCAGAGATATTGCTAATATTATTTGTATTTCCTTCCTATATTTAGAATTGAAGGAAATGCTAAAAGTAGAGAATAGTGAGAAAAAGAAGTAATAATTCTTATCCAAGTTCATTGCAGTTAAGAACCCCTACTCAACAGGATTTCCTAGAAGGCAGAGACCTTTAGTAAAGCCAATAGAGGGCATCAGGGCAGATTCTATTCCTAGTATCAACTGAATATGCCAAGGGGTAGACTTTGTGCCTCTGTATGAACTACCATGATACGAGGTATGCCAGCAGACATCTTAGAAATCATTAATTAGGGGACTCTAGATTTTCATATTTATAACAACTACAGTTAATAAGTACTTGGGCTGCTGAACTATTTATAAACAAGGAAATATTAACAGCCATCATTCTCCTCCCACTCTGGGACTCTGTTTCTTAATATATGTCATGAATATAATAATACTCTACTTCAGGACATCCTTAACCTTTACATTCAATAAATAGCAGCGAACAGGAGTTTTCCCAGGTTCTACAGAGGCTTAAGACATCAGATGTATCATGAATAGAGTTTGGAATGTTGTACGGCCCAAGCAAGGATTATTATCAGTGCCCTGACAAAATAATTGATTTCAGGGAAAGCTGAAGTCAGCGAAACTAGAATTCTTATCTCAACTTGGAAATAATAAACTTAACTCCCAAATGATAAATAATAAGCTTCTGACTTATCCTTCTCTTCTGTGCCCTACCTAAAACAGGGTAATCTCTCAGAAACATGTATGGGGAAATTTCAAAAGAAAATCTGCATTGAACACAATGCAGATATTGTTATTGTACAGTAACACAATAGTCTTACTCAGGATATAATTCATTTAAATAATGAGAACTTTTTACTTTACCTGGTATTCTTCATAGGTGGCAATATAATGAGTATAGACATTGCATAGACCTGAAATAACGACAGTCATATTCTGCATCCCATATGATGCAAATTCCTAGGAGGGAAAAGCCCAATAAAATGATCTTTATCTTAGAGTATATTATTATCCCAGTTATATTTAACACACAATCATTGATATAAACTATGAGTGTAAGATATCTCTTTTAACAAAATTCTTCCCAATGATTGAAACTCCCTGAGAATTCAGAGGTATCAAAGAGTCCTTGATGGAAAGGTATGCATTACAGTTGGACAAATGAGTGATCTATAAAAATCTTTTTTTTATTAAGTCATTTGTACATAGATTATAAATATACTTATGCCATTATGGGATTCAATGTGTTGATTATTTGTACAAATTGGAGTGTTACATCCTACTCAACAACATAGCCTTCGCCTCATTTACCCAATTACAGGATTAAGACAATTGTGTTCTACACCTGACAGAGCCAACTCGTACTTGCAATATGCTCCTATCTATAAAAATCTTAATGATCACATTTGTAGGTACAGAATCTTCTTCTTACCTTAATAGAGATTATTTTAAATCAATTTCCTAAAATATATAATGGGTAGATATTTACGCTAACTGGAATAGTGTTTTTCAGCTCCAAGCAACAAGGCAATTGTTGATAATGTCACTGTAGAACCATTACAGTATTTACTGAATATTAAAAAATTACAAATACAGAATTCCTCAAATATAATACATTTTATTTAGACTATTCACAGAAATGTAAGATATTAAAGTATGTAAGGATTACTTACTATTTAATCTATAAACTAGTATAGTTTCAAATTATTAATACCAATGAAATATATATATTTTTTGTTTGGTTGGGGTTTTTTTGGAGAGACAGAGTCTCACTTTATCACCCTTGGTAGACTGCCATGGTGTCACACAGCTCACAGCAACCTCCAACTCCTGGGCTTAGGTCGTTCTTTTGCCTCAGTCTCCCAAGTAGCTGGAATTATAGGCACCTGCCACAACACCTGGATATTTTTTTGTTGCAGTTTGGCAAGGGCCGAGTTTGAACCCGCCAACCTCAGTGTATGGGGCCGACACCCTACCCACTGAGCCATAGGCATCACCTACCAATGAAATATTTTTAACATAATGATAATTCCCTGATATTTTTAAAGTTTGGTTCTTCTAACATCAATATTTCATATTCACCTCTAGCCAAGAACTTCAAGAAGTGTGGAACTTTAGTCATCCTAGGCAGAATTAATTTAAAAGGTTTGAGATTATAAAGGTACTGAATTCTTTCTTCTGCATAAATATAAATATGTAGGGATTTTATTTCATTTTTAACTTACTGCTTGAACTGCCTCTCGAAGTCTTCGTCCAGACATGGTCCTGAGTCAAGAAAACAGAATTCAGTTTTCTTACTCAGCATGTGTACAAAGTATACAAAAAGACTTAACTGTGAAAGCCAAAAATCACCCTGGCTCATCACATGTCAGAACTCAAAAATAATCCAAAGCTAAACTAGAGTTTTTTATTCCTGACTGCCCTATCTTTAAAACAGATTCTAGACTGAAGACAGTGCATGTGATGAAAGGAGAGAAACAGATTAGTGAGTATCACTGGCAAAAGATCATCATCATTTCTCATTCTTGATTCCACAAAATGTATCAGTTACATTCTATGCTAATAATTGCTGGGACAGGTAGACTATATACTACTGTTCAGGCCAACAAAGAACTTACCATTTCTTTCATTCATTTAATCCCTCAATAAAACACTGAGCATCTACTACACACCAGGCCCACTGCTAGATGCTAAGGATTCAACAATATGGAGCTTACATTGTAGGCAGGGGAGGTCAGTGAGCAAGGAGAAAAGTGAGATGACTTGCCAGGCACAGTGCCTGCAATTCTAGCACTCGGCATGGCCAAAGTAAGAGGATCACCTGAGGTCAAGACCAGCCTGAGCAAGAGCAAGATCCCGTCTCTACTAAGAATAGAAAAATTAAGGGCATAATCTACCTGTAGTCCTAACTATTCAGGAGGCTGAGGCAGGAGGATTGCTTCTGCCCCAGAGTTGAGGTTGTTGTCAGCTAGGCTGAGGCCATGGGACTCTAGACTGGGGGACAGAGTGAGAATCTGTCTACCATCCCCAAAAGGTGATATGACAATAAGCACTAAGGAGAATAACACAGCAGGGGAAGGATGAAAGAGAGTGGTATGGCTACTGCGATGATGATGGTGTAATGCAGGTGCTGGTGCAATGGTGGCATTGGTAGTAATGGTGGGTGAAGACTAATTGATACAATGCCAGCAGCACTGCCAACCCTGGTAGAGATTTGAGCAAAGAACTGAAGGACAAAAAGACCTAGCCATGGAGATAACTGGAGAAAAAGTCTTCCAGAAAGAAAGAACCATAGTTCAAAGGCCCTGAGATAAGAACATCCCTGATAAGCCTGGGAAATACAGTAAAATCAGGGTGGCTGAAGCAGAGGTAAGCAAAGGAGAGAGGTAAGAAAGTGGATCAGAGAGTTTGCTGAGGACCACAGCATATAGGTATGAGGATTTACCCAGAACAAAACGGTAAGCTGCTGGATGGTTTTGAGAAGACAAGGGGGAAAGATTTCACTTATGTTTTATAAGGTTTAATCCGGCTATTATGCTGAGAAAAGATTACAGAGGAGTAAGGGTGGGATTAAGTAGACCAGAGAGGAGATTATTGCAATAATCTGGGTAAGAGATAACTGTAGTTTAGACCAGGAGGAAGTGAAGAAATCAGCTAGAAAAATAAAAAAGATGACTTAGTAGGATCTGAAACATTACATAACAAGCAGATTTAAAACATTCTTACATGATTTTAATACCCAAACTGACTATTTCAAGTACCTCTATTTTAATCTTATTTAAAGTCTATTGACACAATAATTCATGGCATCATTTTCATTTGAAATACGTTTTTAAAATTTCATATTTGCTTCAGGTTAACCACAGTAATAGGCAAATGGGGATTTATTCTTTAAAGGCCCTACCAAAAGTGGGTAGGAATATTTGTCACTTTTGCCAAAGATAGTACAGTAACATACTAAGAGGTCAGGAAAGACTTATCTTCCAATGCTAAGAACCACTCCAATAGAAATACACACAAAATAAACACCCTTTTTAACTAAGAAATTTAAAAAAAGAACTTACGTTAACTCCCCAGGTATGGCGGTTATGGCCAAGAACCCCAGAGTAAGGATCTGAACATCAACAATATCTGGATGCCAGGGGTGAGGTTTTGATAGCTAAAAATCCAAAATTAAAAAAAAAATCATGTTAGGAATGTTATTCTTTCTATGGTGAGCAGACAGGTGATAGTCACAGAAACATCTTTGTTAAAGGATTTTAAATATTTCAAGCTGGTTTTGGTTTTTTATCCTGTCATGGGATTTATTTCTAATTTATGATTAAATATTCTGTATGGGCATTTCTTTCCCAGTAATAACATGTGAATCACAAATATCAATGATCCATTGACCTGGAATTACTAATGAAATTTTTGGTAGATTTGTCAATATGGAATCACAATGTGTAATGGATAACCAAAGGCTCACCTAAAGTATTATGAGTGACTATCCTTATATGTACACAATAAATAAGGGATTCCATTTTTTATAATTTAATTATTTCTATTTTTACTCTAACAGCACTTTAAGTTTGTAGTTCCTATTCTTGCCTTATTTTTAATCCCTGGCTTTCTTTTTATTACTAAGAATTGCTGGGTGGTGCCTGTGGCTCAAAAGGGTAGGACACCAGCTCCATATGCTAGAGGTGGTGGGTTCAAACCCAGACCCAGCCAAAAAACAAAAAAAAAAAAAGAATTGCCTTGGCTATATGAGTTTTTTTTTTTTCTGGTTTCAAACAAAATGAAGAATTATTTATTCCAAATCTTAAAAGTATGATGCTGGTATTTTAATGGGGATTGCATTGAATCTGTAGATTGCTTTGAGAAGTATAGACAAATTAACAATGTTGATTCTTCCCAGCCATAAGCATGGTATGTTCTTCTATTTGTTAATATCTTCTGCTATTTCTTTTCTTAGGGTTTCATAATTTTCTTTATAGAGGTCCTTCACCTCTTTGTTAGGTACATTCCTAGGTATTTCATTTTTATGAAGCTAATGTGAAGGGAATTGTGTCCTTGATTAGCTTCTCAACTTGGCTGTTATTGGCATATACAAAGACTACTGATTTGTGGACATTAATTTGGTATCCTGAGACATTACTGTATTTTTGGATCACTTCCAGGAATCTTGCAGTTGAGTCCTTGGGGTCTCTAAGGATAAGATCATTTCATCAGCAAAGAGCAAGAGTTTGATCTCCTCTGCCCCCATTTGGATGACCTTTATTTCTTTCTCTTGCCTGATTGTATTGGCTAGAACTTCCAGAACTATGTTGAGTAGTAGTGATGATAGAGGACAACCTTGTCTGGTTCCAGTTGTAAGTGGAAAAGCTTTCAGTTTTACTCCATTCATTATAATATTAGGTGTCGGTTAGTTGTAGATGGCTTCAATCATTTTAAGAAATGTGCCACCTATGCTTAATTCTCAAGTGTTCCAATTAGAAAAGGATGCTGAATTTTATCAAACGCTTTTTCTGCATCTATTGAGAGAATCATATGATCTTTCTTTTTGCTTCTGTTGATAGGGCAAATTATGTTTATGGACTTGTGTATGTTAAACAAGCTTTGCATCTTTGGGATGAAACCTACTTGATCGTGATGTGTGATTTTTTAATGTGAAGCTGTAATCTATTAGCAAGGATTTTATTGAGAATTTTTGCACCTATATTCATTAGTTAAATTGGTCTGAAATTCTCCTTTTTAGTTTGGTCTTTTCATGGTTTTGGTATCAGGGTAATGTTTGCTTAATAGAACAGGTAGGAGAAGATTCCTTCCTTTTCAATTTTTTGGAATAAGTTCTGCAGTATGGATATAATCTCTTCTTTGAAGGTTTGATAGAATTCTGGTGTGAAGCCATCTGGACCAGGGCATTTTTTTGTTGGAAGATTTCTTATTATTTCTTTGATCTCATTTCTTGAAATTGGTCTGTTCAAGAGATCTATTTCTTCGTGGTTAAGTCTAGGGAGAGGGTATGATTCCAGGTATTAATCCATTTCCTCCACATTGTCAAATCTCTAGGCATAGAGTTTCTTGTAATACTTAGAGATGATCTTTTGTATCTCTGTGGCATCTGTTATTATTTCCCCTTTATCATTTCTGATTGAGATTATTAGAGATTTTATTTTTCTGTTTCTAGTTAATCTGGACAAAGTTTTATCGATTTTATATTTTTTAAAAACTGACTTTTTGTCTTGTTAATTTTCTGATTGATTCTTTTGTTTTCAATTTCATTCATCTCTGATTTAATATCGTTTCTTTCTTTTCTTCTACTAGGTTTAGAATTAGATTATTCTTCTTTTTCCAATTCTATAAGATGGTTCATGAGTTTGTTGATACGCTCTCTGTTTTTTGATGTAGGCATCTAAAGTGATAAATTTTCCTCTCAGGACTGCTTTTGCTGTATCCCACAGGTTTTGGTAGTTTGTGTCTTCATTGTTGTTATGCTCAAGGAAGTTAATGATTTCCTCTTTTATTTCTTCCTGTTGTAATATATTGCCAGGACACCAAGTGGTGCTGTGCTTTTTTATGGGATGAAGAGCACAGCTGGCAACCTCTTCTCTAGTTTCCATGCATGGTCCTGGTTCCTACTTTAGTTGCCCGCAGTGATTGCCTAATTGTTTCCTCAGAATTCAGACCCTCCAGGTTAGGATCCTCAAGCTCTTCAGAATCCTTCAGAGGTAGGTCTTACAGTGCCCCTGACAAGAGTTCCTATGGAATGTGGGAGTTTCTCAGCCTGTCCCAAAAGTGGGAGTTCTGATCCCAGCAGGCAGAACAAAGACAACTATGATTTAGGTCCCTGCTAAGAGGCCCACCCTCACAACCTTCTCAAGACCTTCCCACAGTGGTGGCCCCCTGGCAGCCTGGACCTTACCAATATGGCTGCCCTGCCAGTCATCAAACTGATGGCAAATTCACTCCAACCAATACTCAAATCTGGCTGCTGCATACTATTCAAGTCTGCCCACTATTCTAAACTTTCCACTTGATGTGCAGCATCCCCCAAAAAGAAAAATGCAGAAAGGCTTCCTCCCATTCCAGCCCTTATGGGGGCTGGCCATTCCCACCGGCTCCCAATCACTTGCCTAGTAAGATCTCCACCTCTCTTTATCACCTGCTTTCTCCTGTATACCACCACCTCACTGTGTACCCTGAGCTACAACTCCAGGTAACATCCCCCACCTGGAGGTATGGCTAGGTTCTCTTTTGTTCCTCACTAGGAGAGATCAGAATGATCCTTTTAGTCCATCATATTGCTCCACCTCCAGCATCCATAAGTTTAGTATTGAAAAGTAGATTTTAAAATATCTAAATAAAGCCTTCCATCTCAGTAGATATGTACTATTCATTATCTGACAGTTAAACATACCAATTTGATTATGATAATGAAAATGCATTACCTCTCCAGTGTGAAGAAGAATTGGCTTTGGCTTATGACATTCTTTGATTTCTTCAGATGGTTTTCCCAGGAGCTGGTCCCGAATGCTGTCCCAAAATGGATCCCCTTCTGTTGTCCCTATTAGAAATGCTATGATTAACATAATTTCTTGAAAAAAGGCATTATTCTGACAAATATTATACAATAATCTTTTTAAGAGTTTCAGAGATTTTATTAAAGTTGCTGTTCAATGATTCCAGAAAGTTTGAAAAACAGAAAAGGCAGAATTTCCTGTGCATCACAAAAGAAGAGCCATTGGGTCCTCAGTGTGGTCAAGAGGATAACAGAAGATATTTTATTCAATATCATTAAAATTTTGTTTCTATCATTTTTGCTCATCCATGTTGCAAATAAAAACAATCTGACATAATTAATTGTATATTTATGAACTAAATCACCCTTTTCTTGTTTTGAAAACTAAAAATGACTCCTCCAACTTGCAATACTAGTTATCTGGCTTGTAGTTCCTGAAAGAACCTCTCCCGAATTCTTAATTATCTATACACATACACACATGCAAGCAATAAAAAATAAAAACCAAATCTAAAATGCATAACATGAGGGAAAGTTTTGTTAACTATACAATCTATGAATTAAGAATCTATACTCCAACAGAAAAAAAATGACAATTACAATCTACATAACTAATAATACAGCACCAAAAACATAAATTAGAAATGACAGAAACAAGGCGAGAAATAGACAATTCAAAAATAATAGTGGAAATTTCAGCAACTCATTTTCAATTATGTACAGTTAGAACAACTAGGCAAAAACCAACAGAGAAGTAGAAAACTTGAACAACACTAGAAACCAACTAGAACTTAAAGACAACCTATAGAAGACTCCATCCAACAACAACAGACTATACATTCTCCTCAAGTGTACATGGTACATTATCAGGGATAGACCATGTGCTGGTTATAAACAAATCTCAGTAAATGTCAATATAACACAAACTATGTTTACAACTACAATGAAATGAAATCAGAAATAAATAACAGAAAAAAATTGGAGAAACTCACAAATATGTAAAATTAAGCAGAGTGATCCTAAACAGATAATGATCAAAAAAGAAGTATGAAAATCCAAAAATACTTAACAGTGAATGAAAATAGAGACACAGTGCATCCAAACTGATGGGATATAGTGATAGCAGTGCTCAGTGGGAAACATTTACAGCTCTACACGCCCATACACATATTAATAAAGAAAATCTCAAACCAATAACCTAACTTCTACCTTAAGACAGTGAAAAAGAAAAGCAAATTAAAACTAAATAAAGCAAAAAGGAAGAAATAAGGATTATAAAGAAAATGAATTAAACAGAGTATAGAAAAACAACAGAGAAAATTAATTAAAACAGAAGCTGATTCCTTGAAAAAAATCAACAAAATTGGCAAATCTTTAGCTGGATTGACCAACAAAGACTGATTCAAATTACTAGGATCAGAAATTAAAGGGAACATTATTATCAACTTTAAAGAAATAAAAGGAATTATAAGGAAATACTATAAGTAACTAACGTATGTCAATAAATTGGATAATTTAGATGCAATAGACAGATTTCTAGAAAGACATAAACTATCAAAACTGACTTAAGTTGAAATAGGCATCTAAATAGACTCATGAGAAGTAGATGAAACTAGTAATATTTTAAGAAAATTACCTACAAAGAATAGCACAGCTCAGATGATTTCACTGCTGAATTCTACCAAACAAAGAATTAATATCCACTTTACAAATTCTCTTTCCAAAAATAGAAGACAGACTACTTCTTAACTTATTCTGTAAGTACTGTATTACCCTGATACCAAACTATATAAAGATATCACAAAAAAAGAAAACCACAGATCAATGTCTCTTACAAAGGTGCACACAAAAATCTACAACAAAATAATATCAAAATGAATATAGCAGCATATAGAAAGAATTATTACCATGCCTGGGCGGGATTTATTCTGGAAATATAAGGTAGGTTTAACATTCAAAAATTGATTAATGTAACACAACGTACTAATAGAATTGTTTCAAATCACATGATCATCTCGACAGACACAGAAAAAAGCATTTGACAAAAGTCCAATACTGTTTCACAATAATAGCTTTCAGCAAAGGAGAAATAGAAGTCACTTCCTCAACTTGCTAAAAGGCATCTATGTAAACCCACAGCTAACATCACGCTTCATAATAAATGAGTGAATACTTTCCTCCCACTATCAGGAACACCACAAAATATCACTCTCATCATCTTTACTCAACATGAGCTAAAGGCTCCAGCCAGAAAAATAAATAAAAGACATCCAGATTGGAAAGGAAGAATTAAAACTGTGTCTATCTACAAGTGACATGATCTTATATACTGAGAACCCTGAACGTGGTATGGTGCCTCATGCCTGTAATCCCAGTGCTTTGGGAAGCCAGAGCAAGAGGATCACTTGAAGCTAGAAGTTTGAGATCTTGTCTCTACAAAAAAATTAAAAATTAGCCAAATGTGGTGGTGTATGCCTATAGTTCTAACTACTTGGAAGGCTGAGGCTAGACGATTGCTTGAGCCAGGAATCGAAGTTTGCAGGGAGCTGTGATTAGGCCCCTGCACACCTGGGTGACAGAACAAGACCCTGTTAAGAAAAGAAAATAGAGAATAGAATAGAGAAAAAAGAGAATAGAAGAAAAGAAAAGACAGGAAAGGAAAAGGAGAGAGAGAGACAGAAAGAAAGAGAAAAAAAACCTATAATAACTCATTAAAAATATAGAATATATGAATTTAGCAAGGTTGTAGGATACAAAGTCAATATACAAATCAATTGTATGTCTATATACTTGTATGAAAAATCAGAAAATAAATTAGCATACAATAACAACAAAAAGAATAAAATACTTAACTTGGACCTTTTTACCTAAAAAAATGCAAACAATGTAGCCTAATCATATGTACCCTTTATTAATTTGAAATGAAAAAATTTAAAATGAACAAAATACATAGAAATAAATTTTACAAAAGTAGTACAAAAATTTACTCTAAAACCTACAAAGCATAACTGAAAATAATTTGAAAAGATGTAAATACAGTAAAACCTCTGTAAATTGACCACCCAAGAGCCTGTAACAAACTGGTCAACATACAGAGGTGGTCAACATAAAGAACCAGGCCTACTGTACTGGTAATGTACAGGTGGCACATGTCCAGTCTGTGAAAATGAGGTCAACTTAAGGAGTCTGTGAAAATGAGGTCAATGAAAGGAGGTGGTCAGTGTAGAGAGGTGGTCAATTGTGGAGGTTTTACTGTATATGGCAAAACATCCATGCCTATGGATCAAAAGATATAATATTGTTAAGATGGCAATGCTCCTCAAATTAATCTACAAATTCAAAGCAACCAGAATTCCAGCTAACTTTTTTGTAGAAATTTATAAGCTGATTCTAAAATTCTTGTGGAGTTACAAAGGACCCAGAATAGCCAAAACAATCTTGGAAAAGGAGAACAAAGTAAGAGGACTCATACATTCCTATTACAAAACAAATAGTCGCCAAGACAAGGTGATATTGGCACAAAGCTAAGCATATAGATTAATGAAATAGAACTGAGAACCTAGAAATAAAACTATATGGCTATGGTCACCTAATTTTTAACAAATATGCCAAGATTATTCAATGGGTAAAGAATAGTCTTTTCAATAAATGATGTTTGGATAACTGAACAGCCACATGCAAAAATAACGAAGGCGGGCTCTTACCTCACACAACATATAAAAATTAACTTAAAATGGATCAAAAAAGGTAGCAGCTAAAACTATAAAACTCTTAGAAGAAAATAGAGGTAAATTTTCATCAGAACAAATTTGGCAAAAGATTCTTACATATGACACCCAACTATGAGTAACCAAAAAAAAAAAAAAACAGATAGTTTGGTCTTAATAAAAATTTAAAACTTTTGTGCTTCAAAGAACACAATCAAGAAAGTAAAAAGACAATTCACAGAATGGGAGAAAATATTTTCAAACCATAAATCTGATAAGGGACTTGTATACAGAATACACAAAGAACACAACTCAATAATAAAAAGAAAAAATCCAAATTTAAAAATGAGAAAAATATGTGAATAGACATTTCTCCAAGGAAGAAACACACATGGCCAATCAAGACATGAAAAGATGTTTGACATCATTAATCATCAGGAAAATACAAATCAAAACCACAAGGAGACATCACTCACATTAGGGTGCCTAGGTTTGTTAAGTCAGACAATAAATAGTATTGGGGTGAAGATGTGGAAAAATCAAAACCCTATACACCATTCATGGCAATAAAATAGTACAGGCATTTTAGAAAGAGTCTAGCTGTTCCTCAAATGATTTAATGTAAAGTTTTAGGATCCAGAAATTCTCCTAGATACATACCCAAGAGGAAAAATGAAAACATACAACCACACAAAAACTTGTACATGACTATCTACAGGAGCATATTTCATAGTAGCCAAAAAAATGGAACAATGCAATGACAACTGAGGAATGTATAAACAAAACCTCATATATCAATACAATGGAATATTACTCAGCCATAAAAAGGAATGAAGTTCCAATCCAAGCAACAACATACATGAACCTTGAAAATGTGGTAATGGTTGCACCAACATATACACTCAGATGCATTGAAAACCACTGACTTGCACACTTTAAATGGGTGAATTGTACTGTGAATGAATGATATTTCAATAAATGTGTTTTTTTAAAAAAGAAATTATTCTTTTAAAGCATTAGACCAAAATGGATAAGAGATTATCAGGAAACATGGTTCCAGTATTTCAACTTACAACTATATTCATTAGTTTTTTAATTAATGATTCCAAAGTAAATTTGCCCCTTGGACAACATTGAACTGTGCAGCCATTTATCCATGAACTTTCTTCTGCCTCTACCATCCCTGAAAGCAAAACCAACCCCTCTCTTCTTCCTCTCCCTCCCCCAACACAACATGAAGACAGTGAGGAGGAAGACCTCTAGGATGCTCTGCTTCCTCTTAGTGAACAGCAAATAGGCTTTCTCTTTCTTATGATTTTCTTAATAACATTTTCTTTTCTCTACCTTACTTTGTTTTAAGAATATAGTTTCAAATAGCATAGAAAATATGTGTTTAGGTCACCAGCCAGGCTTCCAGTCAACAGTAGGCTATTCATAGTTAAATTTGGGCAGAGTCAAAAGTTACACAGAAATTTTTGACTGTGCAGGCGGTCAGTGCCTCAACCCCCCTGTTGTTAAAGAGCCAACTGTTCAGATAAAAAACAAGAATGAAATAAGCAAAATGATGCTCGTAGGATGCATCAATTTTTTCCCACGTTTTCTACTTTACAGTGTATATTGCCACAGATAATAATCAGTCACAAGTTTGTGGAAATACATGCAGGTAGAGGACCTGAGGCCACATGCTTTAAGCTCCTAAAAGCATCTGCCCTGAGGAATACTGAGCTCTGTGAAAGGAATCAGAGAGACCTCAGATAATGACATGGAAGGGCGATTCATATTGTTGAACAATGACTCCCACCCTACCTCCTCAACTCAGCCCAGCACAATTTAAAATTATTCACTGATACATTGAAATGCAAAGAGATTTTGTCTCTGATGCTACAGTGGGAGGTCTGACAGTTAAGTTCATGAACTCATCCTAGAAAACATGTTATCTACCTCAGTGGTGAATATCACTAAGGTCACCGTCAAAGGACTCTCCTTGGGAAGCTATGTACTAACATCAGCACCCAGTTGCACCCTTCAAAGCAATTTTGAAACTCTTTTTAAGAAATAGCCAGGTGGCACCTGTGGCTCAAGGAGTAGGGTGCCAGCCCCATATGCTGGAGGTGGTGGGTTCAAACTCAGCCTCAGCCAAAAAAAAAAAAAAGAAAGAAAGAAAGAAAGAAAGAAATAGCCATTAGAGCTATCATTTTATAGCACAGAAAACTATGCAACAATAATAATGAACCCCACTCAGCAAAATGGCACCACATGTTGACATGAACACAGAGCTATGAGACACCGATATGCCAAAGTTATGAAATCTTACCAAGCTGTTTGTATAGTGCCACCAACATAAGCAAACTTAATGGTCAGACCTGGTATGACATCAGCTTTGATGGCCATTCCAGAAAAAGTGTGCCAACATTTCTTTTAAAGGTGAAGTAGGCACTGGCATCCGTGTACAGCCTCCCAAGGGGAGGACTTTGAAGGTGACAGTAATGGTGATATTCAGCAACTTGTTCCAGGATGAATTCGCGAACTTCATTGTCTAAACCATTTTTGAATTAATGAAAAGCTAAGTACCAAAGAAACCTATCCTTGGAAAATGTAGACTCTCACATACAAAACTAGAAAACCAGCAGACCCCTGAATTTAAAAATAAAAGTAAGAAATGTGTTGACTTCAGGAAAGCCTGATTAAAGAGCAGACCCTGACGCTTCAGAATCCGGAACTCTGGGTTTCATCAGATTTCACCTCACCCTGTGTAAAATTGAGACTTCCAACTCCGTCAATTGTGCCAGCTGCAAAACTGTAGCCCAATGCTGGTTTACACGTTTTTGCCTAAAAGAAAGATTTTAAAAAGAAAACAAAAACAAGAAAGAAACAGAAGTTAAGCTGAAAATAATGAGATCAACCCAGAGTTTTATTTACCCTTGCAACATAACCAGTGTGACTCAGTGACACTTACTGTGTGTGTGGAATTAAGCCAGACAGTCACATCCGTCATATTTACCCACTGGTGTGCTGAAGCTAGTGGTCCAGTCACCTCCTGGGAGGCGGAAGCATACAGTTCCTAGAAAACACACAGGCTTATTGTCCCAAGCAAAAAAAGTGACGTGGATAGCACCAACTGTACCCCATAAGTACCAGTTTGGAAAAGCATCTCTTTGCAAAGCAAGCTTTTGTTTTGTTGGCTTCTTAGAAATAGCCGCTGTCCAGGTGGGTCTCTACCAGCCCCAGTAGTTTCTCAGAAGCGTGACATCTCCTACACCGTTGACCTGTATCTACTCCCCACAAAAATAAAATTCAGGTGATAAAAGCTATGGCACAGAAGGGCCCCAATCTCACTTGAAAAACTGTCAAGAAGATTTCAGATTCGGAATAAGTGGGCCAGATTACTGTCTTTGCCAGAATGTGAGTGTAACCTCTGGTGTTTCATGGAGTCCTCTCAGAATCCTTCAGTCCTCCAACAGGACTGGGGCCGAGGGTGGCCTGGAAGACCAGAGGCCACACTTCATCTTCATCAGTTTCCCCACTGAAAACTGGACCCTTTGCCTGCACCCTCAGGTGCTTTTCTTATTGTTTTTAACACACATGCAGTCAATTGATGCTTTTTTAATCTTTTGAGAAATGTGAGTTAAAACGTGTTTAGAAAAAAAAAAGTGTTCAGAAATTTGTGTTTTTAGCGATGCACATTAGGCACTGGTGCCCAGCTCCTGTCCACTGTCCCCATCCCAATTTCAAAAGCTACATCTGAGCTCTGCGGTTAACTCGTCGGTAACACCAGCTGCAGCCTGCCTCTCCTAATTAAGAGGGAAGTTATGCTGTGCCGAGAAGGGAATCCAGAATGTGGGACAAATCTCTGTGGCTCCCAGGCCCAGAACGAGAATAAAATTTCTGACATTAAAGTATGTCATGGGTGCACATACTTTAAAGAGAATCTGTTAATTTGGAATAATCCACTGACAATACCACAGTAATTAAAAAGCAACCACAGCAATTAGGCTGGCTGTTGCTAACAATTTTACGTCTGATGTTTTTAAAAAAGCTTTTCTTCTTCCTTAATTGCTCCTGAAACATTTTAAAACCCACGGCTTACATTATTTACTCGATACACACACCACGCACTCACCCCTGACACACAACACGGGAGACAAAGGTATGAACAGGCTATAAAGGGAAAGGCTTTAACCATCTTTATCAGGGACACCTCGGTTCAAAGTCATCTTTTGTCTTTCAGTGAGCAATCTGCCTCCATGGAAGCTGAAACAAAATACGGGGCAAATGGAAGATAAAAATCAGGAGGAGGAGGAGGGTAGAGTAATTCATAGTAACCTCACTGGGGAGATTCAAGGAGATTCTCCCTTCTTTTAAGAAGCAAAAGAAAGGGAAAGAAAAGGAAAGAAGAAAAAGGATGATCTCTGCCACAGTGAAGAAGACTCAGAACTAATTTGAACCTAAGTTGCAAGAACTGGGAGTTGAGCTGCTCAGCTTTGCCTTGTCACCAAAGGAGAAGGTGAGAAACACTCCGGAGACTTCTGTCAAGCAAAGGCCTGAGACTGCTGAGAACGTGGATCAGTCTGGTCCTATCTGATGCCACGTTGACTGAAAACTTTATCATCTGCTGCTGTCTGAAGCAAGCACTCTGGCTTTCTAAACATTCTATCACAGAATGCTTTCCTGATCATTTGGGTTTAAATGTACTTCCTGTAAGAAATCAGACTGGAGCAGGCAGGGAGAGGCTCCCTGGTGGCTGCCAGGGCAGCCTGCCAAGCCGACTCCTCCAGACTCCCAGGCGCAGCCTGCGTCTTGCTGTCCTCCTTACAGTTCTCCACTTCCTAACGAGCAATGGCTGTGGATTGCGAAGAACGATTTTAAATAAAGATGAAAGGCCGAGACCCAGGGCTTACCTTCGCTCTCTGATAAATGGTGCGTCCTATGATTTGTGTGCTGTCCAGCATGTCCTGTCCAGGTCCCATAGCCATACACATACCAGGCTAGAACCAAATGAGACAAGATGCATTCTTGGTGAAATAAGTGATTATTTTAAGGAATGAAAAATTACTACTGAAAATAGATTTTTAAGCCACATTCTAGTATTTGTTTTCAGATATTTTCTCAATTTCTAGGCTAGAAAAAAAAATCATACATGGAATTGGGGCAGTGAATGCCTTTAGAAATGACCTATTCTAGCACCTTACTTTTAGATAAGGAAATTGAAGGTCAGATGGGTTAAAGGATCAGCTGGGGATTATACAGGCAGCTAACATCCGAGGTGAGAATTGAAGCCAGGTTTCTGCACTGGCTGTACATCTTTCTGCTTGCTTGTTCTCTCCTATGACTCTTGCTCACAACCACTTTAAAATAAATAACCTGGCCTTTTGTCCTGCTCTTTACATTAGAAAAATTGATCAAACACTCAAGTATTACACCAGGAAGGGTAGCTCATGCCTGCAATCCTAGCACTCTGGGAGGCTGAGGCAGGTGGATTGCTTGAGCTCAGGAGTTCCAGACTAACCTGAGCAAGAGCCAGACCCCATCTCTACAGAAAAAAAAACTCTCCAGGTATCCTGGAGGGTGCCTCTAGTCCTAGCTACTCAGGAGGCTGAGTCAAGAGGATTGCTCAAGTCCACAAGTTAGAGGATGCTGTGAGTTCAGGAGTTCAAGACCAGCCTGAGCAAGACTGAGACCCTGTCTCTAATAAAAATAGAAAAATTATCCAAGCATTGGGCTGGGGCAAGAGGATGACTATGCCCAGGAGTTTGAGGTTGCTGTGAGCTATGACCCTATGGGTGACAGAGTGAGACTCTGTCTCAAAAAAAAAAACTTAAATATTGTGGGTGAATATACTTATATATTTTATAGTCTAAGGGTACAGAAGTAACTTCTAAAAAATTTTCAGAATAAGTATAGTTGAATTTGAGGACTTAACATTTTAAACATATGAGCCAAAAATAACACAAATAAGGCTGAAAGACAACTGATTAGCTGGGAGAGAAGATTGTCTGATTTGACAAAACTAAGACTTTAAGATACTAGGAGCTTAAAAAAGTCAATAAGAAAAAAAGACCCTTACTAATCTTTTTTTTTTTTTTTTTTTTTTGAATTAGAGTCTCTTGTTTCCCAGCCTAGAGTGCAGTGGCACCATCAATCATCATAGCTCACTGCAAACCCAAACCCCAGGGCTCCAGCAATTCTCATGCCTTGGCCTCCTGACTGGTTGGAACTTTGAATGTGAGCCACCCTGCATGAAGACATGCAGTGAATGCATGATGTTCTCTTGCAAATAAGTTTCACAAGTTATTTAACCATTTTACCTGTGAATTTAGGAATTTAATAAGCAATTTTAAAATGTATTGCAAATTAATAACATGTAAAGATTTTTTCAAATGAAGAGTAACAAAGACTTTCCATATAAATAAAAATAGTCACATAAAACACAAAACTGTATTGTGAAAACCATATCATTCATCGGACGGAGTTGACTGTCATAGAAAAAATGGCCCAGAAATAGTGCATAATATCACAGGTGGTATCTTCCATAAATACAAGAATAAGAATTGAAAAACTAATACCTGCTGTTCATGTCAAAGTTGAAAATAAACCTAAATGAACATTGGAGGAAAACAGTTAAATACACAATGCCATAGCCTTCCTTGGTGTCTTTAAAAATTGCTACACAGATGTATACATAATTACAAAAAGATCTCTAAGATGAATTAGGTGGAAAACTCAAGTCCTGAACCAATAAAAAAAATCCATAAATAATTCATAAAATTGAATTATGAATTCATGAAGATATGTGAGAACAGTAACTTCTGGGAAGGTGAGAACATAGCAGAAAAGGAAACGAATGGAGAATTTTGCTTTTTACTACTCTCTATGCTCCCACATTGCTTGAATTTTTTAAAGCAATATGTTTGGTTTGTAACGTTTAAAGGAAGGAAAGCAATTTTAGTCTTATGTTAAAAAAATATAGGTTTTATAATCAGTGGGAAATGTCTCAGGCAGGCCATTTTTGGTACAAACGTTGACTTCAGAAATGCCAAGGCAAAATATTGCAGATGGTCCAAGTTTAGGGAAAGAAAGTGAACCTCTGACTGTTGCTAAATTCACCATTCACAAAACTTAACAGGCATTCATATGGAAAAGTATATCTTTACCTAATCGAAGTGTAGTGGTTTGAGGCAGGTGCTAGAGACAAATAGACTGATGTACACTTAAGGACAACATATTTGTAATTTAGGATAAACATTAAAACATGGAGCCTACTTGAGACGCAGAAACCGAGATTTCACATGCCGCAATTACCTACCCCGCCGATGGGACAGGTGCTATTGGCGTTATCACAAGACTCTCCCGTGTTGATGCAATGAGGGCCGAGAATGTTGGGGGACACATCTCCCAGGTTTGATGAAGCAAAAGCTGCAACATATGGTCCCTGCCAAAAGAAACATCGGTTGCCTTTTATTCTTTCTTATTTTCTATAATGACTTCCATTATATTTTCTATGACATTCAATGCACTCTGGTAAACCATTTAAAAACATTTGCAGACTATAAGAAGAGGCTATGCAAAAAGAGAATATAAAGAAATTTTATTTCTGAAAAGGCTCCCAGTACAGTCAGTATACATATTCTGACTGAAAACATTCAAATTATCAGCAAAGCTGCTTCAAGTATGAGAGTTTCACATTTATGCCTTCAACAGAAACATTTTGATAATAAAAAGTGTGCAACAATGAATTATGAAATGCTGACCTGTCAATCTAATCTCTGGTATTAAGAGATCCATTTGCTCTAGTTACCTGGACTTAAGAGATCCATCTGCTGTTTAAAAATACTGTCTTCAAAGAAAAGAACAAATGTAGGCTTTCCTAATGCAAAACTAATATCCCACCCACCATCTGGATCTGCCCTCTGAACATCTTCTCTCTCTCTCTCTCTCCCCCTCTCCCTCTCCCTCTCTCTCTCTCTCTTTCTCTCTCTCTCTCTCTTCAGTGGTATCAGAGCAGAGTAAGACTTCAGCCTCAACCCAACTAAGCTACCATTCCACCCTAAATGTCTTAAATTTTCTTAGGGAAAAAAAAACAATAAAATATTGCAGATCATATGTCTTCTTTAATACAAAAAACATAATTTATCTCAGAGTGTCAGCACTCAGGCGGTGATCATCAATGGGAGTCTCTTTTCTTTTCCCTAAAATGCAGAGAATAGAGTGAGTTTTGCCAACAAAGAAGCTTGCTGTGGTTTGGATGTGGTCTGTGCCCCCTAAAACTCAGGTGGCAGGGTTGAGACGTGGGGCTTAGTGGAAGGGGATGGAGTCATAGGGACGGCTCTCTCCAGAGCCGATGACAGGGTGGATGAGTTCCACTTTCTCGGGAAAGTATTGCAATAGTTCCCACAAGAGTAGATTGTCTCCTTCTGCCTCCTCTCTCACCACGGGTCTCTTTGCAATGCTCGCTCCCCTTCCACTTTCTGCCATGAATAGAAACAACTTGAGGCCCCCACCAGACACACCCGCCCAATCTTGAACTTTTCGATCAAAGAATCTTAAGCCAAAATAAACCTTTTCATTTAAAACGTACCCAGCCTCAGGTATTCTGTTCTAACAACACAGACTGAGCTTCAAGAACAGGCTCAATGTTAATGGGAACATCGTTCTCAATACCTTCATAATGGAACACTAACTCCACGCAAGGCTGGAACTCTCACCCTGTCCTCTATTTTTCTGCGTTTGGTATTTGGGTGCTGGGGCCAAGCAGAGCAGGGTCCCTCTTCTCATTTATTTACCAGGAGCTACTAATGTACCCCAAGTTGAGGAGACTTCTAGAGGGCCTGGACTGGGCTTCTGCCCTTCCCCCTTGTCTGATCATGTCATTCAGTGAATTTCAAAGTTACAGACACAAGTCTGATGGATTAGGCTTGTCTCTGATGTAGGCCTTGCTGCAGGAAAATAGAAAGGGCCTTGAAAGGAAATTCACCATTAAGAGAGAAAACTGGACCACCGGAAAGGACTCACCTGTCCTCATTCAGAGTTCTTACACAATTAGAATAGCGCTTAATACTTTTATAGCTCTAAAAACAAAAGCGAACATCAACGCAGTCTGTACTACTTTCAACTTGATCAAAAATGACTGTATTTCTCAAACATCTGGAACTTGCCCTTCCCTATTTAACTAATCATAACTTAGGAAGCTGTCAGTACAAACAGCAATGGTTTATTACTCACTTTAATTTTTCTTCTCCTGTTAAGGAGGATGGTGGATGATTTCTCTCCAAGCATATCTATCCATGATGCCAGTTTATCCCGGGGATTTGAATTGCCTGTTCTGAATAGCACATGAATCTTATAATGACATAAATTCTCACCTCTCCAGGTAGGTACCCTCTGTTCTTCTCTTGCTCAAAAAGGTAAGCTGCATAGCCCACATTGTCACTATTTACAAGATGGTTGGTGTTGTTCATGCTGACTGGATGGATGGGAAACCAGCTGTAAAAGATTAAGAAGCTCTAAGTTAATCAGAACCAGAGACTGGAGCCAAAAATGATGACTGGGAGGTTAAGATGTCCCCAGCAGGAAAAATATATTTTAAATGACAATCATTCCACATTTGTATTCTTATTGTTCATACACTCAAGTTAAAAATAACCTACTTGAGAAATCTGATCTTTTACTCAAATTAAAAATACAGAACCCTATTTTCATGAGTGTTACATCATCATCATCTTCATCATAAGTCTGGTCAGCTACTAGGTGTTATACCTGAAGACCTTGATGGGCATCGACTTTGTCCTTCAGGACGGGCTCAAGTGATAATTGTTCAAGTTAATTCAGATCAATTCAAGAGACATTTACTGAAAGATAGCTCTATGCCAAGCATGGAATAAACTGTGGTTTATGCTCAGAATCTGACAGAAAACGGAAATGTGAACAAATGGCTTTCATACACTGTGACAAATGTTGTAAAGAAATAGGCATAAAGTGTTTGGGGACTACAGATGACTAGCAATTAATTCTCGAGGACATTATGGAGAGAGGAAACAGCAGAGCAAATGCACAGAGGCATAAAAGAGGATGTTATGCATAATTCAGTATATCCTATGCATAGTAATATGTTCAATCTAGAGCTATACAGTTTACAAACTAATTTCACATCTATTACCTTATCTGAACTTCACAACCCTGAGAGATAGGCTGTTTTACTCTGCAAAGGTGACACAGAGAAGCGAAATGATGGCCCATAGATCCTGGAGGTCTAGGACCCAATTCTGGGGTTTCCAATACCTTGCCCAGTACCCTTTGGAGGATCCAACTATACACAGGTGAAGAAGGTATTTGCAGAGTGAAAGACAGTAATGCAGGCTCGGCGCCCGTAGCTCAAGTGGCTAGGGTGCCAGCCACATACACTGGAACCCTCAGGTTCAAATCCAGGCCTGCCAAACAACAATGACAACTGCAACTAAAAAATAGCTGAGCGTTGTGGTGGGCACCTGTAGTCCCCGCTACTTGGGAGGCTGAGGCAAGAGAGCTGCGTAAGCCCAAGAGTTGGAGGTTGCTGGGAGCTGTGACACCACGGCGCTCTACCCAGCGTGACAGCTTGAGACTCTGTCTCAAAAAAAAGAAAGACAGTAAAGCAGATTGACTGGAATCCTCGAGAAAAGAGAGATGCCAGTTTATAAAGTGTTGGGTTAATTTAGGATGAAAAAAAATCTTTTGTTGAGTCAATTCTTGCTGAAAGATTTTAAAACATTTTAGTTTACATTTCTACCTAAATTTAACATAGTGCGCAAAACTAAATATTTATTTAATGACTAAGGAGATATTTAGGACTTTATTCAGATGTCAGTTCTCCTCACCTAACAGAAGTAAAGACAGGCCAGAGGCAGCCAGCTCAAAGCCCACTGGCACTGGGCAGATGACATAAATGAGTTATGATGGTTGGAACAATAGGGCCAAGTGTGGACTGTGGGGAACTTGCAGGATCTAAAGGATGCAGCCTCCACCCGGCTCCAACCAAATGTTGCCTTACTGGAATATAATCCTTTTTTTTTTCCAAAAGGAGACACATATCCACGTTTTCATCTATGTTTATCAACTTATAAAATTTTCAAGAAGCAAATGATATGAGAACAAAGAATGAGAACTTCTAATTAAGAGACTTAAGATATTTAGCCAATAAATATACTTAGTGGACTGGATTTGGATTCTAATTCAAACAAAACTGTTTAAAAAGAAAGACTTTATTGATATAATCGGGGAACACAGACTGGGTGCTAGATCATATTAACAGACCAATCTTAATTTGTTATGTTCACTGATTGTGATTATAATTTTTAAGTCTTTATCTGCTGAAGATACACATTGAAATATCGATGAGTGAAATGCGTGATATCTGGTATTTGCTTTAAAATACCCTCACAAAACAAATTTAAAAAGGAGCGGAAAGGATGCAACAGAAAGACAGAATATGGGTATAATTATTGAAGCAGGATGGTGAATTACAAGGAGCTTCATTACACTAATCACTCTATCTAGGGATGTAGTTGAAGATTTCCATATAATTTCTTTTTTCACGTTGGCATCCATTTTGAACTTTTTTAAACACAGAGTCAAATCAAATCACCAGTTAGTAAGCTGTTAGGTCCCCAAGATGCCTATTTACACCTGTGCAAAGAAATAGAAGTTTAAGCTGAAGGTATTCTAAGCTCATCCCCTGGCAGTTACTTGCTATGTATAAAATTTATAATTTTTCTTACATTTTAAAGTTAGTTTTATTAATTTCTATATTGAACAAAAATCCAAGAACCTGCCTTCGCCCAGTGGTAGTTTATGACCACCGGGACACGATGCACAGAATCGAAGAAATAGAAAAGGAAGGAAATGATGCCATCCACCATGAATTGTCATCTTCCGGTCTTCCCAAAATTAGTGCTTGAGAAATTAAGTACTATATAGGATGGCCATAAAGTTTGTGTGCAATTTAAAATTGAAAACTATCATGGTGTATGGCATACCTCTTGGGGGTGGGACACAATTACAAGAGGAACTCTATCTAACAAATGCAATCAGTGTAACCTAATTCTTTGTACCCTAAATGAATCCCAAACAATAAAAAAAAAAACCTTTAATAAATAAAAATACCAAAAAAAGACCTTGTTCATAAATATTTCTATTGCATCTCTACTAGACCAGTAAAAAATTTAAGGCTCTATAAATATTCCACAATATGAGGATGACTGGGTAAATGATGGAACCCCCCACTCAATAGAATACACATATCCAATAATAACTTGGGTTATCATAGGGACAGTCGTAGGTTATAATGTTTAGCTAACTAAAAGTATCCAAAACTAAACATACAGATAGATAACAAATGTTCTGTGTAGAAAGGTTCTACATCGAAAAAGTACAAATGAATAAATGAAATGTGAATAGTTTTCTTCCTATGATGAAATTTTCTGCAATTTATTTTTCCTTTCCAACTCGAATTATCCATGGTGAGTACTTATTACTTTCATCATCAGAAAAATAAAACAACTTTTTAAATGTATGCTCATAAAATCCTGTTCTGCACCATAAAATAGATTTATCTCTTAAAGAAAAACCTTTATAAAAAAAATAAAATTTTTAACTATTTTAAATTGCACGCAAACTTTATAGACATCCTGTGTTTCAGACACCTTTCAAATTGTAGATATCCGTTATATATATCCTTAACATGGTATATGTATATGTGTCGACATATTGTATTTATTTTACCTGTGTTTGTGTTCAAAACACTGAAAAAGATCCTTCTAAGTTTGTGTGTGCATAATGTGTATGTGTGCTTTGTCTCTTTCTCTTAAAACTTGAGTGTCAGGAAATTCTAATCAATGAGTATTTCCTCCTTAGGCTGATTTTGCTTTTCTGGAGTTTTACTCTTTAGTTTGGAAGGAAATGGCGGTGGCATGGCACTTCTCTTGTTCTCCAACCAAAATATTTCTTTCTGATATGATCTCATTGAGGCCAGCCAGATTCAACCATGATGCAGTTTCCAATGCAAATCAGAGAAGACCCCAGAGAAGAATTCTCTCAGCATTGACTATGATTTAGCACTGCTTAGGCAGAGGATTTTATATACAGGATCTCATTTTATTCTCACAAGAATCCTTTGAGTCAGGTACTATCATTATCTTCATTTTACAACCAAGGAAATATAAGTTTCAGAGTGGTGAAGTAACCTGACCTGGATTCACCCAACAGTGAGTCAAAAATCCAGAATTTTCATCCTGTACTAAAATGCCCTTCTCCGCGAAGGGATACTAGTTCTACCCTTTTCTTCATTCACTTGCTCGTTCTTTACTTGTTTAGTTATTTCTGCCTCTGTGCCAGACACTGGGAACATAAAGATGACTAAGGCCTCACCTTGGCCTTGAGAAATGCTTTTCAGTTTGTTTGTTTGTTTTCGTTTTGAGACAGAGTCTCACTCTGTCACCCTGGGTAGAGGCCGTGGCATCATAGTTCACAGCAACTTCAAACTCCTAGACTTAAGCGATTCTCTTGCTCAGTCTCCTGAATAGCTGGGACTACAGGCATCTGCCACAATACCCAGCTATTTTTAGAGATGGGGTTTTGCTCTTGCTCAGCCTGGTCATTCTGTGAGCTCAGGCAATCCACCCATCTCGGCCTCCCAAGTACTGGGATTACTGGCATGATCCACCACACCCAGCAATTAGAAATGCTTTATAAAAGGTAAAACATTTGAGCTGGGTCTTAAAAAGGAGGTGGAGGTTGGCAAAGGAATCACGAGAGAAAAGGCATTTCTAGCAGAGGAAATGGCATCTGCAAAGTCATAGAGATGTGAAGGACAATGACGTTTTTGGAGAATAGATAGAGCATTGTGGACGTGAGCAAAAAAATGTGGCAGTTGTACCATCCATTCAATCAACATCAATTTATTGGAAGCCGAGTATGCGGTTAGCATAGATTTAAATCCCAAGGCACATAAAGAAGAATCAGATACGTTCTCTCTACCATCAATACAAACGGTATTTGTGGAGAAAGCAAATACTCAGAATTTCAGCCTACTAATTAGAACACACAGTTGATTTCTTATTTATTTTAGGCTTTAAAAAATAAATCAAACTTCTCTACAAAATTGAAAAAATAAGCACTCAGAAATAATTGTTTGAATTACAGGAAAGTAAGATATTGTACTTTTTTCTTCTGCCATTTCTAATACATATATTAAAATACTGGGCTCGTCACAGCAAGATACTATAGGAATACATGAATATTTATAAAGAAATACAGAAAAGTGGTCATTTTAATTTTAAAAAGCTGCACTTGTAGCTTCTTTTATCTGGTCAAAAAATATTCTTCAAAGCAAAGTTCAAAAGAGAAGAAGAAAGGCTTAGTTTCAGATGAAGTTATAAAAAACAAAAAGGATGAACACAACCCTGACAAACATTTTTAAAGTAAGATACCACAACTACATGTAAAATAAAAAATCAGGGCCCTACCTAAGCTAGCATGATATAATCAAGAGTACCAAGGAGAGTGAAGAAATGGGGGATCTGATTCTGGTTTGTAGCAAAGTTAGTTAAAATTTCGAGATCTCTTTTCCTGAGACTAAAAAATAATAGATTTCAACTATGATTTGTGAATCAATAAGTAGCATATTAATATAGAACAGCAAAACTATTTATTCCTCCTGTGCAAATGAGGCATTTGGAGCTAAAGATTTCTAGGGCCTTTGCAAATTCAGACATTGTGTGTTTCTTACTCTGAGATAGAAAAGAAAAACCAAATGCAAAATAAAGCTCCTTACATACTCCATAAAAGTAACAGATCCACCCCAGGTTCCATTCGCTCAGACCTGGGGCACCATATCCATGGTGCAGGTTGTGCCCTGTACACAGGGGACTGTCCAAAAGGGTCAGTGGAGATTTAACTCCAGCCCCAGCACAGCTCACTGAGCTAGGAGCCTCTGTCAGCCCAGAAAAGGTGGTGCCTTCATGTAATTGAGACCAGGGCTCTGCCTGCTAGCTATGGCCCTTTCCAGCCTAAATGCCCACAAACAGGAAAATAAAACAGCAGCCATCCAAAGATGGTGTTCATGAAGATTCACAGTAACATAGTTGCTCCTCCTATGTAGTTCTGGGTAAATACGATATAGGAGGCTGCCGTGGGCTGAACAGGGTCCTCACAAATTCATGTCCATCCGAATCTCAGAATGGAACTTATTTGGAAAAGGGGTCTTTATAAATGTAATCAAAGTAAAGATTGAGTGATATTACACTGGCTTAGTGGGGGCCCTAGACCCAGGGACTAGCGTTCTTATGACAAGAGGAAAGGATCAGAGAGACACCCAGAGATATAGAGAAGATAATGTGACAACGGAGGCAGAGATTGGAACGACGGGTCAACCACCCAGGGAAGCGAGGATTGATGGCAAATCCCCAGCAGTAAGGAGAGGAGCATGGAACAAAATCTCCCCTGGAGCCTTGCCTTGATTTTGGACTTCTGACCTCTGAATCTGTGAGGGAATAAATTTCTGTTGCTCTAAGCCACCCAGACTGTGGTAATGTCTGGTTTCCCTAGGAAACTAACTCAGAGGCCGTGTATTACAGTGCTAAGAATACCAGCTCTGGGGTTAGACAAAAGTTACTAGCCTAGCTGACTCTCAATGTGTGTATCTGGAACATACGATAATAATTATATCTACCTCGCGTCACTTGACAACGAAAAGAACTGATACACATAAAATGCTTAGCACAAAGACTGGCCCATACTAAGACTGAATAAATGTTTCCCATGATGCTGCTGGTGTTGACACAGCTGCAGCTGATGATGTTGACTATGATGATGATAAGGGAAAGAAACACAGAGCTCTGAGCATAAATATATGTATATGATTCATAAGATTAACGCAGTGTTAAATAGATAAAGGGGTGCTGGACATATGCAACACATGCATTAATATATTCAACCCAAATCACATAAAATGTGATCGCACAGAATGATTAAATGAGAATAACCTGCCCTCTTGTGGCAGAAAGGGCATCCTCACAAAATGCCCATGTGCTGGTCCATTTCCCAGTCCCCCATATGGGGTAGGGTGTGTCAGGGTCTCTGACCAATAACAAGTGTGCAAGAAGACCACCCAATCTTTATTAGACTTTGCATGAGTGGGAAATAAGTCTATAGTATGTTAAGCCACTGAATTTCATGTTCTATTGCTGTAGCTGGCTTTCATTGCTTTGATGAACACACTTCTTTATTCACAGTTGTCCTCACTCCACCCCACTGCAAACCATTTGGGGAAAGACAGAAGAAAAAGGTGCGTCCTCATGTTATCCTGTAAGGATCAACTGGGCCCAGAATTTTACCCAGGGGCCAGTCTGGGGTAAATTTTAAAGCATCCAAAGCAATGAGTAATAACCAGAAGACCAGACTACTCATATTTTAAAAAGACAAGTCTACTATTTTGTGAGTATTGATTTTGTATCCTGAGACGCTGCTGTATTCCTTGATCACTTCTGAGAGTTTTGTAGTTGAGTCCCTGGGATTTTCCAGGTATAGGATCATGTCATCAGCAAAGAGTGAGAGTTTAACCTCCTCTGACCCTATTTGGATACCCTTGATCGCCTTTTCTTCCCTGATTGCAATGGCTAAGACTTCCATTACTATGTTAAAAAGCAGTGGGGATAAGGGGCATCCTTGCCTAGTTCCTGATATGAGTGGAAATGTTTTCAATTTTACTCCATTCAATATGATATTGGCTGTAGGTTTGCTGTAGATGGCCTCTATCAGGTTAAGAAAAGACCCGTCTAAGCTTATTTTCTTAAGTGTTCTGATTATGAAAGGATGCTGGATATTATATACAGTTATGATTTAATAAAAAATAATTTTTCTAATGTAAGAAAAATAAAATAAAATAACAAGGAGCTGTAGCCAGAGGAGGCCTTCTAAGTTCCAGGGAAACCAGGGGCCGCCATCCAGAAGCATATTTCGACCATCTCTGCTCTAGAGATGTGCATTCTCCACTGATCTTTCTGTTATCTGCAAAAATCCTAAAGGAAAAAGTATCTCTAGATAATGACCTCAAAGAGATATCTGGTTTGGATCGATTCCATTAAGTTACACCAATCAAAATTCTTGCACCTTTACATGGTATGATTAAGTGATCAACAAAAGAAAAACAAGAAATGGCCAACAAGAATGTTTTTTTAATTCAGCTCGACTATGAATTGAACATATACAAAGGAAAACAACAGTCATTTGGCTTTTTTGAGTCTGTTACTTGGCAACAATTGTAAAGCATGATGATACCAAAATTGGCAAGAACAGGGAAACAACATTCTGCTCCTATCTGAGTAGCAGGAGTGTAAACCAACAAAACCTTCCCAGAGGGCTGTTTGACAATTTAAAGGAAAGGCTTTAAAGTAAAAACATTCTCTTTGGCTCAGAAATCCCATTCCAGGAATGTAGCTTAAGGAACTCGTTGGCAGATATATGAGCTATCTGTTCCAGAATGTTTATCACAATGTATTTTATGATGGGAAACACTATAAACAACCGAAATAGCAAGTGACTGCTGATTGGTTGAGTATAGCATGGTGCGTGGAATGGAATATCAGACCGTAATGTTGAAATAGTGATTTAAGAAACATGACTGACATGGAGGAACTTAGAACATATTCTCCTGAATAAAGTGTCTCAAAAATGGAGGGGAAAGTATCCACTGTGCTCAGTACTTCTACGAAAGCAACTTATATATACTCACACTTTCTTACCAAAGATAGATCACAACTATAGCTCAGGATGAAGGGGAGAAATGGAGTGGGAAGGGAGGGGAGGGGAGAGAGGTTTGACAGAGGGAGAATAAACAGCGGGACCACACCTATGGAGCATATTACAAGGGTAAAGTCAAATCTGTCAAGTGTAGAACATAAATGTCTTAACACAAAAATCAAGCAAATGAGGCGAAGGCTATGTTGATTGGTTTGATGTAAACACATCAGATTGTATAAAAAAACAACACATTGTACCCCACATATGCATAAATGTATTCATGATCTATGTGTATATGACTCAATTAAAAAAAAAAAGAAACACAAACTAGCCGTTGAAAGATATTCATAAGGTATTACTAAATGGAAAAAAAAAGAATTACCAAACTAGGAATACGATAAAATCTCCGTTTCTTTAAAAATAAAAAATTTATAAATGTGGTTAGAAAAAAAGTCTAAAAGGCTATGTAACAAAACATTAATAGAAACTATCTCCGCGTCCCAGGATTATCAGATGGTTTTTTAGCTTTTTAATTTTTTTTCTTATTTTGGAAACTTTAGAAAATATGTAAATGCACCAGAGAAGATTTTTTTTAAACTACTTGATAAAACACCAAGAGTGAATCCTAAGGTAAAAGATGGGTAATGATGATGTGTCAATGTAGCTTCACCAGTTGTAACAGATGGACCATTCTGGTGGGGGATGTTGATAGCGGGAGAGGGGCTATGTGTGCGTAAGGGTGGGGGGCACAATGTGTATGGAAACTGTCTGCACGCTCTGCTCAATTTTGCTTTAAAAAATAAAGTATATGAATTTTAAAACTGCTTTAAAGTATTTTAATTCTAAAAATAATTAATCCTATTTTTAAAAAACTATACACTGGCAGTGTATCACTAGTGCCATTTTCTATTGATCATGCAGTCACAGGACCAGCCACATGTCAAGGGCTATGGAAGTCACCTCTATCTCTTGATGGGGAGGGGCAGAGTCACTTTGGATAAAATGTAGAATGAGAGCTATCCTTGAGTTGTAGCCATCTTTGAGAACTACAATCTGCCATTTGACAATTTCTTTTTCTCCAGTTAATATGAGGCTACATACAATTAGGTTTCACTATTTGCATTTGTAAGGTGAAGTCTGAGATGGAGCTGTGTCCTTCACTCAGAAAGTGCGCACTGCAGCCACTGGGTGGGAACTCAGCGGCCCTCTTCCTCCTTCTCATCTTCTTGAACTTAATGGAGCTTTTCCCTAATGTGGGCCTGTAGTTGTTAATCTACTAGTTTCAATTTAGCATTGTCAATTCACAATCACAAAGATCCATGGAAACAACCCAAGTGCCCTTCAAACCATGACTGGACTAACAAACTGTGGCATAAGTACACCATGGAATGTTCTTCAGCCATAAGAAAAGAAAGATTTGTGTGTGTGTGTGTGTGTATGTGTGTGTGTGTGTGTGTATGTGACAGAATCTTACTTTGTCACCCTCAGTAGAGTGCCATGGCATCACAGCTCACAGCAACCTCAAACTCTCAAGCAATTCTCTTGCCTCAGCCTCCCAAGTAGCTGGGACTACAGGTGCCCGCCACAACACCTAGCTATTTTTTGGTTATATTGTCATTGTTGTTTGGCAGGTCAGGCTGGATTCAAACTCGCCAGCTCCAGTATATGTGGCTGGCGCCCTAGCTGCTGAGCTATAGGCGCTGAACAAAAAAAAAAAAAAAAAGACAGATTTTTTAATCTTTTATAACAGTCTAGAAGGACTTGGAGAACCATCTCCAACATATCACAGAAGTAGATATTTTCTTAGATCTCTATCAATGCAAAAATGGTAAGAGGTGAGAGAGGAGGAAAAAGAAGCATTGAACAAGTGAAATAAACAGCTCAAAGTAACGAGAAAGGAGAAGCCAGATATACGGTAACAGCAATCCCTGAAAATAGACTACATTCATTTACTTAAAGATGAAGACTATTGGAGTACAAAACAAGTAACTAAAGCTATATGATATATATATGAGATGTGTCAAAAACATAAGAACAAAGAAGGCTGGAAAGAAAATTAAAGAAAATTTACATCGCCAATTCTAACCTGCAAAAAGCCGAGTTAACCATACTAACGTGAGACTCCACAGACTTTAAGACAAAAAAAAAAAAAAAAAAAAAAATCACATTAGATGTAAGGAGGATCACTGCACAAATAAATCAACCATCAAAAATGCAACCTTATAGAATCTTAGTACAAGGAGATAGCACTGTTAATGTTTTTATAGTATTTTACAGCTTCTGGTGGTGCAGAGTGAGTGAAACCAAGAAAACATCCACTTATTACAAAATGACCATGCTTATTGCTTATTTCCACATAGAGAAACAAAGAAAAGCAAATGCACCTAATTATTAGCCATGATTGATTTGGGATAGGATTATTTTGAGTTAATTTTTCTTTCTACTTTGTTATATTCCTCAAGTTTTCTCTAGCAAGTATCTATATTTATGCTAAAAAGAAAAGACATGGAGGCTCAGCACCCCTAACATAGTGGTTACGGGCGTCGGCCACATACACCGAGGCTGGCAGGTTCGAACCCCGCCCAGACCAGCTAAACAACAATGACAACTGCAACAAAAACAGCCCGGTGTTGTGGCAGGCACCTGTAGTCCCAGCTACTTGGGAGGCTGAAGCAAGAGAATCACTTGAGCCCACGAGTTTGAGGTTGCTGTGAGCTGTGATGCCAGGGCGTTCTACCAAGGGCAACATAGTGAGACTCTGTCTAAAAAAAAGAAAAGAAAAGAAAAGAAAAGAAAACACATGGAAAAAGAAATAATAACCTTACAGAGTTCTTTGGGTTAAGAACGTTCCAGAAATTCCACAATCAAGTAAGTCCAAATATCTTCTGCCAAGTGGTTTTTCTAAACATGGGACAATTCAAATGACACAAGGTTGATTCATCTGTGGTTATGTGTACGTATCAATCAACTATCATCATCCTTGTCATCAAAGGCCCTCACGAAGCCTATTTGAGTATAAAACAAGTAACTAAAGCTATATGATGGCGTCAACACAAAAGGGAAACCTCGCTACACAACCCAGCCACATTGCACTAGAGAAGAACTCAGGCAAGTGGGTAGAAAAGTGAGCAAGACGTCATCAAAGGTCACAACAGCACAGAGGGGCAGAACAAGAAAGAGAAACGCAGTGAAGGGTGTGGGAACAGCAGGGCTTTATGAACCAGTTAACGCCAATGGAGAAGCGTGATGAAGGCAAAGATGGGGTGAGATGGAGAAAGAAAACAGGGTAAGAATGGTTTGGGGAAGGGAAGTCCCTGAGATTTCAGCAATTGTAATTTGAGGGGGGTTAAGTGGACTTGGGAGAGTGGAGAGGGAGAATAGAGAGAGTCATAGAGAATAGTCAGACACGGTAATTCAAGAAGGCGTTCACCTATTAAGCATCAATTAAACAACCAAACAAGAGGTGATGGTTGACAGTGGTAGAGAAGATTTACACATGCAACTGAGTTACATAAGCCAGTGTCAGTTGAATAATTTGGTGTAATTCCACAGATTGGATTTTTCTAAGTTTCTACACAGATTATTCAAATAATTTTCATACATTACTGCCCTGGTTGTTTTTAAAATGTAGCTTTAAAGGACCCACTGACAAGGCCCCTTTCTATGAGCAGGAAAGGATTTGCAATGTATAAAACAGAAGGCAACGGGGCAATCATCAAACACCTGCTCAGGCCTTTCAGCTCCAGTGAGTGAGAACTGTCATACTGACTCCGAGAGAGCTGAGAAGAGGACAGGGAGGAAAGGGAAGGGAAGGGAGGGGAGTCCATGTCACTTCTGCAAATTCAAGGAAGAGAACTCAACATAGGCAAAGAGGCAGGCAAAGGGAAAAAAAGCCAGATGAAGCCTGGTCTGTGGGCACAGCTGAGGACATCAGCCGGCCTCCCGCCCGCCACCCCCGGAGCTGCCTCCACTGGAGGGGCTGTGGGAGAAGCTGCTCCTCACTGGCCAGAGCGACCAGTCAGATGACCCACACCTGGGACTCTCTTTCTGATGTGGGCATTTAAGACTGTGTCGTGCTTCCTCCCGTCACAGTTTCCTCATACACCGGATGTCTTAACACACCAGGATCGCTCCAGATGCCATTTCTGCCGCACTGGTGGGTAACAGATCATTTGAGTCTCCCTAAGCGAATTTTCTCCCTAAGTGAATTTTCTAAATGCTACTCCACTTACATTTTAATTCAGATTTCAAAACATCCCAAACACATTCTCCATGTCTGGAGAAAAATCATTCAGTATTTTTGTGTGAGGGAGGAAACAAGCACAGAGATAGAAATACCGTTTTTATCCACATAGATCAACTAGAGCAAACGGCAGCCTCACCATGGCAGAGGGCTTGATGGTACGGAACAGTTTCAGGAATATTTCATGCCTCAAGTTCACTGCTGTTCCTAACCTTTCAACAGCCATCACCGTGACCGCAGCTTAAAACCTGTATGATCTTCCATTCTTCTTGGTGTACAGACTAAAATCTCTACCATGCCATCTAATCCCTAGCTCTGACAGTCTCACAACACCCTGCCCCATTGTCCTCTGCACTCCAGCCCCACAGACCTTCTGTCAGGTCCGGAAATGGACCCTGCTTCTCCAGCTCTGTGAAATGTTCTTCAGTCCCCACGCCCATCTCCTTTTGCCAGTGAATTCCTCCTCTTCCTTCAGATTTCAGTTCTGTTGTCCTTTCCTCAGGAAACTCTTTCCCAATCTCTCTGACAAAGTCAAATTCCTTTACGATAGCTCTATACTTTCCTTTCTCAGCACTTAACCCAATTATAATTTAATGATATACTCACATAAGTCTTTGCACTTAACCCAAGGACAATTTTATGTGTACCGTGGGACTACCTGGATGCCTTCTGTTCCCATCATGTCTGCAAGTCCCATAAGAGCAGCAACTTTGCCTGTTTTTACTCATAAGTGTATCCCTGATAGTAGCTCAGTTCAAGACACATATATTCCACAGACATTTAATAAATGAATGAATAGATAATAATCTCTGTGTGGAGACAAGATCTTACATCTACATTGCGAAATATGGAAACTCTGTCTTGAAGAGTTCAAGGGATTTGTTTAAGCAGTCCAAACATAGGATTGGATTCAAAGGTATTGGCTGATTTAAAGGCTAGGAAATGCATCATTCCAAGATATCACATGGCAATAGTAAATGCCCAGTGCAGATTTGTTGAATGAAGAAAGAAAACCAAATAGGAAAGTAGGAAGGAAGGAATTATGAACTCCAAAATGGTTTTCACTGGGAAAATGATCATCTCGGCTGCAGCACTGGGCAGACCACATCACCTTTCTAGGCCTCCACTCCCCAGACAAAGGTCAGACTCAAGGATCTGAGTTTCTCTGCTTTTGAACTCTGTACACCTTGGGATTCTATCTAACAGCAGGCACCTACATATGGCGGCTGAGTTACTTGGCAGCCCAGATTTGACTTTATGTTTTGGATCATTTTTAATGTATTCAAAGAGCAATTACACTGTGCAACAAGAGGCAATTGCGGGAGCAATTACATCAAAGATAACATATGGCAGCTATGGAAACAATGGAAAGTTATTGCAGGGTGTTAAGCACAGCAGATGGAAAAGCTTTGCCATAACCTTGACGGTTGACCCTAGAACTTCCAGATATGTGATATAATTATATGTAAGGAAGCAAAGAACATCTGGTGGGGGAAAAAAAGTATTTTTGAGTTTTCTGTTTCCATCATTAAATGATTCAGACACAAATAAAAAGGAATTGTGAATGGCCTTAGTCATTCAGCCAAGAGTTAAATACAAACTATAAAGGAAAAGCCAGCTTCTTCTCCCAACAAATTTGGGATATTCTGTCTAACTAGTCAAGGGATGTCAGCACTTACCCTGACTAATCAAATTCTCCACTAATGTACTCCACGATCTAGAGCTAGCTCACCTCTCCCCACCCCCTGACGTGGCCCACTCTCTGATCTCACAACTCACATCTTTCATCACTTCTTCAAGGTCCAGCTCAAATGGAACGTCCTCTTGGAAAGTTTTCACAATGCTGTCAAGAAGAACGTGGGGCTAGCTCCTCCAGACTCCCACAGCATTTATTCCTGCCCACCTGACAGCACTGTTGGTTATCTCAGCATGTTATGGTTACTCATCTGTCTATCTGTCTCTATCTCCTATTCAACCTGCCCACCATCTATGAGGCCCTCAAAGATAGAGAACATGCCTTATTCACCATAATGTACCCCAAGCACGCAATTGCATGCCTGACATTTAAAAAGTATGTTGAATTAAATACTAGGCGTCAACCAATCAATAGAAGAATGTATTGTAATGGAAGAATGAGTCCTATTATATCAGCCCAGATGGCACATTTTATCAAGGAGTTTTCAGTGACCCTGCATCATATCCAAAGAGCAACTCCAACGCTAAGAATTTCAAGCACTCTGACATGCCGAAAACGAAGTTACTTAGAAGAGGTAGACTCTTATTCTTTTCCTTACCTTTTGGTTAAAATCATTAAACTCTTTTTTAACACCAGGCACAGAACTATAGCTTTGCATACATTATTATCTCATTTAATTCTCAAACAACCCTAGGAGAGGTTATTATTTCCATTTTCAAATAGAACAGTTGAGGCCTAAGTAGATAAGTTACTTTCCTCAGGACATAGGGTTAGGAAGTGGCAGGTAGGGATGGAATCTGAACCCAAGTCAACCTCACTCCAAAACCTGAACTCCTTACCATCATGTCCTTCTCCCCCTAGTCCGGGGGCCACCCCTGGTGTCTGGACTGTGAGTCACGTTGAATGTTTTTCTTTACCACTTTGTTACTTTCAATTTACTGTTACTTTTATTCACATAGAAACTGTCACTTAGATGTTTCATAATTCTACTTGGCAGATCTTTCATCACTTTTATCGAGCTTGTTATTAACATTTGAAAGGGTCAGTTTATCCTGCACTATGTTCAAAAATGTTTAGGGATAAAGAAATGGAGAGACGAAGTAATCACAAAACCTCCCCAAAGTTGCACAGTTAATAAGGGCAAGAGCTCCAGATGAACCCAGGCTACTTGAGTCTAGGGCCCAAGCACTATCACTGCCTTTAGGGCATCTCTGAATCATCTCTAAGTCCACAGATCAAGGTGTCTGGCACTCTGTGAACCAGCCAGGCAATTCCTGAGTCAGTCCAATTGCAGCCAGAAAAATCACATGTGAATGCAAATGCCTTCTTTTTAAAGAAAACAAAATCCACGTTTTCCCATACACAGTCACTGCCAGACAACGGTGCTGAAGTCTGTGCCAAGCTCTAATTTTACTTCACCCTCCCTCTTCTTTAGGTGAGTTCGGTCTACTTTTCTTCCTGCTTGGCACTGTCCTGCATTGGACTCAATCTTTTCAGAAAAACACACCTAAATAATCTCATACTCGTAATTACTTGAGTGGTTGGTCAGATCATTTTCTTGTTTCACCGGGACTGTTTTCTTGTCTACCATCATAGACAGGCTACATGTGAGAGCTTGACAAAGTAAAGTAATAAGGTCTAGCCTTGAGTGAGTTTTTATATCATATTCCAGATGCTGTGCGGAGCTCTGCTCTGACGTCATCCTTCTGCGGACCCTGATTGACAGGTGAAGAACTAACCCCCGAAAGGCTGAGGACCCTGCCCAAGGACCCAGGGTTGGATCCCACTTGTATTACATCTGACTCCAGAGTTAGCACTACTCTACTCCTTTCCCCCTTTTTGATTAAATAAAGCCCAGACAGAATTTTAAAAACAAGAAAAGAAAATAGAGTACCTGATGAGGCCCAAGTCGTCTCCATTCAAATCTACCATTTTCAAGATTACCATTTCCTTGTCTGTATTTGAAGAATACCTAGTCAGCAAAACAAAGAAACTTAGTTCTGGATTAGAGTCTGACCCTCAAGTATGACCAACAGCAGAAGCTGACAAAAAAACACAAAGCCCCCTCATTAAGTGAGACACCCTTACAAATAACAGTCCCATGAACTGCACCCAGGAACTCAATCCTCAGATGAGAAAACGGTTTAAAGTTGTGATCAAAGTTCGGGATACTAAGTCAACTCACTGGAACTGAAACATAGATTTTTATGCAACACATATATGATATTATATAACCTGTATGTATTTCTTACAAAAGGGATTTGTCCTTGAAATTTCTATGCCAAATTTTAATGGAATTTCTTCAAAAGAACAAGAAATATGCAAAATCAAAAAGCATTACAGACCTGCAACTTAAGTGTTCTGTTATGTCTTTGCAAAGTAAAACAGATTATATTTTCTAGAAATCAATTCCACTGAAAGCCATTCCAAAGCATGCAGACGGATGTAAAACGTGAAGTGGGCAAGTGACAATGGAAATATTATTTGATACTGCCATAGTAACCACGTACTTCTGTCATAAACCTGGTTTGTCACCAAAAGAAAGATTTAAAAAAAAAAAATGAAGACAAAATAATCACCCCTTTTAGTCGCTCCGTTCAATTTTGTGGGGTTTATGTCTTACTCGTCCATCTGTGTTATTTATTCTTTTACCTTTTCTGTCTTACCATACTCTCCTGGGCTAAATAGTTTCTTCTGGGTAACACATAATAAGAGAGCTTTTCATTAAGTAAAAATAAATATATGTGTTATGTACATTTTTATCTCCATTTTACCAATCAAAAAGCTGACAGCCAATAAATTAAGGTAAGTAAATCACCAAAGGTCACATAACAGGGACGTGATAAAGTGAAGATGAGACCACAGTTAGGCCTGATATCAAAGCCCAGAGCCCTCCGAATACCCATATTGGCTCCCATCGCCAACAAAGTGGAAAGCTATGTGCAAACACTGCTGGTCTCCATTCACTTTTTATCGCTACTTGTCTTAGATCATAAGCATGTTTTAAAATATTTAAGCTCTAATGCTCTCCTAGGATCTCACGATATTCACTAAGTAACAACCTTGCACTGAGATTTTTGTCGCTGCTCCTTTAAAGAAACACAATGATTCCATTTTAACAGTCCCTTCTCACCTTGCTCTCTCGGATGGAGGATTCTGAAGGTAAGAATAAGGGCTTCGGTTGATCTGTGTGCCTTCCACATCTCCTTTATTGATGAAGATTTTGCCTGGTTTCATATTTTCGTGTGCTATCTCAATGCTCTGAAGGTTTAACACAAAAAAAAAAAAAAAGAGAAAAGGAAAGGAGTCATAAGCTTGGGAATCCTGGTGGGAATGATGACTTAGTTGATGTAAACAAAAGAGCCCTGTGGACAACTTCTTTGGTAGGCACGATGGGACAAAAGGTGGAAAACCGCATGGCTGGTGCCTTCAGCAAGTAAACAGGACCAGTTTCCTAGGCTGAGACAGATGCGCTGTGCTAATGGATGCCTGAACTCACAAAGAGCCCCGTCTCCTTGTCTCTCAGGATGGCAAAATTAGGCAGAATTTACCATTCCAGATGATCAAAATGGGATGCTTGAATTTTACCACCAGGCTAGAACATGATTTGTTAACCGTGAGTGTTCCCACCTTCCTACCCTCTCCATCCCACCACCCAAGGCAGAATTTCTCTGACCTTTTTTACTAAGAGCCACAGGGAAAGGTAACGGTTTTCATTGCAACTTACACACCAATACGTGCCTCCTAAAACAAAAGTTCACAAAGCAAACTATGCCCTTCCCATGTAACACGCACGACGGTATTTTAAAATCAGTTTTACTAGAGTTCTTTTTTTACTTAACGCTTCTTGCAACCCATAAAATTGATTTCATTAAGTCATTCAGACATTGCAAGCCACAGTTTAAAAAACTTTGTTGTAAAGAAATGTGCTTTGGCCAACTGGATTTCTAAATTTTGGAGGTGGCTCTTTGAGGAAAAAAATAGAAAATGAATAAGTTTGGAAGGCAAAGAAATAAAGAAAGCCTTCAGCAAGGCTCCTATGCAAGAAAATAGTCATCTGAAAGCCAGAGGGGAGGAGTGCAAGTTACACAAACCAGGAACGGAAAACAAGTTTGGGGGTGTTTGTCAGAGAGCAGCATGGAATTCTGGAGCTGCTACTGAGGACTTGAGAAATGAGGATGTGTGTTTACAAAGTAGATCCTCTCTGTTCTTTGGGAAATACAAAAAGAAAAAAATTGGAATTATTTGTAATTACTTCCAACCCCTTGATGGGTTCCTTTGTGCAGAGAACAAACCATGGGGAGCCTGTACCATATAAGGAACCCGGAACCAAAAGGTTTTCTGCCCCTTTCGATGACCATGTGGGCTCTATTGCCATAAACTCTCCTCTTCCAATCAGTCCCTCTGCTCAGGCCTCAAACCCCAATAGTCAGAACCAGATGCTAAAAGAGAGTCAAGGAGGAGATAGAGGAGGAAGTGCTAGGACTGTGCTCAGGCCCCAACCCTCCGGGGACTCTCCCTGTCACACAAACCACGTCCAAAACACCCGTAAGCAAAGGTAAGGAACAGGGGACCTGGGGCTCTTCGCCTACCTTCATGATACCAGTAACCATGTACTGGAAAGTTCGATTGCTGAATCCTTCGCTGGCAATTACAAACACAGTGTACTGGAAGTACCCCGCTGGGCCTGAGTGTGTGTGAGTGCCGCTCAGGATGACGTTGTCACTTCTGTACAGGGAGCCATATTTACTCTTCAGTCTGTCCAGGACCTTCAGAGAGGAAAAAAATAATAAATTGAACTGACATGAGGGATAACACAGGAACATTGAACAGTTCAATTGCTGATCCGTACCAATGAAACCCCTTTCGGTCTGCGTTGGAGTTGATCATCACAGTCACGACAACAAAAGAACAATAGCAACGCCTAACATGTTGTAGACTCTCGCAGCGTACACAGACACAAGGCATGTTCACTGTGTCATTTAAAAATCTATATAACAACCCCAAGAGCTAGATATGGTTTACCTCATTTTCAGCTGAGAATGTTGGCGTGTACAGAAGTTAAATAATTTGCCCATGGATTTATCAAGCAGCACAGCCAGACTCCAGATCCCAGTCTTTCCACCCAGAGCACTAGTACCCTTCCTTGATCAGTCCCTCACTGTATTGATTAATACTCAGACACATCTAAGCACAAAGAATATGTGAAGTTTCTACCCTGAAGATGTTTGTATTTTAGCGAAGGAGAGAGACAATAAACAAACTAATAAATAGGTAATACTAAATCATATAACTGTAAATACCACAAAGAAAAACATGGCTGGGTAAGGAAAAAGAGAATGATGCGAGAGTCTCTCAAAGAGGGCTGTCTTTCAGCAGAGGTTTAAATAAAGAAAGCAAGCTGGTCATGCAGTATCTGAGGGAAAAGCACTCCCAGCACAGTGAATAGACGGCGCCAAAGCCTCTTAGCTACTCTACCACCTCACTTACCCAGACGAAGAATTCAGTATTCCCTGAAACAGACTCGTACACTTATTGGTCTGGGGAAAGCCATCTACTACAATGGAAGGGCCCCCCAGTAATCCTGTGGAGAAGCCGAGATGGACAGGAACCACACTGCCAGCACTAACTTGCCAGCTATGTGGGTGAGCAATCTATGAGGTATATTCTCCAACCTCGGGCAGGCCTTCAAACACCTGCAGCCCCAGCCAGCATCTGCGTGCCACGTCCTGACACAGAAGTGATGACATATGACTGCTGTTCTAAAACGAGTCAGAACTGCACAACCCAGCCACTCTGAGATTCTGGGCCCACAGAAACCACGCCAATAATACATGATTATTGTTGCTTTAAGTCACTACGTTTTTGGATGATTTGTTCTGCGGCAATAGATACAAAGAGACTCAGCAAACATTCCCTGAATGTGCTAATCAAGAATGGCCAAAAGCATGGCTTGCGTCTTCACATGTTGCCCACATCAAGAGAACAACGGAGAGAAAATGATGACACTGAGTACCTGTTTCTGATTGTGCTTTAATTAGATCCGATCTGAAGTTTTGCATTATTGTGGCTTGTTTGTGAAAGAGCATTAAAATGATCCAGCAAACATGTCAAACCCAGAGCAGACATTCGCAATGTTTACCTCGACTATGGCATAAACAGTCTGATAAACTGAAAAACAAAAGCCCTCATGTGTATTTTTTGTCTATTTCTTTTGTGTAAACACTCCCCCACCCCCTTGGTCAATTTCAAGCTACTAAAAGTTTACTAAAGTCATGTCACAGCGTTCCTGAATATTTAACAATTGGCTCCCATGGGCAGGCACAAGCCAGTGCTAGCCCACTAAGCAAAGAGCAGCTTATGTGCTGTGCTCCTAACATACATATAGATCATGATTCCACCTCTTCCACTTTAGCTGAAGAGCCACCCATCCTCATTCCACTCACGTGGTCCTGATGCAGGAAGAAGATTTCGCAAATCATCTTGCCTCATTAACCTTTCCACACCCCCAAAGACGGATTGCTAGGTTGCCATATCCACATAAATAGGCCTGTGACATAGGAGTATATGGAAAGAAAATATGATATAACCAGACTAACATCCTTTCGTGTCTGTCTGATTCTAACTCCACCCCCAAAGCCTCTTCACTCCCACCTCTTCTTCCCCGCAGTAATTACCACTTTCCTGAAGGAGAGATGTCTATAAAAAGAAGGGAAAATGATCAAGGAAAGGACACCCCGAAAGCTGAACTAAAGTCAAAAGCTGATGTTCTTCGAATTCTGCAACTGAGATGGGAAGGAGGTGGAGGAAGGGAACTGCAAGTGAACTTCACATCTGCCCCAACCCACCCTATCTTACTCCTAAAGGACTGTAACGTGAGGATTTTAGAATTTAATGTTTCTCTTAAACTCTATTCAAGAATCGAGGTCTTTAAAAGACAGTACCTATGAATCTTGAATTTTTAAAACAAAAAGACCATAAATAGCACACATCAATTTGACTTTAAATCACAATCTCTGATGTGAAACCAGACACATGAGGAAAAATAAAAAAGAAATTAGAAGCCCAATCATGTAACAACGCCTGCAAAGCGCCATTATAAATGGCGTGTTTCCCACTTCGTGGAAGGAGGGGTGTTTTACCCCAGCACGCAGCAGTTCCATTAACGTCTGTAGCTCACGTCAGTCTTCACTTTCCATTCCATTTCCCGTTGCTGACACTCTTGGGAGCGTGACACAGAAAGAGTTAGAAAGTCACTCTGTCTTCCTGCCCTGCCTCACTGCACAGAGATCTTCTCTAGCCTTCATTAGATGCTGGGAATTTCATCAGTCTTAAAGCTGAATCTGAGACTTACGCAAAAACAGGTGTATAAATAAGCTTAATGGCATTTATTGAGCTGCGTTAATTTTTCACACCTTCCCTTGAGTTAACTTGGGATAACTAATCAAGTTCATTCAAAGGCTTTCCCAGGGGGCCTCAGAGTGCACAGGGCCGTAAAAGTAGGAAGAGATAGTTAAACGCTGCCCACTATCACCTGACAGCATCTACAGACCAACACGTAAAGCCGCCCCTCTCTCGTCTCCATTCCACCCCCTTAGTCTACCATTTGGCTCTTCTGTTTCTGCTAATGATTCTACAGAGGTGGAGCCCTAATCAGAACCACCTCTGATTCCTCTGAGAAGTAGTGCAGTAACAAGGAGCAAGACTCTGGCACTAAGGTGCTTAAGTATGAATGAATCCCACATCTGACAGTTCCTAGTTGTGCAAGCTTGGATAAGTTCCTTGTTTTCCCAGCTTCTTAAATGACATAACATTACAGTATCTCCCTCACAGAGTCTCTTGGAGGATTAAATAAGTGAATATATAAAAGGCACTGGGAAAAGCCTGGCCCATCATGTGTACTGTGTGTTAGCTTGCCTGTTCATCTCCAAATCTCATTCAATTTCATCTTCCGCCACCATCTGCCTCCCTGTCCTCCCATTAAGACCTTTGTGCCAGCCTCATACAACACAGGGGAAACTGTCAGGAAAAGTTAAAAAACACTTCTGGCAACCTTAGCTTTCTTGTTCTTTCAGTCTTCCAAAGTCTTGTAAAGCTCCCCTGTATGAAATCTCTCTGATTGAAATACCTAACAGGATTACTGCTTTCCTGACTGACCCTCACCAATAGAGTCTCAATATCAATTTACAGAATCTTCCAACTTATGTCCTCACCTCTGGTCCTGTTAGGGTGGGGGTAACTTGATGCATTCATTGAAATCATTGAAAAGAGCAAGTAAAGGGCGGCGCCTGTGGCTCAAAGGAGTAGGGCGCCAGCCTCTTATGCAGGAAGTGGCGGGTTCAAACCCAGCCCTGGCCAAAAACTGAAGGAAAGAAGGAAGGAAGGAAGGAAGGAAGGAAGGAAGGAAGGAAGGAAGGAAGGAAGGAAGGAAGGAAGCAAAAGAGCAAGTAAAGTTTCAGCAAAAAGAAGAAAGTTTACTAATGATCTGTGCAGCAAGCTGGCCCTGCCCTAGTGATTGCAGGCTCCGTAGAAAGCACAACCTCTTGGATTTATACACAACCTTGAGGAGTAACGGCTGCTTCTCAGAAGTCCCCCAGGGCCTTCATAGCAACCCACCTGCAGGGTCTCGATCAGCCTCATTCCCATAATGTTCCATATCAGCCTGACCCAGACCATCCAAAATAGCCTAACCTCCCCCATCATCCACCTTACTCCTGTCTAGCTTCCTCTCAGTTCCACTCTATTCCATCAAACATCTAATCCACATCCAAATCACTGTCTAATTAATCATCCTAATATGAAATTGTGTTTACAACACTCCACCACTCAAAAGTTCTCTAACACTCCACATCATTCACAGAATCAAAAATGACCTGGCATTCCAGGCCCCTCTGCGAGTATGACAAACACACCTTCCAGTTACACCTCCATCTCTGCCTCTGTGTGTCCACCCAGAATTCCTCCGTTCCCTCAGAAAGAGTTGACGCCCCTCCTGTGTGCTTCTGTGTTCATGCTACCCCCTCCATCTGATCTCACTCCCTCCTCATTTTAACCACTCAAAATTCTATTCACTCAAATATCATTTCCCCTACGAAAATGTTTTCCTAATTTCCACTTTCTGTGTTCCCCTGTTCACAGATTCTCTGATACTGCTCCCTTCAAGAGGGAAAGTATAATCGTCCACCCTTGAACATGGGCTGGACTCAGTGTCTTGCTCAATAAATGGAACAAGGTGAAAGTAATGGTGTGTTTCTTTGGGAGTTGGGTCATAAGGCACTGTGATTTCCTCCTTCCTTGTTATCTTGGGCCACTTACTCCGAGGGAATCCAGTAACTATGTCATAAGAGTAGGAAGACGGGAGGACTGAGGCCTTCAGCCTGTTGGCACATGCATGAACCACCTTGGAAATCCGTCTTCCAGTCTAGTCATGTCTTCAGATGGCCACATTCTAACTTTAAGAGAACCTAGGCCACTTAGCCAAGCCAGTCCTGAATTCCTGAGCCACAGGCCACATTAGATACTGTTTGTTGTGTAAAGCCACTATATTTTGGGGTAATTTCTTACACAGTAATAGATCCTTAGTATACGATTATCCTTGACGCCAGTGAAATACAGCTATCTGTGCATTTCTGTTATAGTCCTTTCTTCTATCCACCAGCTAGATAATGACCTCATGAGAGACAAGGATTGCCTTGTCTCTTAGCAGGGACACTTAGCTATGTGTCCCTGAAGCAACTAGCAAAAAGCAGATGGTTAGGGCAGCACCTGTGCTCAAAGGAGTACGGCACTGGCCCCATATACCAGAGGAGGCAGGTTCAAACCCAGCCCTGGCCAAAAACTGCAAAAAAAAAAAAAGCAGATGGTCAATGCCTTTTTCCCTTTAATAATGTCAGTTTTAAGAATGTGGGCTCTGGGATGAGGCAGACACATGTTCAGAGTGCAGCTCTACCATTTGCTAACTGTGTGAATTTCAGAAAACGACTTACCTCCTGTAAGATTTAGTTTACTCATCCATAAAAAGGGCATACCAGAGCCTTCCTCACAGTTCTGTTGTAATTCCAGGAATGGGAAAGACACTTCATCCCTTGCTCCTCATGTCTCTATAAATGGGAGAGATTTCCACTCCACTCTCAGAGTAAGCGACGCTGGAGTGACACCTTAGGACTGCCTTGTCACGCCTCTCCTGGGCTCCTTCACACAGCTGCAGGAACACCATGTTCAACAGGTGCAGCTGATAGAACCTGACGCTGTGTGATTGACACTGATGTCTCTGTTCTGGTCTCTGCTTCAGACTCTCCCTTCCTCACATCCATGAATGTGAGTAGACATTAAAACAGCAGATCCTGCCTTTGTGACCTTAACCCACACAGAATACATAACTGGGCCAGGGCTTAGAAATTAGCTTACAGGGACAGAACCGGGATCCAAGTCTATCACTCTCTTTCTCTCTCCTTCTCTTCTCTCTCTCCCTCTTTCCCCCTCCCGTTCTCTCCTCCGTTTCTTCCTCTCTCCTTTCTCTTTCTCAGCCTGTTAAGACCTCAGGCAGCCCAGGATCCTCCACGCACCTTTCTGCTAAGCTCAACCATCTCCGTAGAGAGCAATAAAGTCTACACTGGGGGAAAATCATAGAAAAGCCTGCCATTTTTTTATAATATAGTTTAACTATTAAAAGGCTGATGTCATATCCTTTTTAAATTTTTGTTGCAGAAATTTTTAAGCCCATACTAAAGTAATCAAAACAATATAATATGACGATATAATAAAATGAACCCCACATGCCCAACACCCAGTTTCTACAAATACCAGTTCGTGGTCAACCTCACATCAGTATTGTATTTGAATTTTCATCCGATTTCTTGCATCTATTCTCTGTTGTCTGAGAACTTGACAGAGGGGTTAGTGATGAATTGGCACTCCCCAACTTCTAACAGGGAGGATTAAATGAGAGAATATCTTGAAAGTCACCTGGGACATAATAAGCCTTAAAAAAAAATAGCATCAATAATAATGATGAGCCATGAGCAGAACTGAAAGCAAGTTGTGACCCGATAACTTAGCCTGAGAGAGTGAGGACCATTCTCCTTGCAGGATTGCCTAATGGTACGTCAAGAGCTGCTAAGGCTCAAGGTAGTAGGAAAACTCCCTGGATGAGGAGGCAGGAGGGCTCAGCTTCTGTGACATTCACCCACTGACTCCCCTTCAAACCACGTGATTTCCTTCCCCCGTCAATCACTTACCTCCAGCCTCAGCCTCTGGGATACCATGCCTATGTCGATGCTGACGAACACAACTCGATTTGACCCGTCGGGTTCTGCCATGATGAAGGCCCGGCTGTACAGCCGCGTGAGGAGGCCCTGTGCGTTCTGGCCACTTTTGCTAAAGCCCATCTGAAGAGGAAGAGAGAATCAGAGTCGTTCCATCTCGCTCCCTGCTACCAGGAACGAGGCACAAACAGAAGAACAGACTGCTCCAGAAAGACAAAGAAAAGAAAATCCACGTGACACCATGGCACTGATGTGTGATGTAACATGCCGTCAAATATGTGTGTTTTCAAGAATTAAAAAAAAGAAGAAGGTGGCTGACATCATAAAGAGGCTTTAATCTTCTGTGTAGAAAAATTGAAAGGCAAATTATCGACAAGTTGGCAAAAGTCTATGGGCAAGGATGCCGCTGGTGGGGCCCTGGGATTCCACCGCTACCCCAGGGACCTCTCCAACCACTCTGTTTCTTGGATGAAATCTTTTCTCTTGCCTTTCTGAGATATAGAGAAGAAAACATTTTCCTTAATTCCACCCCCACAGTGCCCAGGGACATTGTGATGACTGAAGGCCTTCTGACGTTGGGGGTTTGCTGTGTGATTTTGTTTTCTGAAGAAAGCGGTATCTTTATATTTAAGTCATCTCCTCTGAGGGCACCTCGCCCTGGCTTTTAGCATATTATTCCTCCCTGCGCCAAGTCAGACCACATACACTAATCCCAAGCCCCTTCTCTTGCCACATCATAAACCAGCCCACAAAAACAGGTCTTAAGAATGCCCCCTAGTGTCAGCATTACACGCACACACCCCACCCTGGGAGTGTTTAATGGTCGCAGCCAGGGTCACTTTGCAGAACAAGCAGCTGGAAATAATTCCTAGAATCTAAAGAGCACTTGGCGGGAGTGAGAAAATCCCATTAGACAACTTCATGCTCTAGTTTTCTAGGGAAGTATTGACATAATGGATATTTCCACCACCATAGCCAAGAGGCTGCATGCTAGCAGTGAACAGCCCACACCTGACACACGGATGGATTTTATTTGGCTGATACAGTGTTGGTCCGTACTGGGTTTCTAATTTGAACTAGAACTGCCCACATTTTTGAAGTGAGAGATTTAAATCTTCTAATCTTCAGCCTGGAGATTTACTGACATCTCTTGAAAAAACTTCAAGGCAGGACAGCTCTGAGCCAATGTTGCAACCATCAGCTACAGCCAAACCCTTTATTTTTATTTTTAAAAAATTTTTTACAGCATTTCCAACTTTTCCTGCTGCCCCACCTCCACCCCAGCAAACTGCGGATTTGCTAGACGTGTGTCATCTTACACTGGCCTGATTCAGTCATTTGTGGCACCTGCCCACTCCCTGTAGCATTTAAGTTTGCCAGCTCTGCCACTGCAGTTCACTTAAAAATGGGCAATTGACTTTTATAAGGAAACTGTGATTAAATAAAAGCTTCCCTCTTCCTTCTAGTATGATAATTCATAGTGCTAAATAGAATCTAGTCAATGAAAAAGCTAGAAGAAGATGCTGATGACGCTGGAATCATCAGGAATGAATGCAGGATGCGAAATAATCAGAATGACTTGTTTCACAGTCTCCTGCAGGAGCCCACCATTCACTTACCAGATTGATGTCTGATACTTGTCCTGTGCAGTCAGCTCGTCCGACACCAATGTGATAACCACTGAAGTTCTGAAACAGAGGTGGCTCCGAAGTGTGCGTCACAGAAGGTTGGGTGGCCGTGGGGTTCTGGGTGGCTGCGGGACCCTTGGTGGCTGTGGGGCCCTGGGTGGCTGTGGGGTCCTGGGTGGCTGTGGGGTCCTGGGTGGTTGGAAAAACATGGCTTCCTGAATCTAAAACATGAGAGTAAGATATGTGAGAAACAAGATTTCAGCCTAGTCTACTTATTTGTCCGTATCCATTAGAATACAGTGTACAGGATGGGGTTCTTAAAAAAAAAAAAACTTTGTATTTTTTCTTTTGCGTAAGATATACAGTGAGAAATACATTGAATTGGGTGGCGCCTGTGGCTCAAAGGAGTAGGGCACCAGCCCCATATGTCAGAGGTGGTGGGTTCAAACCCAGCCCCAGCCAAAAACGGCAAAAAAAGAAAGAAAGAAAGAAATACATTGAGCCCTGTTTGAAATCATAAGTCTAAACAGGATCTTTTTCTTGGACTAGAGATGTTTCAAACCAAAATTCAAGGTCTCATCATGAGCCATGCCTAATCAAACAAACTCACCCTCTTCACATCACACCCTGCTCTTCTGTTTCAGCCAAACACAACAGATGCCAGGTTTCTGCCACACAGCCTCCTAAACCTGACCGTGGGGGATGGGTGTCTTCCATTCTCTCTATCTGGACTCCTTACACCTTTCCACCAACCACCCCCTAGCATCCGCGTCATCATGCCTGGATTCATCCAGCCCAAGTGCTCATCTGTGGGACGCCACCCCCACTGCCCCTACCCTGGCTCTGATCCTCTTTGACCTTCTAAAAAAAAGGCTTTTACTTTTAATACAACCTAGATTATTGTATACTTGATGTGGTTTCCCCTTACAGTAATCACTCTTATCTGTATAGTCACACGTAGATATGTTTAAACACACACATTCTATATTAATATGTGTCTATATTTCTCTCTCCTCCCCCTTCCACACACCCAAACATGAAAGGAGACAGATTCACACGGAGATTAAGAAGGCAGGTGTCAGAATAAACTGCCTGGGTTAGAAACACGACTCTAATCAGCTGAACACACTGCTTAACCTATTTTACCACAATTTTCTTTACAAAGTGGAGATAAGGATAATCCTGCTTCCTAGGATTGTTTTGAACAATATGTTTATACATATTAAAAAATTAGAACGATGGCTGGCATATAGCTTTTATCTGCCTTAACATAGCTAGGCATTTTATATATTCATTTATTTGTTTCTTTGTTTCCCCAGATAATAACCAGGAGAAGCCAAGGCCACACATGTCGGTGTTACAAGGCATGGGTGGTCACAAAGCACTTAGACGAGAGATTGACAGATGAGCCCTTCCGGAATCCTAGAATTTTGGAGATCATCTGATGCAACCTCCCCAGTTTTAAAGATGAGAAACCTGAAACTCAGAAAGGTGATAACCAACTTTCTGGAGAGCATGTGATGAACCTGTATTCCAATCCAGATCCTCAAACTCAGGATCTTAGGATCTTTCACCCAAATTGTGGAGTTAGAATCCGTGACTTCTCATCCCCAAGTCCACATTTTCCACTAGACATCAAACTTGGCAGGGTGGCAGCCGGCTCCTTTCTTATCACCTCGTTGCTGCCAGCATTGGGAAGTCATGTCTACCAGAGCCAAGCCTAACCGTGTATAACTAAGGGCAAGCTATTTGCCACTACAGGGGCTGGGTTTCCCTGTATGAAAAATGGCACTAATGGAAAAGGAAGGACTTTAGCACCTATCACTATAGAATTGTTGTGAGAATTAGATGAGAAAATTATGTAAAAGCCTTACTGTAGTGCTCAACACAGAAGCCGTTCAATAAACAATAACTCCCGCTGCGAGAATACTTAGTGTAATTATTAACAACCTCCCTGAGTCTCAGACTCCTGAGTCTCTAATTTTAAAAGCTAAAACTAAATAAATTTGAAGGATCCTTTTATTTCTATCCATCCAAGACCCTGCTCTGCCCACTGTTGGATCGAGGATCTCTGTGCCTCTGTGTTTGCTGGGAATTCAAAGCACAGGAATATAGCAGGGAGTACGGTGGTAAAGAGGAGAGGCCACCAAAGGGGAAAGTGAGGCCACGGCCAGCCCTCCCTTTACTTGATCAAAGCATCCAGTGCCCACCTGTCTCATCTGCTGTATGTAACCTAGCAATGGCTGAAGCAGAGGCTCCTACAAAGAACCGTTGCTACTACTACCTGCAAACGTAGCCCACATAGTTTCCAAAAACTAAATTTGTTGCCAACATTTAAAAAAATTAGGAGATGTCTAAGAATCCAAATTTCTAGCTTTTCTTGAGACCTCCAAAGATCTGAGACCACGTGACCTCATGACAACAAACAGCTGGCACTCGGGGGAGGACTGTGGAACCCCGTCACCAGAATCACACCTGCCTCCACCTTGATCTGCCTCCTCACTCCACCGCATTTACAGAACACGATTGGCCCTTATGTGTATATCAGTTCAAGACCCTCTTTCTCTAAAGCTTTTTATAGACAAATTGATATTCAGTGAGTTTTTCCATCTACTTTTGCCCCCAGGAAAAGATGATGTCAGCAAGGAGACAAGGAGAAAGATGAGAGGCTGGAGGCCGATGTCACTGGCTATAAAGAATCCCGGGGTGTGCTTAGATCAGTGGAAAAGCTAATGGCAAACATGCCTATCAGAATGCCTGTCCACTGGCTATTTAGGAACAAAGGTAAACCTGATAAAAAAAACTGCTGTCATTGCAGAAAGGGCAATTAATGAAAAGGGAGATGGCCACCCCAGGCCACTTAAGTGCACACTGAAGTATCAGCAGACACTGTTTGTCACTTTGCTGTCCCTGGTATTCAAGAGATTTTTTTTATAGGCCTAAAAATAGCATCCAAGAGAGCCCAGGACACTTGCCTTTGTTGTTTTCAATGGTCCCACTGGTGATAAACAAGAGACTGAGAAGAGCCACTGTGATTGCAGTCATCATTACAAGGAGGAAAATCAGGAATGTCTCCAAGGTAGAGAAGGTGCGCTTGGCCATTTCTTCTGTGGTGAAACAGAGATGGAGGAAGAAAAAGACCAAAATTCAAATTAAAATGTATAGGCCTCAAGTTGCCCAAGGCTAAGATGTTTTAGCTCTTTCATATCAACAAACTGTACCAAGGATGGCAAGCACAGAGCACACTTACCACGGGTTCCATATCCAAGCCTTTGGCAGACAAGACCAATCAATTATAACACTCTATTTGAAAAGCTTGCAAGCGTTTTCCAAATCCTTCTCAGCCCAATGCTCCTCCTGGCAGCCACCACTCGTGATTTGGTATTGGCAACTGAGCAAAAATCTATTTACATTCCTTAGCCATAACATACTGCTTTCATTGATGGCAATGGTGCTATTTATAGGTCTGTTCATGGGTCTTGGTTGGGAGTACGTGCATTTGTTAACAAGGATGACTGATGAATGTATATTGCTTATATTTGGTAGAAGGCTGGCTGGATTTGGGACTGTCCATCATGGTCATGGATTAAGTAAAATTATCTTATCTACATGGAGGTAAAACTCATAACTTTGGCCTTTAAATTCTATGCTCTAACTTTCAATTACTTCCTGGTAATAAAAGGCATGGAAAAGGGGGATTAGCATCTCTGTTCTAAGCCAGGCATTAGTCAAATTCCCTTCTTCAGTGATCAGAAGGATCCTACACACACTGTAAAACTTGTATCAAAGGATGAGGATCAAGAATGTTCCTATGTTCCACAAAAGCATAAAATGTCGTTACAGATTCCTTAAGATGTTTTAGGAGAAAAATTCATCACCACTCAAAGGGACAATACAAGCAAAACATCCACATTTACAAATCTGAAAGTTCAAATCTTCTTTTAAAATCATTCGTAAAATAATGGAAACACTGAGCCAGCATTCCCACATGCCAGGAGTTTCCTAAAGCTCAGTAGCTGCTGTTCTCTTTAGATGTGGCATGGATTCTCCAGTCTGCCAGTCTCTACTCAGCAGGCCTTATCCATCTGAGTGACAGCCTGTTCCGTGTGGGTGTTTGATTTCACAGGCCCAAGGCTAGGGGTGGTGGATCAGCCTGGCAGCAGACACTCCAGAGCAGGGGTCCTCAAACATTTTAAATGGGGGGCCAGTCCTTCAGACTGTTGGAGGGCCGGAATGCAGGCCTCGGGACAAGTCGACTGCTAAGCAGGACAGGCAGCGGTGCCAAAAATACCCAGTGAGCCGGATAAATGCCCTCGGCTAGCCAAATGTGGCCCGCGGGACGTAGTTTGAGGATGCCTGCTTCAGAGTGTCTGAAGGCTGAATTGAAGGCAAATGAAGTGACTGAAACATCTTCCCAAACTTCCTGGTTATTGAGAAGTGTTCCTCATCTATTTCACCATCAGAATCACCTTCACTCGACCAGCAGTGTCAATTGCAATTCTAAGGCAAAACAAATTAGGTCTATGCCTTAGTCACCAGGAGTAAGGAAACCCATCTAAATGGCTCTGAAGTCTGATGATCTACAAAGGTCTACTAATCATTAGCTGCTGTTTCATAACAAACTCCAAACCCAAAGTTTTGGTTTCCCTGAGCCTTCCTGGGAGCCAAGATGACCAATAGCTGGACTTTCCAACCTTGGATCATTGACTTACAAATTGTATATATAAAAGTGGTCACATGATAGGAGACCATGTATCAGACAGAAAGGGCACAAAATGAAACTTTAAAAATTTATTTCTAGTTTTGCTCTATTGCACTAGTCACTGCAGCAAACCTTTTACACAAGTCAGCAATGGAACTTGAATTCACATTAATTTCCACCTCTTACTTAAACTTGAATGGTCTACCACGTGTGTTCCCCCACCCTGGTTAGGTGTCAGAATTGCTGCCAACACATTACCATTATTTTTTAACTACATTAGCTGACTGCACAACCACCTTTGGAGAAATGAGAAATTAAAACTTAGGTTAGCACCATTTCTCATTGATGATTAAAATGTGAATTCAAATGTTAAACCAGATGCCTTGTCTACCTTCAGAAGGCACCTTGGAGAACTGAGCCAATGATTCCAGCTCAAAGAGGAGTCTACATTTCCTAATGGTTGCCACTCACTCTGTCCTAATCCTGTGAGCTTAATAATGAGGTGCTAACGACACGTCAGCAAGCCATTTGCCATCTTCACCAGATCGAGGTCCCTTTTTTTTAAAGAAGCTGCTGGTAACAAGTAATAATTTAGCAAAGGTGATTTCCAAAGTTATGAAATTAATGTAATACTTTCAGCTTTCTTCGAAATAGCTGAGACAACAGGATGACTCAGGTTCCCTCCTTCCTTTTCTCTCCAAGAAAATACAGTCATTCTTACCTGGTTCTACTATTCAAGAGTTTCACAGCTCAGGAAAGGAAATGGTTCTCCAGAATCTTGTTCTCTTCCCCCTTGCATGCACGTTGCTGGGCTTAGACTTAACACTTTCTGAAACCTACTGAAAAAAGATTTTTACAGTCACATCCAGGAGAGTTAAGGTTGTCATTAGCATACCTCTGAAGGCTTGGTACAAGGATAAGATTAAAGTATATTGATAACACTCTCTCCCAGGATAGCCTGTTATCATTGGTAGAAGTTACACAAGGCCGGCTGGGCTGAAGGTCATTTTAGCATTGATAGAACTCTTCGAGCATGACATGTTCTGTGCAAGGCCAACAACCTGGATCACAAAAACAAAATGTATCTGCTTCATGTCCCAGTGGCCATTCTACCAGTAATCAAAGGGACATTATTGTGGGCTATGGATATCACTGAGCAAGATTTACACGAATTCCAGGACAGAAAAGTGATCTTAATTATTAGAGACTCACATAAAAAAATACACACAATTTTAGATTAGCTAAGAATGTGAATGATAAACAAGGCAACCGGGCAAGAATGCTATGCTAATTAAGAATTCTACTGGAAATAAGTTAATGGCATGAAAAAAACTCCCAAATATTACAGAACAATGCGATCTCATTTTTGTAAAGTATACATTATTTATATACGTACAATCATGAAGATTGTGAGAAAGTACAGCAAAATGATAGGACGTAATTATTGGGTGGTTCTGGGTAGTTTTCGTTGTTACATTTTTTTCTTCTTGGTATGTTCTAAAAGAGCCAGGCTATGTTTTACATTTGTAATAGGGAAAATAAAATGGTTTCCTTTCTCATGAAGAAGTTACACTTTAAAGCAGCGTGAAGTTAAACAATGGACCACAGGAGACCAAGCAAGTCCTAGTAAATCCAAGCTGCTCAGCACACATATGGCAAAAAGCCACACAGGCTGCTGAATTCCTTGCAGAGTTTGAAGAGAGGCCCATGGAGTTCCAAGTGAAATAGTACAGATATAAATGTCTTCAGACAGGGAATTTTATAATACATTTTAGCTTCCTCTCTGCTGCTGCAGAAGGGAACACGGTAAATCATGATACTAAGCAAGTTTTTCTCACGTGCATTGTTGTTAGAATTTTTGGTTACAAACAACGGACACCAAATCCAGCTAGCTTAAAGCAAAGGGGAAAGAGGGAGAGGAAAAGTAAATTAATCAGAAGGCAGCAAGGAAAGCCACAGATCTAGGCTCAGGAAGTGCAGAAACCAGGAATGTAGGCGGCCAGTGGATGTAGGCAGCAGGAGCTCTGGGACAGTATCTTCAAGGCATCCCCACCAAGAGGGACCCTCACTACCGCAGCCTTTGTGCTGCTGCACTTAGCAGCCAGGTCCTGAGAAGGCATCTGACTGGCCTTGCTTAGGTCATACATCTATCCTGTCCTTTAAAGGGATACTTATATGCAAATTTTAATAAGACTATCCCCCAAGAAAGAAGGCAGTTCTCTAAAAATAAAATCAAGGTGATTTAGAAGTTGAGCAGTAAACACAGTGGCTGCCTACTGGTGGTCTGTCATGGGAGTGCCTTTGCCCAGCCTTCTGCCTCCCTGTGGGGCTCTCTACACAGTCCCTGTCATCTTTCCCAGACCTTTTTTTCCTCATAAAAAGGGGCCAAGCCATGGACCATTCACAGTGTCCTGCTTAGTGGCCAACAATTTAGTCAGATAAGATCATTTTAGCCAGAGTTTTAGAGACAATAATAGCTTAACACATCACCTTTCCTAGACAACATGTGAAGGCCCCCATCTGCACAGTAAGGGGCTGAGCATCCAGGCAACTCCAAGCACTATTGCAAAGCCAGAGGAGAAAAGCTTTTCGGCCCATCGAAACAGCTCCTCTTGCCAGAGTAACCCTAGCCTGGGGTGGGATGAAGACAGTCATTGCAAGTATTTCAAATTGTGCATCTATTCTATTTCAGCCCCCACATCAATCCTATTACCTACAATAATCTAGCTGTTCGCTACGCTCCACCCACACAAATTCACTCATATTCACGTGCTCCACCATTTTACAGATGAGGAAACCCACACAGATTTCTAGAACAGGAAAGGGTAGTTGCAAGTGAGCATGATCCTGGAATTGTTACGCCAGAATACAAGCCCAGGTCTCCAGACTCCTAGAGAAAACTTCCTCCCCACCCCTGCACCAATGCCTACTGTCTACATCACCTTGACCTGAGCCTTGGCTTGACAGTCTCTGGAGATAGGAAACTCCGCGTGTTCACTCCTTACTAGCAGCTGATGATGCAAAGCTGTATCTTCTTTTTCTTAATACTATCATAGAGGGAAGCATTATCCAGCACGAAATAAAGGTAACTAAAGAAAAACTGTATTCAAGCTATGAGAATATTTCTACCAAAACCCCAACTCCTGAACTATTAACAAATAATCATTGGCATACAAATTGTCTCAATATTTTATTTATGCCTATGGAGTTGGCACTTAAAAGGCATGGTGGTAATTTCATAGACTCCATGAATGGAATATATGATGGTCACGTCCTTTCATTCTTTAACTCCTAAAGTAATTGAAGATTAAATTACTTCTAGCAAACACATCCTATTTTATACAGCATCCAGATCGTCATCTCTAAATGCCATTTTCTTGCTAAAAGAACCAGAGATCTTTGGAGAAAAGGCTAGTTCTGTGCCTAGGGCAGGAATTCCATGAACTAAAGTTGGAATGTTTTTATCATACCAGATATTTTTAAGTTATCAAAATTATTAAAATTATATCAAAAGACCTAAAGAGGCTCTGACTAACCACCAAAGGTCAGTTAATTTCAACCCCAGGGCAACTGAATGAAACACTGTCTCAAACATAAATAAATAAAGAACTGCATGCGTTGAAACAAACCATATATGCTTAAATTCATGATGTCACAGTGATACTTTTTAAAAGACACTAGGGAATCAATTTGTTATTCTGAAAATTGGTTTTAAAAAGGGAGGGGGATGGAGTGGGCATAAAGAAGAAATGTACTTTGATTTTCCTATATAAATGTCCTGTGGGAAAGCCACATAGGTGATGAGAGACAGTTTCTCTTGCTCAAAGTATTCCAGCTAATAAGTAAGGAGGGAATGATAACCTTGGATGTATATATTTTTGCAACCCCTAATAAAATGATGAATCTGGGCAAAGATTATCAACAGCTGCTTCTATAACTAAAAGAGAGGCAACCCAGATACCTAGCAAGCTTCTGAACAACGTACACACCTTTGTCTAGTATTCTTACTAAAAAGAGAGAGCTAAGTCAGATCTGCCTGTTTATAGGACATACTAATGCAACTGGAGACACACATCGGAGGGCAACATGGGGATACAGAAAGCCCAATCCAGAGTGGGAGACGCTGTGTGACGGAGGAGCCAATTTCTTTAAAAGAACAAACTGGAAATGAAGAGCAAGATTAAAGAAGGAAGAGCAGCAGTAGGAACAGGGGGCATGACTGAGGAAAAGGGGAACAAGAGCCAGAATGGGTGGGGCAGAAGGGCAGAAGGCAGAGGAAGGATGGAGAAAGTGGCTGGGGAGGACCAGGGAGACACGGAAGTAAGGAGACAAGAGCCGCAGAGGGCAGGCTTCAGAGACACATCAATCAGCTGTACAATGTAGGTTCAACAGCAACCTTATTTGGAACCTGATCCAGATAATAATCCAAACAAACTTTTTTTATGAGATCATTGAGGAAATTGGAACACTGACCAGATATATGACAACATTAAAGAATTTCTGTCTAAAAGACTAATGGCGGTGGTTCACGCCTATAACCCTAGCACTCTGGGAGGCTGAGGCAAGTAGATTGACTGAGGTCACAGGTTTGAGACCAGCCTGAGCCAGAGCGAGACTCGGTCTCTAAAAATAGCTGGGTGTTGTGGCAGGTGCCTATAGTCCCAGCTACTTAGGAGGGCTAAGGCAATAAAATTGCTTGAGCCTGAGAGTTGGAGGTTGCCGTGAGCTGTGACACCACAGCACTCTACCAAGGGCAACAAAGTGAGACTGTGTCTCAAACAAAAAAAAAAAAAGTTTACTAAAAATGATAAAGTGAGCCATAAAGAGTATGAGAACAACTGAGATTTAAATTCAAAGTTTAAGATGTTTATTTATTTATTTTATTTTTTGTTTTATTTTATTTCATTTGAGACAGAGTTTCACTCTGTTGCCCTCGGCAGAGTGCCATGGCATTACAGCTCACAGAAACCTCCAACTCTTGGTCTTAAGCGATTCTCTTGCCTCAGCCTCCCAAGTAGCCTGGACTATAGGTGCCTGCCGCCACGCCCAGCTTATATATTTGTTATTCTACAGTATCCCTAATTAGAAGCACAGAGACTAACAAGAAGCTACCTTGTTAGAAGATCACACAATGATATGTTTTTTAAACTACTCTGCCAACTCTCTAACAGGATGTAAATTGCTTTATATTATTTATAGGCGAGTACACTGTGGACGTTCAAGAGTGGCAGGTTCTGTGCTTTTTAAACGATAGCACAGTTATCTTTTCTTGGCGTATTCCTCACACTGGCTTCTAAACATCTCCCTCTTCAAGTTAGATAAGTTCAACCTTAAGGGAGGAGGAATGCCTTTTGCTATTTTTGACACAAACAGAGAGTTTTAATGCCAGATGAAATTGGAATTGCAAAACTTCCCAATTTCTCCACTGTTACAGTGCGGGCTGTATAACCCTTTTCAGAGTTATTTGGAAATGATTCTCTGATGATTTTTCTTTTCCCAAAACCACACATAAGAATTTATTTTATTTGTCAGTGACAAATTTGACCTGTTTGCTATACAAGATTACAAAGGTAGATTGGGAGGAAGCAGGCTGCAGCTGCATTTATCATCATTTCAGGGACAGGGTGAAAATATCTTGTGATGTAACTTGTCCTCTACCTAAATCTCAGATGGTCTGCAACTCCCTCTGCACCGAGCACCTACACAAGGGGCAGCACATGGTTCTTTGGTAAATCCTGGAAAAGAAAGAACCAAGGGAAGCAGAAAGCAACTTGATTCTACCAAAGTCCATCCTGACTCAATGTTCTTTCTGCCAAGTGGAGGAAAGAGGGAGGAGAATCTGAATGGGGCTTAGCAGGAAGGCATGTTGCCTTTCTTGTATTGGGCAGAACCAAAGCTGAGGAGGAACCCTGCCGGGTAACTTGCTCCCTTGTCAGCCTGAAGCAAACTCCCTGGCAACCATTCAGAGGATCCCCCACTGGATTACCAAGATGTAAGAGGGGAGGAGAACCAGACCCTCCTGGGAATGAACATCCTTGCTCACTGTAATTGCCTACATCCTCCCCAAGGACAATCTAGTGAGACCCTAGGAGAAAAGGAAAAAGTTCCTGTTCATGTGTATCTACCTGGAGGGATAATACCTGTAAGTGGATCTAATGCCTTGGGTTTGTCATTGATTTGGGACAGTGATAAGGGCCAGGGGACATCTGCAATACCAGGCTCAAAGCCTACCGTCACTGAAATGAAAGTGGGTGTCCAGCTAATGATCCCACTTTGTGGAGGCTGAGCCCTAGCCTTGGCAAGAATCAGAGGCTCAGGCAAGGGTAGGAATTCATCTGAGTCTGAGGTTAGGGTAGGATCCTCCAAAGAGTCAAGGGGCCAGCCCAGGAAAGTCAGTGGAGCTCAATGATGAGAGGGAAAGCAGGAAGGAGTCTTGAGTTTGCAGAAAGGAGTCTTGAGTTTGCAGAAGCCAAAGGTAGAATTCAATTCATATGTCAGAAACAAGACGAGACCAGGAAGGGGTGGAATCGAAGCTAAAGTGCCAAGGCACAAGTCCAAAGGGGTTGGTCGCCTTTGGCCTAGGCCATGTACGGGTAGTATTTGTGGCTCCATTTGATGAGTCAGTAAATTGGAGAGACTTGTGTAGGTTGGGCTGGTTTATCCAGCCAGAACAAGAAGAGTGATAATTAAAATGGCAATAATTCATTGAGCTCTTACTATGTAGATCCATATCAAGCCAGGTCAAGAAGGACAGTCACATTCAAAACAATAAAAAATAAAATGGAATTAATTTATTGAACTCTTAGCATGTTCTAAACACTGTTCTAAAAACATTACATGAATTACTTCCTTTAGTTCTCACAGTAACTGTGAGAGTAGTACTATTCCCATCCCCCTTTTACACATCTGAATTAAAAAACCAAAACTAAGTCATAGAGAAGTTAAACAAACAAATAGACGTCATATAGCCAGTAACAGATCAAGCTAGATTCAAAACCAGACCATTTGCCTTCAAAGTTCTCTAGCTTAACCACCAGCTATGCCATGCAACATAAGCATTTGCCTTTTACAAGTATTAATATACTTCACATCTTTAGAGTAACGATAAGATAATTCATGCAAAGTAGTCAAAGCCACAAAGCTGTTATAAGAAGAGTCAAACCTTTAGATGGAGGGATGAGAAGAGGGAAGGATTCTGCAGTCCTCTAGGCCAGAGAGATAAAGCCACATTACCTGCCCAAGGTCACTGTGGTGAAGACGTAAGCATTCATTCATAGCTGGTTCTTGATCCCTTATGGGAATATGGGAAGGCTATGTTTTCCAGCCCCCTGGAAAGTTACCAGCCAATGGGCTATGAGTGGCAGTGACATGTGTCACTTCTGGGCTGGAGTATTTAACACTGAGGCATCTGAGAGGGGGTGTAAGTTCGATATGGTGTCCCTTCCTCCGCAGTGGTGACCCTGATTATCACCTATCCAGATGACAGGTTACAGGATCCTTGAGACACTGCTTGGGAGAAATCGACCTCCACGAGTTGCCAGACCAGGATAGGGCTTTGCATAAGCCAAAAATAAATGTTTATGTATTAAGTAACTAAGATTTGAGGGATTTATTTGTTACTACAACAAGCCTCCAACCCATCCTGACTAATAATATCACAATGCCAGTTAATGAGGATGACTCCTTATCTAAATCTTTTTAAATTCTTTTGGTTCAATAAACACCTCAAATCAAATGGTTTTATTTCTGCTTTTAAAAATATATTAAAATATCTCTAATCCAGTGATCAAATTTCATGCTATCTAAACTCCAAAACATAGTTACAAATATGAAGGGGGGTTCCTAGGTCACAGAGATTCATGAAATAAAGTCCACGCTTTTATACTACAAGAGAGATTCCTAGATTTCTTCAGATAGAGGAAAATTTTAATTTACATACAATTCCAACCATTTTTTTTTCTTTCAATCATAGAAAAGTAGAATAGTCCAGGTTTCTGGAAGCAAGCACACAGTTAGCAAAAGTGCTAGCTAAAAGAAATTCAAGTGACAATGACTCCGTCCAGGACGATAATCAATGGTCAGAGAGACAATCTGAGTCACTTTTAGTAAAACAGCAGGATTTGGAGCATATTTGAAAATGGTTTACTCCAAAATATTATTTTCTCCTAATATAAGGATTCAAAAGACAGAACCCTAAGTTTTAAGACTAATAAAATATAAAGGTGGAGACAGAGACAAAGAGATAAGTAGATTAATCCATCTTAAAATGCAACACTTTTGTTAGGGTAGGATTTGGGTATTTTTTTTTAATTTTCTACATTTTACTTAATCATATTTTAAGTTTTTCTGCCTTGATCCCAGATGTGACTTTTGTGATATAAAGGTAAATTTTTTTACCTTTAGTGTTTAGTATAAAGTGATATAAAGATAAATTCCAGTATTTGGAAAAGTTAGAGAGTGTGACTTCAAAGCATAAATTTAAACCATTTCATGAGAATACTTTATTTCCTCGACTAAGCTAACAAATATAAAAATATTATCAACTCTGCTTGCCTATTCTCATGCATTCTCAAATGATAAGTACAACTAAAAATAGAGTTTCTCTCCCTTAGACTTATGCAGAGGACTGTGCTGATCTCACACTCCACCTTGGTTGAGCTCAGAAGTCAGAGGTCCAAGTACATTGGGACTTTAAGAAGTAATAACCACTCTGGGAAGCCAAGGCAGGTGGATGGCCTGAGCTCACAAGTTTGAGACCAGCCTGAGCCAGAGTGAGGCCCCACCTCTAAAAATAGCCGGCGTTGTGGTAGGCTCCTGTAGTCCCAGCTACTGAGGGAGGTTGAGGCAAGAGAATCGCTTGAGCCCAAGAGTTTGAAGTTGCTGTGAGCTGTGTCGCCATAGCACTCTACCAAGGGTGACAAAGTGAGACTCTGTCTCAAAAAAGAAAAAAAAAAAGAAAGAAAGTAGTAAGTCATCAACTGATTTAGTCAGGACTAAAGGAACAGAGTGAGTTTCTACTTGCTTATTCACCTCGCTAATCAGAGAGCAGGCTGAGCTATCTTTTTATGCCCAGGTGAGTTGAACCTTGGATGCACCATAAGAGATAAAGGGACTTCTGAATAGGAAAATCATATCACTGTTATGAAGGGATAGATAATGTCAGGTCGCATGGAGCTGTGATCAAGCCTCACAACTGAGTCCAAAGTTGAAAACAGGATTGAAGACTAGTATTTTTCCCATTCCTATGTGTCGGTTCTAGAATTGATATATTCAGAATGTATAACTACTGGTTCAGCCTGGGCACCAACCAACCAGAGCAGATGCCAATGTAAACAACTGGTAGAGTAGACCTGTAAGAATGCGTGCCTGCTGAACATTTACCAGACTGGTGGGTTTCTTTTTAAAACCTAGAATTATGCATCGACCAAAGGCTTTCTTCCTATAAAGACTGAGTCGTTGAGTTATAAGCCTTATACATAGAATGAGTAATTATTAAAAAACAAACCAAAATGAAAAAAAAAAATACCTTTCGTAGGCACCTCTAATCCCAGAACTTTGGTAGGCCAAGTTTAGAGGATCATTTCAGGCCAAGATCATTTTAAGACCAGCCTGAGCAACAAAGCAGGACTCCCTTTCCTATGAAATATAAGAAAAATTAGCCAGGTCTGGAGGTGTGCACCTAGAGTCTTTGCTCCAAAGGAGGATGAGGTGGGAGGAATACTCAAGCCCAGGAGTTCAAGGTTGCAGCAAGCCGTGATGTCACTGCACTTCAGCATGGGTGACAAAGTGAGAGTGTGTCTCAAAAAACTAAAACTAAAACACCTCCAATCTCACCTCATACAGCTAAAAAAATTACTTCAATCTGTCATGAGGGGGCATGCCACCAATAGTCGTTTTATGTAGAATCTTAAGACATAAGATTTTTCCTGCTAAAGGAAAATACATCAGACAACTGGCATGATGTCCCCGCAGGCCTGCCAGCACTGCTGGGCATGGACACCTCCAGCCAAACCACAATTACTCCATAACAAAACTGAATTACATGATGAAAGAAAACATCCTGCTCTCATTTAGGCAGGTGATAAGCCAAATTATCCTTGAAAGCCATTTGGAAGGATAGAAAACAAACCCAGTTTATAGGGGAGGAAAGTGAGACCATAAGCAATGCTTAAAATCCCGCCCAGAAAGAGAGAGGCTGCCTGCATCACACTTACATTCAAAGCCAGAGTAAATACGTAGGCACATTTATCCATTGTTCTCCTAAGTGTTGAGTTCTTTACAGCACATAAGTATGGGATGGAAACTGGCAGATGGTTGCAAGAGAAAAGAACAGATGTGATGATGATAATAATGGGTGGATCTCCTGGACATCAGTCTAGGCAAAGAATTCATAACTAAGCCCCCAAAGGACAGGCAAATCCACCCCCCCCCCAAGTAAGAGAATGGAATTTAATTAAACTAAGAAGCACCTGCACAGCAAAAGAAATAACACAGTGAACAGACACATAAAGAATAAGAGAAATTGTATATCCAACAGGGGATTAATATCCAGAATTTGCCAAGAACTCAAACAACTCAACAATAACAATAAGGCAACCCCGTTAAAAAGTGAGCTAAGGACATGAATAATCATATATCAAAAGAAGAAAAGTAAACGGCCAAAAAGCATATGAAAAAAATTTCAACATCACTAATTATCAGAGAAATGCAAACTAAAACCACAATGAGATACCATCTTATAGCAACAGGAATGCCAATTATTTAAAAGACCAAAAATAACAGATATGAGGATGCAGAGAAAGGGGAACTCTTCCACACTGTTGGTGAGAATTTAAATTAGTGTGACTTCTAAGGAAAACAGCATGAAGAGTTATCAAGGGACTAAAAATAGAACTACCATATGATCCAGCAATCCCCCAGCTGGGTATCTCCCCAGAGGAAAAGCAACCAGTATATACAAAAGATACCTGCACTCATGTGTTTATCACGGCACTATTCCCAATAGCAAAAATGTGGAATCAACCTAAGTGGCCCTCAGTGGGAGATTAAATAAAGCAAATGTGATATATATACACAATAGAATGTTATTCAGTCATAAAAAGGAATGAAATCACAACTTTTGCTGCTACGTGTAAGGAATTGTAGGCCATTATCTTAAGTAAAACGAGTCAGACACAGAAAGACAAATACTGCATGTTCTCAGTTGTAAGTGGGAGCTAAATACTGTGTACAAAGGAAGCAGAGTGTGGAATGGTGAACAGGACAGACTTGGGGAGTGTGGGGGTGGGGGAAGTGGGGGGCGGGAGGTTGCTTGATGGGTACAATGTGCTTTGCTTCAGTGATGGATGGACTGAAGGCTCTGACTTCACCACAATGCAATGTATTGATGCAACAAATCGCATTTGCACTCCATGAATATACACAAAGAAAAAACAAGTTAAAAAAGTAAATCATCAAATTGAAAAAATAAATAACAATGGGTATTGAGGTGACAATGAAGATGACCCCAGCTGTCATGGTCAGTAAGTGTGTGCCCAGGCCGGGCATGGTGGCTCACTCCTGTAATCCCAGCACTCTGGGAGGCGGAAGTGGGTGGATTGCTTGAGCTCAGGAGTTCAAGACCAGCCTGATTAAGAATGAGACCCCCATCTCTACTAAAAAGAGAAAAATTAGCTGGGCCTTGTGCTGGGAGCGTATAGTCCCAGCTACTCAGGAAGCTGAAGCATAAGGATTGCTTGAGCCTAGGAGTTTGAGGTTGCTATGAACTACGATGATGTCATGGCACTTAACCCCAGGGTGACAGAGTGAGACTCTGTCTCAAAAAAAAAAAAAGAAAGAAAGGGGACAGCCACCATTCATTGAAACCATGAGAAATTGCAAGCCCTCTGTTAATAGATCTTCCTATTTTTTTTTTTTTTTTTTTTTTTTTTTTGGAGACAGAGCCTCACGCTATCACCCTGGGTGAAGTGCCG
>NW_003852403.1:32643249-32674248 GCF_000181295.1 Otolemur garnettii
GTAGCTGGGACCACAGGTGCCCACCACAATGCCTAGCTATTTTTTGGTTGCAGCCATTGTTGTTGTTTGGCAGGTCTGGGCTGGATTCGAACCCGCCAGCTCAGGTGTATGTGGCTGGCGCCTTTGCCACTTGAGCCACAGGTGCCCAGCCGATCTTCCTATTTTTTAATGAAAACCATAATACAGGTTTTTATCTCTACTATCTCAATATCCAAAGGTAGTCTAACAATTTTGGGGGGAAACCTGTTTTTATCACTCTTCAGGTCAACACTATGCAGGACAGACTGAATACGTGCAGTCTACAGATGATGACCTCCAACTCAACCCGTCTGTGGAGTACCAGACACTGCTAGGACTAGAGGACACAGTTCAGAAGGAAAACTTCCTGCCTTCAGAAAAGTAAACTAGAGACGATGCCCAAGTCATGACAGCACTGAGCTGTGGATAGCTCTGGGTGCATAAGGAAAGCCCTAACGGAGGCTTGAAGGGACTCAGAAAAAGCTTTCCCAGATTGGGACCAGATAGGCCACTATTAACCAGAAAGGAATCAGCTCACTTTGGCCGCATTAAAAACAACTCCCAACCTAACAGCTTATAATAACCACATTTTATTTAGTTCATGATTCTGTGGTTAGCAATTTGGGCTGGGCCCAGCTGGGTGGCTCTGATGTGGGACTGTCTAATGCAGTTTTTTTTTTTTTTTTCCCAAATTTTATACCACACAGTATACTTGAACTTATCAGTTAAACTTCCATGGCACTTAAATTATGTTGATCCAAACAAGAGTAAAAAAAAAAAAGAATATACTTATTGTACTTTGAACTTCTTTTGAAAATAATTTAATTAATGATCTTTAAAATTTCTCAAAGCACACCTAAGCTTCTCTCAGGGCACACCAGGGTACTGCTGCACACTGGTTGAAAATCACTGTCCTAAAGTATCAACAGAAAGCTGCTGGGTTGGTTGGGAGCTGGGTGGGGGGTGCTGGTCCAGGATGGCCTCAGCTTGGACAGTCTGTCTCTTCTGCACATGTCTCTCATCCTCCAGCAGGCCAGCCTACGTTCCCTCCCCTGGGCAGCTGGGCAAGCTTCCAAGGGAATAAGTGGAAGCTTGCAAGGGTGGTGAGGCCTAGGCTCAACCCTGGAACGCTGTAACTTCCTCTGCATTCTGTCAACTGAAGCAAGGCCCAGGGCCAGCCCAGATTCAAGGGAGGGTGGGGGCCAATGGTCTCCACTTCTTGATGGGAAGTCACAGAGGTGTGGTTACAGGGCGGGGTGACAAACTGTGGCTATTACCGCAACACACTTCACCACTTCACCTGGTAAGAAGGCGTGGCATGCACGGAGTCCTGAAGATCACTGAGAGAGGAAATGGAGTTTGGGGACCTGCAAGGTGTTCGGCTTAACGGGGGCACAGAAGGCAAAGAGGTTATGAGGGAAGGCGTGACACGTGTGGTCAGGATGCCAGACAGGGTCAGTGTGGAACAGGGATCAGGAAGTGTGAGCAACAAGAAAAACAGCATTGAAAACAGTTCCAGGAGAGTCTCTGGGGCCCGGGGGGGCCTCACGTCTTGGCAGAGTCCCAAGAAGCCCATGTTACCCTCCTGAGCAGACATTAAAATTCTCCACGGTCACCAGTTCCATTCTCTGCGCTACCCTCTTGCGGCTTCACTGGCTGCTATAATCTGGTGATGACTAACCCCTAACCACCTTCTTCTCCTGAAATGTCTCACTGTGGTTGCAGCTGGTGTCAGTGAGACATGACAAGAAGCCTCCCTGAATCATAGATACAACTGCTATTGGACCCCACCTTCCTGGAGAAATTTGGGACAAATTTCCTCATCCTGAATGGGAAAATTGCTGAGTAGTGCAATTTAGAGTCAGAACCAAAAGTGTTCCTTGCTGCACTCAAATCCAATGGTGTGGGGTAATCCCCATTTCAGAGTCTTGATCCTGGGGCTAGAGAACTGGCCATTGCAAAGCTTCCATGACCATTCTTTCAAGGGTGCCCCATTCCTCCATGACGCCTGCAAAACTGGTGCCTTCTTGGAGGAGAGGGACTGGCTCCTTTCCTCTCTGTGTGTGCACAGTTTGCATGCACTGGGGACCTGATGTGCCCTCCACTTTTCTGGCTTATGGTCGACCTGGCCTTGCCTCTTTGCAGAGGAGCAGGCACTCCTCTCTCTGTGGAGGAACTACAGAGACTGGCAAAGTCTCACTGCAGAAAGGCTTTGGAAAAGTGCCAGTTTGGAAGGTCTTTCAGAGTCAGTGCCTGGCATCCTTGCTTTTACTGATGAGGTGAGGTTTCCAGCCATCACTCTACTTTATAGCTCTTTTCCTTAGTCAGTGGTAACAGGGACGGGTCCTGCCTTTCCTCATCCTCCTTCCATCTACCTCCCAGAGTGGTGGAGCCAGCACGGAGAAGACATGCGTGGCAGTGCTGTGTAAACTGCAGCTCGTTCCAGAGATGTGCTTTAGTACAATGACAATCTCCCAGAGTCAGCTGCTTAACCCAATTCTTCCTCTTCAGCTGCATGCTCTCTCCTGATCTGGTCCTTAGTGACTGATGAGTTGTGCATCTCCATCAAACAATCTGGCATTAAGAATCCCATCCTGTTCCTCTCTGACCCCATCACCCACCCAGAGGTCGGCAAGCAGCATCCCAATTCTATAAATGAAGCAACTCCAGAAAGTTTAAGGAGCTAATAAGTTATAGATGGAGGATTTGAATTCACATCTTTTTACTCCAACAGCAGCAATCAGGCCACCTACACGTGATAGGTGCTCAAAAAATGCCTGATGCAAAAGCAAATTAGTGAATATACCCTCCTCTTCTTTAGCTGTTGCCTTAGGAAAACTGCTCTGCCATTGCACATTCTGTCTTCACATTGCTCAGCAAACTACTAACACATCAAAGAAAGCACCCAGCTGGGTCACACAGGAGGTGACCCAGCTGAGCAAGGGCACTGCAGGACCCGAGAGGTGCAGGATGCAGGAGGCAGAAGACCAGGAGTGGACCAAGGGCAGAAGCACTTCCTATCAGAAAGGGTCTATCTTACCACCAGGTAATACACCCCCGGGGCCTCACAAGGCTTTCCCCTGCAATCCTCTAAAGAATTTTTCGATATCACGTATAAATTTGCACATTTTTAAGATGACAACTTTTATATGTGAATAACTTTTATATGCATAGTTAGTTGTGCTATCTAATTTTCTGTACATTGTACATATATTTTAATTTTGTCCCAAATCTTGAACAACAGAATCAATTGACTAAAGTTACAGAAAATATTCGCCTCAAACCATAATTAGCCAAACCAACGTCCTCATCAAATCACGCATTCAAATCAAAATTGCTGTTAAAAAATCATCTAACATCATTCTCTATTTCCAATAAATGCATTCATACATAACATTCTGTCCTCGTAATAACCTTTTCTCCCCTTACCTGTAATTCTAAGACACAGAGCCTAGGAACAGAACTTTTGGCATGAGTTTGAACCCTGGACGAAATGAGATGTGGTCTGCTTCTGTTTGCTTTGCTCTTACTGGGCTCTCCCTCTGGAGCAATGTGTATGGCAAACATCCCTTTGTGTGATGCCAGGGGATTTCCTAGGACAATGACCCATGGTGAGATTCCAAATGGCTGAGAAGCAGAATTCAGATGAGTTCTTGGGGGGAAAAAATGTTTAGAAAGGAATTCAAATGGAAGCTGGATCTGGACACTGACTTCCTCAGATGCTATCTAGGCCCAGGTGCCCCGGAATTCTTCAGGTGTCTTTACCTCCACCACCGTGCACAATGCTTCCCAGATCCTGCTCTCACATCCCAGTTGCTCTCTTCCCCAGACTCTGTATTCTGGAACTGGCCTTGTTGACCCACTGCTGAGGTTCCTGGCTTTCTTTGGCCTACCAGCCTGCAGCCTCTGGCCTCGGAGTCCAGGCTCCCAGTTCCTGGTTCTCATCACCTTTTCTTCACCTTAACAAACCAAACCTTCTTAACAAACCTCCATCATTACCTCAGGGAGAGTCATTTTCAAGAGTCATTAAACTGATGTATTTGACAACTCTAATGTCAGCACTAAAATTCCCAGCTTGCACAAGTTGTAAGCTACTGTTTACATTTTTCCAAAGAAACTTATCAAAGGAGGCTCCCACTGGTTGGTAATTCAAACTAATAAAAGAGAAGCTCTGAGCACTGGGCAGGAAATGTTCTGGATGACTTCAAGACAATTTAAGACCACTTTTGATCACTGCATGGGAAAGTAGTAACTTGTTAAGGAGGATCTAAGCCTAACAAGCAACATCTGTGTGTTAAATCTGCATTGGGTGTTAACTGGGAAAAAGTCACCAAGGTCCAGTTGGTGGCTGATACTGCAGTGCCGGAATGGAGAAAGAATGACAAACTTCCTTCCCTATATCCTCACAAATTCCATCACATGTAGGTCTTTGGGGGGAGTTCTCATCTGCTCTGAGTCTCTGTTATTTTTTATTGCTAGAATAGAGAAAGATAGAGCAGGCCCAGGTGATCTAATCTGGGAGAGTCATTAAAAACACTGGGATTCTGAAGGTTATTTCTGGTCATGCTGTGTACACCTAAGACTTAAGTTGTCAGGTTTTAAGAAAGAAAAAGGCCATAGCCAAGATGATGCTTCTCTAACTCGGGCATATGGTAAATTTGGAGAAGTTTTCTCTCTAAATCTAAGGATTTGAATCTTGTCTTCCAAAATGCAGTAGGAAGATGGATTTATGCCACTTGGCATCACAAATTCAGCAAGTAAGTCTTCAAACCAAATCCGTATCTCTGAATAAAGATGTGAAGATTCACAGAAAGAACAGCAAAGACATATCTTTTGAATTCAACTGTGACCATGACATTCAAATGACCTGACCACCGAGCACTGGAATTCAGAGAGAACTAAAGAAAACCTGCCATTGCAATCAGAAACATAAAGGAGTGTGAAGAATCTACCCCCCCCCCGCACCTCTGTTACTTATTTTTATGATAAACGGCAGACTAATAAATATCTGTTCCTTCTTTACATCCAAGGGATCTGCTTTGCAAACATGAACAACCATGGCTTTGTTCTCTCGGGAGAAAACAAAACACTATCAGTCAAAGCAAAGCTACATACCCAGACCTGCTGCAGCAGCTGCTTGTTCAAAACCGCATGTCATTCCCCTGCAAGCCAGAGGAGTGCCGGGACGCTTTGGTGTCCTCTGCCCTGCTCCTCAGAGCAGTGCTGCTGCGGGTTAACTCTTGGAGGCTGGATGCTCTGACCAGCGAAGCCAAGTCTCGCCAGCCAACTTAACCACTCTCGTGCTGACTCATGCACTGGCAGGACGCAACCCTCATGAGCCCGCTGATGGACAAACTCCTGCACCATCCTTGGAAGGTCACACCTAGAGTTTGTCATACTGTATCGTGCATAAACCCAGCCTGAGAAACTCATTTTCTCAGATTAACCTGCTAGTCTTATTTGATTTGGAAAATAGTCAATTCTTTCTCTACCCTATCGACTACCACCGAGAGGAGACTTTACAGGACAAACCCGCACAGAGATGCAAGTGAAGAGCATTTTGGATGAATGAGTTAAACTCTGGGAGTGCAGATGCCCCCACTTTTCTAGAGAGATTACAACAAGATGGAGGAAGTCAATTGCACCCAGGCCATCAACTTGGGGGTTTGGGGATCAAATAAGACAGTGTTTACATTTTCCCTGGTGTCCTTTGTAAACATTACCAGAAATTGACTTCCAGCAGTACAGCCTCTGTTCTAATCCACATGGATGTCACTAGGGTCCCTAGGGGAAATGTTTGTGTTACGATTAGCAGGTTTCAAAGGCAGAAGAAAGAAAGCAAAGACTTTTAAAATGTCTGATCAGGTATGTGAAGCCCAGTTCAGCCCTCCCATATCACCAGGCAAGAGGCTCATAAGCCTAGAATTCCTACAGGAAAAAAAAAGGTGCTCCTTCAGTTGTTGGGGCGTCACTTAGAATAACAGCTATCGGGGCAAAAACTTGCCTCCCCACCTGGGGCAAATCTTTGGTATTTTTCAAGCCATAACAGGGTGCACTGTGGGATTCAATGGAAGTAAAGTTGGATGTGAAGCAGACAGGGGTGGTACGTGTGTTTGGTAAACAATGAATTTTTGAAGGCAGGCAGGAAATAGACTTGCAGCCTGTGGGAACTGCGGTTGGAGAGAGACTGCACGGCTTCCGTCTGCATCCCACTGACCGGAGCCCCGTGTTGCCTGCTGAGGTTTGTTAGTTACTAACTGGGCTCCACAGCTCTGAGGCTTCCTTTGCCTAAAGTGCATGTGCCTTGGGGGCCCAAAGTTCCAGAAAAGGGACTGCAAATCCATCCGTGCACAGAGCACAGCTTGTAGACTGAATGTGTGATATTAATAATAATAACAATAATAGTGATTACCGCAACAGCAGCTGCTAGGCTGAACGCTTACTGCGGGCCAACAAATGGGCTGAACGATTTACTTGCCTGACTTGTTCTCTAGCAAGGGCTGCTAGCTCGACATCAAAAGCTGTGTTTCCTCCTTCCTGGCCTTCCCTGCCTCCAGGGCAGCCATGTAACGAAGATCTGGACGATGGACAGTAAGCAAAAGGGATATGCCATTCTCAGCCTATAAAGCCTGTGTGACCCTCCCTGCTCCAGGGACAGACTTGGAGCGAGACCTTGCAAGGTGTGGAGGAAGAAAGTGAACAGGGATTAAATGAATTACCATTTCATTTAATCATTAATTCATTTACTCCATTAACTGAATAACCACATGGAAAGGGGCTCCTGACTTTTGCAATTACTTTTAAGTTACAGGGGAAAACATTGACTGTCAATGAATAAATGGATTTATTTTTCAAAATTCATCTGGAGATATGTAAGCAAAAGAGTTCAAAGGCCACTTTTTTACAGGATGAAGGTGAGACTAGACTCTGTAACAGATATTCACACTCACCGCAGCCCACCCGAGCCTTTTGCCTTATATGTAACTCTTTCATCTAGGCACACAGGTCTCTTGACAGTTTTTAAATGTACCTATTCTTTCCCACCTCTGCTCAAACTCTGACCTGCCTCCAAAACATGATTCAAACTACTCCCCTCGTAACTGAATTTTGCCTTGCTGCTGAGACACTGTGAAAACCTGGCCGCAAATTCTCTGAATCCGTAGGCTACGACTGCTTGTGACTGTCAATGGAGAGTGTGCAAGTGATGCCATGAACTCCTAAGGTTGGGTTGCCAAAGGCCCTGCAGCTTTGTTTGGTGGCCTCCCCCACCATGTTTCCTGGAAAATTTACTCTTAGAGCTGCTACTCACCACACGAGATGTCTGGAAATCTTGAAGTTGCCACCCTGGAGAGACCACAAATAGGTGCTTTGGTCACCAGCCCAGTTACACTCATCCTTCCAGCCATCCCCACCAACTAAACCAGTCCATCCACAGCTGAATACCTGGAGTGAACCCTACCAATGCCACATGGAATACAAGTGTCACCCAGCCCAAGCTCTGCCCAAATTCCTGACCCACAAAGCCATGTGCTATGATAAAATGATGGCTGTTTTAAGGCACCATGTTTAGGGTAGTTTGTTACATAGCTAGAGATAACCGGAACAGCCTCCTTAGGACCCAAGACAGGGACCATGTATTTTAAGAAGCACTTGTCTGGCCATTCTATCCACCTGCATCGCCGAGTTTCTTATCCTTTTTAATTCTGGTCTTACAGAATATTTTTTTAAATAAGGAATTGTCCCATTCCACTTGGGAGTCCAAGCTCCCTTTTTTCATTATATCTCTTTACAGCATATGATATAGTAGCCTTTGATGAATGTTTGCTGATTGCTAAGAATCCCACTTGTGTGACATGAGGTATATCTGTAACTGTTAGGCGGAAGGGCCGGTGTGGGGGAGGCAGCTCTCCCTGCTTCTGCTTTCAGGCCATCGGAGTCCTGACTGTCATTGCCAGGTAATATTAGCCAATCTGGCATTTATTATTATTCATGTATTTACTAAGTTTCTATTATTTGGTTGGCACTTTTTTAGGCCTCAATGGTGGAGTAATGAACAAGGCACAGTCCTTCTTTTCATGGTGCTCCTATCATAAATGGAGAAACAAACAAAACATAAAACCACGTATAATTTGTTAGGTTATAAGTGCTAAGAAGACTGAAGCAGGATAAGTAGATAGTAGTATATAATATTTTCTATAGCATAACCAGTCCTCTCTGATGAGGTGCTATTCCAATAGACACTTGAAGGAAGGGGAGGAAAGCTGTAACAGAACAAAACTCATGTTTAGGCCTTGGGAAAAAGCACTCCAGGGCAAGTAGGAGAGTCCCCAGATAAGAGCGTGTTTGATGGGTTGGAGGAAGAGAAGATGGCCAGGGTGGCCCGAGGGGAGAAAGCGAAAGGAGAGGCAAAGGGCCTGCGGTCAAGATACCCAAGGTGGGCTCGGCGCCCATAGCACAGAGGTTACAGTGCCAGCCACATACACCAAGGCTGGCGGGTTTGAACCCGGCCCCGGGCCTGCTAAACAATGATGACAACTACAACAAAAAATAGCTGGGCATTGTGGTGGGCACCTGTAGTCTCAGCTACTTGGGAGGCTGAGGCAAGAGAATCACTTGAGCCCAAGAGTTTGAGGTTGCTATGAGCTGCAATGCCACGGCACTCTACTAAGGGTAACATAAACTCTTCTCCAAAAAAAAAATAAAAGAAAAGAAAAGACCCAAGGTGAAATGCAGATGGTCATGTGCCCTGTACCAAAAGCAAAATACAGTATTTGTAGATAATTCTTACTCCATGTTCCTGTGTGATGTCTCAAAGCCTCCTTTCACTGGAGTCTGTATGATTTGATGGGTTTCTAGAAACAAATTTGCTTTCTTCTAATAAACTCTACACAGGGTCATTTGCTGCTTTCACTTCTGTCCCCACACAGTTAAAGGCTGTAGCCTTCAAACCCCAGCAAGTGGCCCCGGCCGGGACTACACATGGCTCCTGTGCTCCCAGTGATTTTCAGCCTTTCAGCTAATAGTGGTTGTGGGAAGAATCCCATTCTGTTTAGGGTGGAATCTGGAGAGAAGTTACTCCATGAACCAGAACACGGTCCTTGCTACCTACTGCCCCTCAACACGTGCAAGCCCTTCGCACTCAACCCCCAGAATGGGTCCATGAAGTAGACACTATTATTTTACTCACTTTACAAATAAAATATCCCCCCAGATTTCAACTAGCCAAGTGTCCAAAGTCATCCATTTGGTCAGTAAGTGACTCATTTACTCTTTGCTGATTCTGTACTTTTTCCACCCAGTCAGTGGGACAACATGCACTTTGCAGGGTCACTTGATTATAGTTGCTCCCCCTCCAAACTTCCCTCACCCTGCACTCAGGACAACTTGAGGAAAATCCGGTGATCACAGTTTTAGCTTAGAGGGCTTTTACCTTGATGAATGAAGTGTGTAAGCAGAGAGGCTCTGGAGAGAGAACTACAAGAGAGACCTGCCGCGATAGTGTGGCCACAGCAGGAGGTTTCCAGGACGTGGAGAAGCCAGGGGTAAGGCAGAAACTTTGAGCAAGAGTGAGGGAGGTCTAATTTCATTTTTGTAGAGAATTAGTTTGATTTCGTCTCTAAATGGTTGATAAAATCATCAACCAGTTGGCGGCACCCATGCCTGTGGCTCAGTGCATAGGGCACTGGCCACATACACCAAGGCTGGTGGGTTCAAACCCAACCAGGGCCAGCTAAATCAATGATGACAATTGCAACAACAACAAAGAAAAAAAATAGACAGGCATTGTGGCAGGTTCTTGTAGTCCCAGCTACCTGCGAAGCTGAGGCAAAAGAATCGCTTGGGCCCAGGAGTTTAGGGTTGCTATGAGCTGTGACACCACAGCACTCAATCTGGCTTGAGACTCTGTCTCAAAAAAAAAAAAAAAAAAAAAAAACCAATGAACTCATCTCAGTCTCTAATTTCATTTTTTTCATTTCTAATCCTTGTGATGTATGAGATACAGCCCTCAAGGCTATCCGGACGCTGAACGTGTTCTGTGTCTCCAGGACAGAACGGAAGGCCAGTAAGGCAGGTACATTCTGAAAGGTAAGCTGGATTTACTATTCTGTGTGTATGTAAAAACTCAGTAAAGTTTATTAAAAAATATTTTTACTCTGTAAAATAAAAATGAAAAGAAAGTATCTGTAACTCAACTGGCTCAAATAATAGGGACTATTTTTAAGTCAAGAAACAAAACGCCCAAGGAGGGCAGACCCAGAATTCATTTCAGAGTCCAGTGATACTGTTAAGGACTCAGGGCCTTTCTATGGGTCCAGAGCTGCAGAAGCTCTGGGCATCAGAGGTAGGTATAATCTTGCCTGGAGGAAGCAGGTATTTTCATCAATGGGTCTCTTTACAAGCAGGAAAAATTTCCTAAAAGCAGATCTGGTAACGTATAAAATCAAACATGTGTCTACTCTTTGATCCATCAATCTTATACTGGGGTATTTACCCATGAGAAAACATATGTATATACTCATATACACAGGTGTGAGCACACACACGCACACCCACATAGAGGGTGTCAAAAAAAGGTACACACATTTTAAGAAAGGAAAAAAAGTGCATTGAAATTATAATATTCAAGTCTGTTTGACTCCTGCAATTACAAGAGATACAGGATACAAGATGAACAATGTTATTGACACATATTGAGTATTACAATTGAGAATTTAACATATCCCAAAGGCTAGACAGAGGTTGCCAAAAATGTATACATATTTTAAGACAGGAAAAAACTGTATTAAAACTGTCATACTCAATATATACCAATAACAAAAGGTGAAATCGTGTTCGAGCACCTCTTGCAATGGCAGAAGTCAAACTTGGACATTACAATTTTAATACATTTTTTCCTTTCCTAAAATGTGTATACTTTTTTGGCATCCTCCATATATTCACTAGAGTTCTGCTCCCTAAGAAGAAATAATAAATGACTAATACAAATACATAACATCAATGAATCTAAAAATGTTATGTAAAGTGAAATAGCCACACCAAAGAATACCTATAGGTATGTAGATATGTATATGTGTCTATACATATATACACACACATAAAATACATGGGGAAAAAAGTCCATGAAAAGAAGGGTGGATTCAGTAGGTATTTGCCTACGGGAGAGAAGGACAGGAGAGCTGGCCAAGATGGAGTGGATCGGGGTGTAGGGAAGGTTCTGGGGAGATAGTAATGTTCTATGTGGTGGCAGGTGTTTGGGTTACAGAGGTGCAAGCATGTGTCAACATAGCAAATATATACTTGGGATTTGTATATTTCATGGTCTATAAATTTCACCTCAAAAGAAGAAGAAAAAACTATGAACAAATTTTGAAAGTTACTGATGATGTGCATGCCAAAGGATTTAGAGAGAAGTAAACCGATATCTTCGATTTATTTTGAAACACCTGCAAAAATAAGATTAATTGACAGATACGGAGATAGACCATTGGGTTGATATTTGTCAAAGCAAATGGAGTGAAGTGATGGTAGAGATCAGATGTGCCTGTAGGGACCGTCACCGTGAAGTTCTTAGAATTTGGCATACAGTTGAAAATTTTCATAATGCGATGCTATTGCAAGGTCAAATAAATTTGGAAAATAGTAGCTTGATGACACTGAAGAGGTTCCTTTAAGATTTGTCAGAGCCTTAAATATACCTGTATTCACACTGATACCGTGTGTGTGTTCCCTAATGAAATGTTATTTTCCATCAAAATCAAACTGAAATGTTAGCAAGAACGAGAAACAGAAAACTGTGTTCTCTGGAACCTGACATTCACCCTCCAGGACCCTCAGTGGCCACGGCAACAGCTCCCACCTCCTGGCCTTCGCTTCAGTCTCACCAGCTCATTTCCTTTTGGTCCTGGGCTTATGAAACAAGCTGCTCTAAATCAGAACAGAAACCAGCAGGCCCTGCTTGGGAGCTTGGCTGCCTTTCCTGCTCTGACCTCTTTTAGCAGCAGGAAGATCGCCATCAATTCCTCATCACTTTTGTCAAATGAGAAACACTTGGATTCGAGCCCCCCTTCATTTCCAACAAGAAAATGGATTTCCTAAGGCCTGGGCAAATTCATTGTTGATACTGATTCATTCTAAACTGGTGATTCAGCCCTGAACATCTTGAGAATATAAGCCAGTTTTGATAGCCCAGATCTACAGGAAGCCAAATTGTCCCAGTTCTCCATATTTGCCATGTGTTAAAGTGACATTTCAGATACCTTTCCCTCTAATTTGGGGGACTTTTTGTTTGAATTTGCACTCGGTGAATGTTAATAGTATGTGGGGGTTATGTGTGCTGAATATATTAGCATTTTCTCTCCTGGAGGAAGAATCAGGTTTTTTTCCTTCTCCTCCCAACCCCCAAGAAATTTTGCCGTGTGTTGGATGTACTTGGTACAGAGGCCTGTGGGAGAAGACCTCTGGCTGTATTCCTTCCTTCAATTCCTCTGCCTCCCGCAGCTGCATCCCTCTGTGCTCAGAAACCAGGAGCCCGGGGGAAGCCTTGTTAGGCAGCCACTCGCCCAGGGATTTCAGAGCGTCCACTGTGAGCTGCATGGGAAGTGCGATCAAGCTCTGTCAAGTCATCCATCTGGTGTCAGCTCATGAGCACAAGAATGTGCACCAGGATCTGGCACCAGAGACACTTCCAAAGAGGGCATGTGCCAGCAGCACTAATTGGACACAATTCCTCTGCAAGCCGTTCGCTATACATCTTCCTCCCTGGAGCCAGTGGGAAAGCGGAGCTGGCAAACGCCTGCAAATTCATCTGCTGGAGCCTGCTGTGGAGCTCGTGAGGCTCACTGAAGTGCTTCTAGCTGTGAAAAGGAAGTTTCTGCTGGAAACATACTGTATCCTCACCTCTTACCCCCTGCCAGGGGCCCCTGTCACAGCCAAACCCCAGCCAGAGGTCGAAAGGCTCCCTGGGCCCATAAAGCTTGTCATGAACACACTTCCCACATGGCTGGCAGTGGTGTGACAGCGGCCCCTTGAAACTCAAAGCCGATGAGTTCAGAGAAGCTTTCCAAATAAGCATTTTAATAGCCAGATCATGCCTGTTCTGAAACGATTTTTGTTTTTGTTTCCAAAACATCCTAAAGTATCAGGGAGTATTGCTACATATCCCCCAAGGGAAACTACCCTTTCATGGAAACAGGCTCTTCATTAAAAAGAGAATGTGGGGGGGGTCCTGGGGTGTGACACACCTCTTAGGGACAGGACTGAATTATAAGAGGGACTTTAAGAAGAATATGTTCCAGTTTCAAGTCCCTCTTATAATTGGGTCCTGTCCCCAAAAGGTGTGTAGCAAAGTATCTCAAGAATGGAAGAAAAAGCATCCAATATACTCAGCCCTACTATGAAACCAATTATAGTTCAAGAATATGGGGAAAGGGGAGAGGGAGGGGAGGAGAGGGGGGTGGATGGGTAGAGGGAGGGTAATTGGTGGGACCACACCTATGGTGCATCTTACAAGGATATATGTGAAATTTACTAAATGTAGAATATAAATGTCTTAACACAGTAACTAAGAAAATACCACGAAGGCTATGTTAACTGGTTTGATGAAAATATTTCAAATTGTACATAAAACCAGCACATTGTACCCCACGACTGCATTACTGTACACAGCTGTGATTTAATAATAAAAAAAATAAGACAGACTTTACCTAACAAATGCAATCAGTGTAACCTGGGTCTTTGTACCTTCAATGAATCTCCAATAAAAATAAGAGAGAGAATGCATACGAGATGGTGTGCTTTGGCTAAAACATTTTCTTATGGTTATAAGTGCTATTAGCAAAAAGGAATTCAAACACTACCAGGTCCTTCTGGTGATGACACAGAGCAGGTGAGAGACGGAGACTTACGCACCAATTGACCATGGTGGCCACGTGCTTCCACTTCATTGCTGCCCTATATAGGCCCTCGTCATCTAAGATCCCGTGTCGTGCTATTTTGGAGCAGATTGATAATGCTAGCAAGCATTGGCCTTCTGACTTCCTGAATGCTAGAGCACTAATTGTACCAAACGTAGTAAGATGTAAATATGTTCTGACTACGGACAGTGTATGCTCAGAAGCTCAAATGAAGGTGGAGCCCAGGCTTGCACTGGTTTTTCACTGAGCCCAGCTCTTTCTTGCCAGCTGGAGACAGACTTTCCATGATCGGGACTTCTTTCTTGCTCCACAGGGGCCTCCTTCTTTCTCTGTCCAATTTCCCTCTCGCTAACAACAGTGGCTGTTTACTCAGCACGTAACCTGTACTCACAAGACTACCCCCTTTATACCACACGATAGGCTAAATGGTCCCTATTCTGCAAGTGAGAAAACTAAGGCACAGAGATGATACTCATGTTCCAACAGGCACAGTTCCTGCAAGCAGCAGAGTCGGGATTCACACACACACAGGTTCCCATCCCTGCCCTCGTGGACAGTCTATACTTACCCTATCTCCTTCTGGAGTATCTCTTTTCCCCTGGGCAACTGCTGTCAGTCTTCAGAAAACCAATGGAGCCAGTCATTGGTATGTCCTTTCAACGATCAAGGCCTTATTCAGTGCCTAGGACTCAATTAAACAGAAAGAAGGCGCTTAGTTCTCTTTCCTGGCACAGGTATTTGCTGTCTTCTCCTCTATCCACTCCCCCAGGGCTTTTTGATTCCTACAGATAAGCAGGTACTTGCACAATCCACTGTGGTCTGCGAAGTTTGTTTCCTTCCTAAACAGCACAAAGGTAGATGGTAACTCTTATTTTAAGGGTTTCTAGTTGTGAAGGTGTGAACTAGAGCAGCTTCCAGGTTCAAGAGCTCTCTAGGAGGTTAGATTGTGCTAGCAGGATCTGAAAGATTCATGTCCTTTCGGAAACTACTCTGGCTTTGTACAGATGCTCCTCAACTTATGATGGGGTTACATCCCAATAAACTTTTTTTAATTTCAAATGATTATGAAGTTACATACAATTAGGTTACATTGTTTGTGTTTGTAAAATCTCTCTGAGTTGTGCCCCTCACCCAGGAGGTGTGCCCTGGACCCTACATGGTGCCTATTAGGTGAGAGCACACCAATCCCAGTTCCTCTTCCCCCTCTCCCCCTTTCTCCCAACTTGAATTTAGTTGAGTCTGATTAACCACCTTAAGTTGAAAATATCGTAAGTTGAAAAATGCATTTAGTTCACCTAACCTACTGAGCATTATAACTTAGCCTAGGCTGCTTTACTTTAGTCTACGGTTGGACAAAATCATCTAACACAAAGCCTATTTTACAATAAAGTACTGAATATCTCATGTAATTTATGGACTATTGTACTAAAAATGAAAAACAGAATGGCTGTATGGGTATCAGGTTTCTACTGAATGTGTATCTACTGAATACGTGTTGCTTTCACACCATCCTACCGTAAAAACGTTCTAAGTCGAGCCATGGCCAAGCCGGGGACTGTCTGTGCTTAAAAGTGACTACACCTCTCCAAGCACCGATACATCATAGATCAAGCAAATGAGAGAGAAATTGAATGAAACATGTGGGAAATAAAGGTAAATGTAGTTTACTCGGTTAAAGTTCTTGCCAAAAATAATGTTATTCCTGGCTTTTTTTGTGCCTGTAGTACAGTGCTGGCTCCATGCACCAAGGCTGGCAGGTTTGAACCCAGCCCAGGCCAGCTAAACAACAATGACAACTACAACAACAAAATAGCTGGGCATTGTGGTAGGCACCTGTAGTCCCACCTACTTGGGAGACTGAGGCAAGAGAATCACTTAAGCCCTAGAGTTTGAGGTTGCTGTGAGCTGTGATGTCACAGCACTCTACTGAGGGCAACATAGTGAGACTGTCGCAAAAAAAAAATGTTATTCCTGTTCACAGTGAGAAATGTTTTGGATCATCTAAGTTATTTTAGAACCTATCTTGGGTCACCCAAGCCAAAAAAAAAAAAAAAAAAGGTATTCAGAAGCAGCTATAGAGTTTGAACTTTGCTTTAATGTTGGGCTTTGGTCAAATAAAGTATTTTTCTTGCAACAGCCTTATTTCTAATCATAAGGGCCCACTTCTCCATAGAGTTTAGGACCAGTGGAGACAACCTCATTTTTTACAGTCTAAAATTTCCCAGTATGTGGGAAGCCTTTCCCAGTATGTGATAGTCCAGAAGTTGCCCAAGAGGAATTTGCCGTCACTCTATGGAGGTGGCATTTTGGGTTTTCTTTATTAATCTCAGCCAGAATGAACACCTGAGTTACCGATTTAAGTATCAAGAGAAAATGAAACTCCAAGAGGGAGTTCCCATAGGAAGGAAATGCAAAGATTGAAAGAGTGAACGAACATATCTCACATCCATGGAGAGTGCAGAGAAGCCAGGTGGGGGCTCTGGGTTTGTCAGGGATCTCCTCCTGGGGGGCTGTGTCACCTCCTACGGAAGGCCAGGCCACAGGTCTCAGGGCGGATATTCTACTTGCATGTGTCTGCCTAAGGCTGGCTTTTATGGACTTTAGACAAACACAGAACGCAACTTCCTGGATATGAACGTGGCCTTCTGCAGAAGGCTGTTCTATAGTCTGGAGTACAGAGGTTATGGAGGGAGAAGTGGGAATCCTGTGGATACTGCCCAAGACTCTCCTAAGAAAAACCAAGCAACAAATGTGAGAACATGCCCTGAGGACTGTGCTAGGGACCGCAGAGAAACAGAAAGGCTTCAGAAAATCTGACGGGAGAACTAGACACATTGAACAACTAACTTCTTAGACTTTTATCACTACCAGTTCTCCCTGCTAATCTGGGCTTACTCGGTAAGTTTTCTCTCAGGTTCTTCCATAATATCTTACTTAAAAGTCAGATTAATAGGACATTCTGGCTGATGGAATGTCTAATTCCAGTTCACTGGGCTTACTCGGCAAACTGTAAACAGAAAGGCTTCCTGAACGTCTGCTTTGGGGCTCGGCATCCCTCCTTTTCTCATTTGGGATGCCTTTCGCTTGCTCCTGTTCTCCCCTCGCTCCCTGTTCTCTGCTTTTTTCTCTTTTTCTTATTTCTTCACCCGCTCTCTTCCCTTTCCCTAACATAAAATAAACTTACACTTTTATATTCTAAAAAATTTTTTTAAAAGTCTGCTTTCGGAAACAGAGCAGAGTGAAAGCATTTAATTATTGCCTTGATGACCTGAAGATAGTCCAGTGTTTGAACGGGGATGCTCTTTGTCCAATGCTAACAACAGATACACAAGAGTCTAATTTCAAGAGCAAGCCCAGGGCATTCCTAGGAGAAACTGTATTTTTAAGGAAAATTGAAGAAATATTTCTACACATCTGGTGTGTTTCTCATAGTTTCTTTAAAATTCAAAGAATCTAAATTGGAAGAGTGCTCTTTGATTGATATTTACTTGACTATCCCTTGACAGCAACTCAGATGGTAAGCTTTCACGTGGGTAGGCACCCCAGCGTGCTCTCATATCCCCAGTTCCCAGTGCCCACACAAACATGCTTGCTGAATGAATGCAGGGAAGTGAAGAGGGAGGGGCAATTAATGTGCAAATGACTGATGGAATGAATGGCTAGCCTTGAAGTTCACTGGGTTCTGTGGCCAACTTCCAACCTGGGCATTCCTTGTTGGTAGACTGTTTTTATTCCTTTACTGTCTGAAGATGCAATTGATGATAACTGGCAAAATCTTAAGGACCTATGAAGTAAACTAATACAAGGGTTAAGAAGTAAAGATCAAAGATTATGACCCCTCTATCCTCCAAAAGAAAAACAGCAGAACCATCCAGTGCTCTACAAAGTCAGCCACAAGAGGACACTAGAGGCTGCTGGTAAAAGTGTCACGCTGGGAGCTGGCCAGTCCTTAGGGCTCTACTGTATGATCTCAAAGGCATTTTTGGGGCATTTTTATTTGTTTTTGTCAAGACTTTAACCAGATTTTAAATTTACCCCCTTGACATGAGATAATATTCTACCTCTATCAATCAACCTTGCATGAAGTTCCTGGTGTAACTGGGGAACCACAGACCCAAGAAGCAGTGCCACATTCCCACCCATTATCACAACAGACTTTCATTACTCATGAAACATGCAACATTACTCATGCAACAACAATCCACAGAGGCCCAGGTGGGAGTGGGCATCTGATGGTCAATATGCTTGCCAGCATCTAAGAAAGGAATTATACATCGGTCTAGAGCGGACCTCAATTTATTTCCACAAAAGCATTTATTAAACAAAGACTACCAGAAAGAATTAAAAAATAAAGAAATTGAAGACAAACTAAAAATAGAAAAAAAAAAAAGGTAAAACCAAGCTACAAATGCATATCCTAAAATTCTGTAGTTGTCAAGGACAGACAATAAATTAGACTCAGCTTCCCAAGCACTAAAACAAAAATGAAAACACAATCAGTATAAAATTTAGTGGCCATGAGAAGGCAGTCGCAGAGAAGAAACTTAATTCTTAATAATATAGGCTAAATAAAATTTCTGATGTAATATAGTATGTAGTAAACAAAAGGACCCTATCATTTCTTATAATGGTCTTCAATGAGGTTTTTTAGTTTTGTTCTGATTTTTTACTTAAAAGACACGTTGTTATTCAGTGAGTTTTAAAGGACCCTCACTTGAAGATCTGGGCTAATTGGGGGGTGAAGGAGGATGGTGGTGATGGTATAAAAAACCACAGGGGAGCTGACTAGAGGCTTTCCTTCCTAAAATTCTATGTATGTAGTAAGAGTCACAACTGGACTTTTGAAAAAAATACAGCAGCTCAGAATGTGGACTTACATTTTAACTCTGCACTAGAAATATTCCAGGCCAATTAAAAGGAAGATCCCTTTCTGCCTTTTGACAAACTGAAGGGAAAGGACAGAACTGACACCTAGAGATTCACATGTCCACAGAACACGTATTCTAAAGATAGAAATGACAAGGCCAGGGGCAGCCCCAGATGTCAGACTGTTGGCAGTGCTAAGAGGATGACCCCTACCACAGAGGAAGCTCACTCGGGGGATGGAAATTCATCTTTTTTGACATAAGTTGCTATACTTCAGCATATCTGCATGGCACCCATCAGAGTTATAAGGCATTTGGGGGTTCTATTTTTAACTCGTACAATTACAGGTACCTCAACAGGTACAACTTTTCCCCTGATGAAGTTATTTTGGGAATGTACATTTTTCATAGAGCAGTACATCCCCAAGTGCCTTGTGTATATTAATAATCATTCCTTAGACACTTGGACTTGCACACAGCTATGCCCTGGGTCCTCTCTAGGAGAATCATAATGCACGTTACCATATAAAGGCTCCGACAAGTCTCGCAGTTAGGAAACCTGGAGAATGGCCTCTAAGTTCCCAGTGCATGCTAATTAGAAGATACCCGAATGAATCGCCTCCATTCTCCACATCAGAGTTAACTGTCCCCCTGTTCTTCTAGACATTTCTGTGTTGAGAGCTGAAAGTCATTAAAGCAGATTGACAGCTGTTTCAGTTCCTCAACAACAACTGTTAGGACATGCACTTGTGCATTGCGTCATTAAGCACACTACAGATACCTGCTCATTTGTTGTCTTCCACATTTACTGTGTATGAAAACTGTTTCACCAGCGTCTTCTGGCTTCATCTTCTACATATAAAGAGCTTGAGAGTCATCTCTACCATCTTCACAGCTTTTCTTGGACCTATAACAAACAGAGGCCATAGGTCCAAAAACCACACCCCACATCTGGAGAGACAGAGTCATGGTCAAGAGCAGCTCACATAGAGCAGAATCCAGCAGAGCCATTAACGGAGAGAAAGACCTGCCTGGTAACTAACCAATGAACTGTGGAGCTGCTTCTCCTGCCCCAGCCCCTTCTAGCTTTCCCATCTGATGCAGAGAGAAAAAACATAGGCAATAGGGGCCAGGGCTTCAGGGAAATAGACTGGGAATGCTACAGTCAGGGAAAGAGTAGGGGATGGGAATGGGGTGGGTGAATACCACACATGTTCAAGCCTAGAGTAATAGGCTTAGTAACCAGCCGAGATTCATGACTTGACTTTAAGAGAGCTAACCAGAGGTATCTGGTGCTCACCACCTCCACAAAATAGTGAATAGGCAATCATGCTTCAAATAGATCACTGGAGAAAGAACACTAGAATTCAAGAGAGCAAGAAAGGAGAGGGCTGCCTGCTCAGCCAGGATCATGTGAGGTCTTGGAAAGGATGAGTGAGTGACCCCCAGGTAGTCCACATTCCACTGCAGACTTCTATAGTTTTTCTGCAGGGGAGCTGCTTGACTTTGTGGGCCCTGAGACTAACATAGACAGCTGCCAAGAGACTATGCAATGGCATCGTTCCAGAGAGGGAGCTCATTCCAGAATCCACAGCCTGCACCAAGTCCTGAGCAACCATAGCCAGGAGCTAGTATGAGAGCTCACACTGCAACGGGCTGTGTTCCACCTCAAGGCCCAGAGCCCCTGCATCCCCATAGCACCACTGGTACCAACTTCACCACCATCAAGAACAGCTCTGAGGAAAGGTTGCCAAGTTTCAAAGAAATTTACAAATATTTGTTCATTGCTCTAATTATGCTCATACGTTCTCATGATGGCACACAAAAACATGCAGAGGTAATAAATGCCACTCAGAAAGACATCAGGCACATGTTGACATGAACACAACTGTGAGATACTGATACACCACAGTTATGAAACCCTACTGAGTTTTTTGCACAAAAGGAAAACCCCAATAGCCAAAACAATCCTGACCAAAAAGAATAAAGCTGGAGGAATCATACCACCTGGCTTCAAAATATATTGCAAGGCTGTATTAACCAAATCAGCATGGTATTGGTATGAAAATAGACATATAGACCAATGGAATAGAGTAGAAAACCCAGAATGTATTTACAGCCAACTGACTTTTGACTGTCAACACGAACATAAACTGGGGAAGGGACATCTTCAGTAAATGGGGCTGGGAATATTGGATATTCCAATGGAGGAGTATAAAAGTGGATCTCTATTTCTTAACATATACAAAAATGCAATATAGAGTAAATAAAATATATGACAAGAAATTATAAAAATACTATAAGAAAACACAGGAAATACATTTCAGGAGATGGATCTAGGCAAGGATTTTATAACTAAGACCTCAAAAGGAGCCAGGCCACAGTGCCTTATGCCTGTAATTCTAGCACTCTGGGAGGCCTAGGCAGGTGGATTGCTTGGGCTCAGAAGTTCAAGACCAGCCTGAGCAAGAGCAAGACCCCATTTCTACTTAAAAAAAAAAAAAAAAGAAGAAGAAAAAAAAATCTGGGTGTCGTGGTGGGTACCAATAGTCCCAGCTACTGGGGAGGCTGACCCAAGAGGATCACTTAAGCCCAGGAGTTTGAGGTTGCTGTGAGCTATGATAATGGCGACAAAGTAAGACTCTGTCTCAAAAAAAAAAAAAAAAAGACCTTGAAAGCACAGACAACAGAAACAGACCAATGGGACTATATTAAACTAAAAACTTCTGCAAAGCAAACAATCAACAGAATGAAGAGACAGCCCATTGAATGGAAGAAAATATTTGCAAACTATTCATCCAACAAGTGACTAATATCCAAAATATACGAGAAGCTCAACAACAGCAAAAAAATTTTTGATTAAAAAAAGGGACAATGGGCTCAATGCCTGTGGCTCAAGCAGCTAAGGCATCAGCCACACAGGCTGGGCCCGCCAAACAACAATGATGGCTACAACCAAAAAATAGCCGGGCATTGTCACGGGGGCCTGTAGTCCCAGCTACTTGAGAGATGGAGGCAAGAGAATCACCTGAGCCTAGGAGTTGGGGGTTGTTGTGAGCTGTGATGCCACGGTCCTCTACCTAGGGCAACAGCTTGAGGCTCTGTCTCAAAAAAAAAAAAAAAAAGGAACAATGAACATGAATAGACATTTCTTAAAAGCAGATAGACACATAGTAGGCAGATGAAAAAATGCGCAACATCTGGGAAATGCACATCAGAATGGCTATTACTACAAAGACAAAAAAGTAATGAGCTGGCAAGGATGTGGAGAAATGGGGATTCTTATACACTCTTGGTGGAGATAAAAAGCAGTATAGAGATTTTTTGAAAAACTAAAATCAAGCTACCAATCTAGCAATCCCACTACTGGGTATTTGCCCAAAGGAAAAGAAATAGTATCAAAGGGACACCTGCACCCCCACCATGTTTAGTGCAGCACTGTCCCATTAGTCAAGATATCAACCATCAACCAAGGTGTTTGTCAATGGATGAACAGATAAAGAAAATGTGGCATATACACACAGTGAAATATAGGGTGTCCCAAAAGTTGCCCCTAAAGTCACCGTACATAGGGACATCCTGTAATACTGTCACAAAAAAAGAATGACGTCATGGCACGTGCAACAACATGAACAGAACTTATGGACATTAAGTGAAATAATTCAGACCCAGTAAAACAAATATCACGTGTTCTCACTCATATGTGAGAGCTAAAAAAAGCTGATCTCACAGAGATAGAGCAGAATGATAGATATCAGAGGCTGGAAATGACATGTGGGTTGAGGTAGAAGAACGGAGAGGTTGGTTAATTAGTACATACATACAGTTAGAAAAAATTTCCAAGGTTAGATAGCAGAGTAGGGCAACCATAGTTCACAACAATGTACTATCTATTTCAAAATAGCTGAAGGAGAGAACTTGAAATGTTCCCAAGGCAATAATAAATACTCTAGGTGACGGACACTGTAAATACACTGACTTGATCATTACACATGCTATGCATGTAACAAAATATCATATACACACCATAAATATGTACAAATACAATGCATCAGTACAAAAAGGTAAATCTAAAACAAACCTGAGATTCAATCAGATGATTATAGGACTCTCCCACTACCCAACACCTCATCACACCAACAAAGCCGCAGTCAGGAAAATAGTGGCTTGTAATTAAAAGAGATACAAGACACAGACTCTCTCTGAGGAGGGCTTAAGCGAAGGCCAAAGTCAAGAAGAGAGTTTCAAAAGAGCACACTGGAAGAAGCCTCGAGGCCTCTGGCACCTACAGCTACAGCAAACATTAATTGCTGCCCAACTACCACACTGATTAACAAATCTTCACACTAAAGACCTATTTACCTCATTCCTCTTTCCCAATACGGTATGTTCATCCTTCAACAAACAAAAAAATGACAATGCATGCCAAAAGTCACGAAAAAAAAAATCTGAAAACACAAAGCAAGTATCAGAATAAGACTCAGATAGGACAATGTTGAAATCACAGGCAGAAAATATAGAATTTAGGCTCGGTTCCTATAGCTCAACCGGCTAAGGCGCCAGCCACGTACACCTAAGGTGGCGGGTTCAAATCCCCAGCCCGGACCCGCCAAACAACAATGACGGCTGCAACTAAAAAATAGCCAGGCGTTGTGGCGGGCACCTGTGGTCCCAGCTACTTGGGAGGCGGAGGCAGGAGACTCGCTTGAGCCCAGGAGTTGGAGGTTGCTGTGAGCTGTAATGCTACAGCACTCTACCCAGGGTGACAGCTTGAGGCTCTGTCTCAAAAAAAAAAAAAAGAAAGAAAGAAAATATAGAATTTAAATAATTATGATTAATATTTTAAGGGCTCTAATGGAAAAAGTAGACAACATGAAAGACAGAAATTTGAAGAACTGAAAGAAAATAATAAAACTGTAACAAATTTCTGTAATAGAAATGAGGAACGCGTTGATGGGGTTCCAATAGACTGAACATGGTAGAAGAAGCAGTGAACTTGACGGTATAAACCACCCAAACTGAAGTATATATATAAAAAAAAAAAATGATGGAAAAACAGAACACCCAAGAAATGCAGGACAACTTCAAAATGCATAATGTATCATAAAAGGAATATCAAAAAGGAAAAAAGAGAAAATGGAGAAATATTAGAATAATGACAACCAACTTTCCAAAATTAATGATATCCAACCACAAACCCAGAAAGCTGAGAACACCAAAAATAAACAATAACAACAAAATCAACACCGAGGCATTATATTCAATCTGCAGAAAACCAGAAGACGAGGGAAATTTTTGAAAGAAGTTAAAGAAAAAGAACGTATTACCAATAGTGGGAGAAGGATAAAATTACAACAGACTTCTGGGTGAAAAACTATGTAAGCAAGAAGAAAGTGAAATTAAATATTTGAAGTGTAGAGAGTAAAAGGCCAGCAAAACTGCACTACAGAAAATGGAAAGATATATTTATTGGTCGAATGAAAATGATGTGGGTTAGAAGCTTGGATCTATATAAAGTAGAAAATCACAAGAAAAATAAAATGCAAACAAAATCTTATTTTTCTTTTAATTGATCTAAAAGATAGCTGTTCCTTTAATAATACTAACAATGAATCAGATGATTGTAGCATACAGATAAGTGAGATGAAGGACAGCAACAGTGAAGGGGCAGAAATGAGGGACTGGGAATACACTGATATGAAATACTTGAATTTCACTTGGAGGCAGGTTTAGATTAGGAAACAATGTATATTGAAACTCTACAGCAACCATTAAGAATTTTTTCCAGGTGGTGCCTGTGGCTTAGTGAGTAGGGCGCTGGTATACCAAGGGTGGCAGTTTCAAACCCAGCCCTTGACAAACTGCAACAAAAAATAGCCAGGCGTTGTGGTGGGCACCTATAATCCCCAGCTACTCGGGAGGCTGAGGCAAGAGAATCACTGAAGCCCAGGAGTTTGAGGTTGCTGTGAGCTGTGACACTACAGCACTCTACGGAGGGTGACATACTGAGACTCATCTCAAAAGAAAAAGAATTTTTTCCAAAAGTGTATTTGGTATGCAGGAGACAAATGGAATCATAAAATACTCAAAACTGGAGGAAGACCCAAAAAGGCAACAAATGGGAAAGAGCAGACACTCATCCAATTACATCAATTGTCATTTCAAATGCAAAAGGTTCTTCTGATTGATCATTCTGTTCTAGAAGACAGATTAAGTATTTTAGGGTGGTGATGAACAGAATATCAAGGCAACAGTTTTGATTTGTTCAAAGCAAGTCTCTTGGCCACAGGAAAAACAGATAAAGGTTACCAATAGCTAGTGATCAAAGCAACAGGTTTCCTAGTTAATTTGAAACCTGATTGTCTTTTGTACACTGGTGGTCAAATTAAGGTTGGCATGCATTGTCATTTTATGTGACACTTATTAAGTTTATGAGGTATTTATCAAATTGATCAATTTTAGTATGTGCCTGGGAGAGAAAATATACAGCAATTAGGGTACTGGCAAAATTTTCTGATTATCTTAAGGTGGGAATTTCTTATTGCTTAGTCCAAAGTCAGAGTTACTCTAGTTTTTTGTTTTTATTTATTTTTTGTTGTTGAGGATTATTGATACTCTACTTAGCTTTAACCAAAAAACAGCCAGGCGTTGTGGCGGGCACCTATAATCCCAGCTACTCGGGAGGCTGAGGCAAGAGAATCGCTTAAGCCCAGGAGTTTGAGGTTGCTGTGAGCTGTAGATGGAGATGGAGATCTACCGTAGATGGAGACGTCTCTCACTGCATACTTACCAAAAAGTTTATGAAAGCTCAGTGTTGGTGGGATGGAGGAATAGTGGAAACTGGACTCCCATGAGATTTTCACCACTTACCAGTTGCAAGCTCTTGGACAAGTGATTTAATATATCTGAGTCATGTTGGTTGGCTGATCTGTAAAACGAGGATAATAACTACACTTTGTAATAGTACAGGGTTAACAAGCTAATACAGGTGAATTGCTTAACTTGTAAAGTATGGGGGGAGGGGGTTGAGGGAAGAAAGGTATTGAAAAAGCACACATCCTTATTCAGACAGGTGTTATCAAGTGCACCGCAGCTCTCCAGAACACAGTGAGATTTCTTTGCCCTTCCTGGACTTTACAAACCACAGAACCAGAAGGTAAGTTAATTCATAAATTAGCGCAGTCAGGGAATTTCTTAGTAGTATGTGGCATGTAAACTCATGGAAGTAATTTTATGTAATTATTTCTACTTTCATAGAAAAAATTCTATTTGTAACATGTGCTCACAATTCATTTCCACTTAATTTATCTTCCCTTTCCACGTGCAGTAGTCAAAGTTAGTGAAAGGCCGTAACAGTTAAATACAGACCTATTCTAGAATCCTACCCCACTTGCCCTAGGAGGCCACCAGACATTTTCTCCATCTGACACACAAGTTCGAAACTCCACAGAGGAAAGATTTACTGGTTTACGTTTCTAACCTCTCTGAACGCAGCCTTTAACAAAGGCCTCCACTTTTGATACCCTCCTTTCCTTACTACCCTAGAAATAATGATCATCGTTATCTTTTCTTTTTAAAGAGCTCTTTTCCTATTACCATTGAGTATCAAAGTACTGTTATTCTATTTCTCACTTCGGATTTACTTTTCTGTCTAAACTGGAGAAGTCACAGTGCTTCTAATTACGGGGTGGGGGGAGTGACTTTGTTGAGAATCAGAGAATGCAAAATTATTAATAAACAGTGGTTCTACAGTTTGAATTGAACTCACCTGTGATTCTTCTTATATATTTTAGAAAAATATATAGGGCTACTGAAGCTTAAAATACATTTTAAGGAATCCCAAGGAGGGGGAAGAAAAAAAAGCCAGATAATTACTGAAAATCCCACATCCAACATACAAAGTGAGTGAAGACATTGTGCAACTCATTTTCTATTCGCCTTGTTTTAATAATGCACTTCAGGCCTTGGTGAAGGGCAAGAACACACCAGAAATAACAGCCACTCATTTTAAGTTTCAGTTTTTATTAAAAAGTGCATTTTGATTAATTTATGACCTAGGTAAGCTGTAAGATATCAGTATCTTCTCTGGAATAGTAACTTTACAAAGATTTAAAACAAACAAAATTTTAAAAGCCTTTTTTTATTTCCTTCACCATTATTGTTTTACAATACAAATATCACCTTGTGAATACACACAAAAAAAAAAACCCTACGGAAGATAATTCTGTTGCACGTAAAATACAGAATGGATATATATACTTCTTCATTCTTAAAAAACTATTTTGTTCTCCACGTTGGCAAGTGTAGAATAGAATACTTCCCCAAACATATGTATGTTAGGAGTAAAACTCAGAATTACATGCAGTTTCTGCACAAATATATTTTAAAGAAATAGATCTCTTTTTTTTGCTGTTCACCAACAAAATTGTCATGAGGGTATGGATAACTAATTCATAGCTTTCAAGTTTTAGGGTAAGTGATCATTTTCAAAACTCTCTTTTAAAAAAAGATATTCATGGCTGTTTTTTCATTGAGTAGTTAAAACTGAACTACCAAATAGACGATAAAGTAATTTAAGTGGTACATGTCATTGGCACTTGTTCGCAATATGTGAACAGGCTCTGACTCTAATTAACATCCCCATTCTTTATTCACTGCAACTTTAAAACCATAAACAGTCTTCTGATTTAATTTAGCTATAAATGCAAAATTTAGTAGTGTATATATATATTTATATTTTCATGGAATACTTTATTTTAAATAAAAACACTTAAGATTGCCTACTGACCATACAATCAAGACAAGAAAGGCACTAGAAACATAGACAAATTTCTCTCCCAAGACGCGTGTTTAACTTCCCTCTCTCTGACATGTAAAAATCTTTAAATTTGGTTTCATAACATCATTTTGAAAAATAAAGTTAGGAAATACTTAGAAAATCACTGTTATAACAGAATTTTTTTTTTTTGCACTTTTTGACACACTGTCTCTGCTGATTTTACAAAACCCAAAGTTACCAAACCTTTCTGCGTCTGTCATTTTCATTTGAATATCGGTGCAATAGGTAGAAAGATTTCAGAATCAAACCCCATTCAGGTACTTAGAAACCTTCATAGAGACATTTGCTAGAAAATGGCTTTCAGCCCAATCTTTGGGGCAAGAGATATGAAAAGTATGTTTTCCCAAGAAAATAATATACTTTATTTCCAGATGTAACTGGAAAGACCAGAACTTATGATATAAAAGCTTACATTTATGCTGTTGCATCATATACAAAGGAACATGGTAGTCGCGGGTTATGTGAATCCCAAACTTATGAACAGGAGATGTGTACAGTGCATGATAGGTGAAATTTTTCTTTATTGTTGTCCAACTCAGGTCCTTTGGAGAGAAAAAAAGATCACAGTGCTGACCAGGTAACTCAATAGGTTAAGTCAAGGTAACCGTTGAAAGATAACAGGATGAGGGAGGTGTTTATTTTATGGCATCTTCTCTCATGGAGTTCTTAGCACTTCGGACAATTCGTCTTCCCCTCACTGGGTACAGCTGTTATGTGTCGTTCACCAGCCGGCTGTATTTAACTTGCCTACTGAGGTGCACTACTGGCCAGGGGAAAGGCCAATGGTAAGATCGAGGTACAATTCCTTGGACATTCTTTTCAAAGTACTGAAATGGCCTGTACCACCACACCCTGGCCAGGAGGTTCATCTGGGAAGCTTCCTTTAGCACCTAAGATAACAACAAAACAAAACAAAACATAGATTTCTCACAGTCTTTGACTTTAAGTTCAAATACTTTCCATGTTAAAATCCTCAAAGGTCCCCAGACCTGTGTCATGCCCACCCACCCATCCCAGCTTCTCCCACAAGGCACCCTTCTATAGTCTGCACTCATCTGGAAACTGGGCACCCCTCAGTGGAGAAACCACCCCCAATCCTGCAGGGCAGGGAGAACTTGTCTCTCACTTGTCTCTTGCCTGTAAGTAAATACCCTGGTTAGCTTTTCAGTTATTCTTTTACACTAAAAATAGAAAGACCTAATTAAATGCTAAGCATTAAGCTGGTGATGGGCCCAAGACAGGGTGAAGAGGACAGAACCGCAAATCAAGCAATGAGTGGATGTACGTAGGCTTAGAAAAGACTTTTCATGGACATGAGAGTGAGATACCATTGTTCTAGAAGGAAGCAATCTCCTACGCCCTTATATTAACACACTTTTCATCTCGATTATGAAGAGGATCAGTGTCACAAAAGATGACACAATCCTGTGAGGCTAACATCCACGGATTCTCTACCCCCTACTCCCCCACCCCCACCCCAAACCAGCACTGCCAAGCCAGGAGCAATGGATGCCAACATCAAAATTAAATGGAGGAAAAACTCACTTGCTGATTGGCCATAGTGTGATACCACCAGAAGAGTCTCGTGGTGATGTAATATGCCACCACCACGTCCACAGTGTAGTGGTCATGCGCTAAGAGAATACAGAAGATTCCAACCACGCTGAGAAGCCAGCAAATCCAGTGATACCACCAGAGCCGCCGAGGGGAATCTGAAAGGAGAGGAAATTGCAATAGTCCCATTATTCAGAAGACACCAAGGGCACCTACCCATGCTTCTATTAGTGCTTCTGAATCAATTACCTTTGGTCTTTCCTTCTGAAAATGGATCTCTTGGGATACCGAATCTAAGGGCTTTTGCTTATCTATAATCAAGGTTAGAATGGAAACAGCTATTTATAAAGTGATTTACTAGCAATACTAATTCGTGTTTGGTTATTACATGATGCAAATAAGCATAAATATAGTTAAGAGATGAATCTAATCAAGTAAGGATAGGTTAATGCATTATGTTCCATTTAAAAAAAATCCATTAATATTTAATTAAACTCACTTGTAGCTAATCTGGGGTTAATGCTCTATTCAAAAATCAACACCTATTACTCCAAAGACTCTCACAGAAGGACTAAGGAGTGATAATTGATACATCTGTCTTATTTCCTTTTCCTTTCCAAGTTCTACAAATAAGGTAAGTATAGACGAATCTGAAAGTCTCTGGGATTTCTGCTTCTCAAATACAAATAGTTTTCTTTTGGATCCAAGTGCCTTCCCACAAGTGGGACAGTTTCAGATAAATATTTTCTGTCCCCTCACCTGGGACATCCCCTGAGAGAAACACCCAGATCTCTGTCAGTGCCTTTCTGCCTCACATTCTCAATGAACAGGGATTCAGAGGGTCTGAAATTTTTGGCAAAGCATTTGAATGTGATCTACCCCTGATGCATCAGAGGGGGAGGTTCAGGCTTTTACTAAATTATCAAGGGGTCCAAGAACCAGTCATTTGTTAAACCAATATTCACTGAGCACCTTAGTAAGCCAGGGACAGGCACAGCTCTAGAGCCTGGGCCCACAAATCAAACAGGCAAAAGCTGCCATTGCGGGAAGATCCCTTCCTAGCAGGGAAGAGAGACAAGACACAATAATTATAATAAAGAAATCACACACTATGTTAGGTGTTAAAGCCTATAGGAAAAAACGTTGAGCTGGGTAAGGGAGAGCAGAAATAGAGGGAGGGAAGGGAAGTTTGCAAATTTAAATCGTGATTCGTGTAGCCAGTTAGTTAATATTCCACTCATATTTTTATTTGAGACCTTAACAATACAGCAACGAATGGAAGCTACCATTCATTCTCTGTGCCACTTTGAGTACTCACATGTCATCTGTTTTAACTTTAATTTTTATAATTTCTTCCCCATCCAAGCAATAGATATCAATATCTCATCCAAAAGGTGAAAAAACTAAAACTTAAGAAAGGTTTCCCCAGGGTCACAGAATTAGTAAATGATAGCACCAAAATCAGAATTTTGTGTTTCCCCACATGGCACACTGCCTTGTCATCAAGGAGGATAAGTCTTGACACCATTAAAGGATTTCAGGTATTGGCCAGAAGGGGGCAGGATTCCCTTCCTCGGAGCTGCTATTCTCTGGCCATCATGGTTCCCATTTTCCAAACCCAGTTAGTTATATCCTGGTTCAAGGGGGAGACATGCCTTTTACAGTTCTGATTACACATTACTAAAATTTACTATGTTCTGTCACATACTAAGTATAAGCAAAACAGCATTCATTCTCCCTTTTCTATCTCCACACCCTGAAGTGTACCTTTTCTTCCCTTCCGTTGTTCCCTTATCTTAGCCGGGGGGGG
>NW_003852403.1:32674309-32735604 GCF_000181295.1 Otolemur garnettii
GACTGAATCCAAATTTTGTGAAACAAATCTTTTTTATTTTTATTAATACACTTTTGTCTTTCATGGTTTTATTTTATTTTTGAAATGAACATATTTAGATACCAAAGAATAAAATAAATTTCAATGAAATAATGCTTCCAGACTGACTGGCACAATGAGAACATTAGTAAGCCCAAAGGGCTAAACTGGCGGCTGGTCCCCTCATGGTTTAGTTCTAACTTCCCCATCTCACTGGTGTCACTACCACATGAGGCTGGTTGGTGACAGTTTATGAGGGTTAAGTATGCCAGTCTGTCAAAGTTTTTGACAAAAATGCACTGGGTTTCTGTCTGAAGGGAAATTTGTGAATAGTTGCACAGTTCAACAGTTTTAATTCTGTCTGCTTAACAGCCTATCATATCAAAGAAGACCCAGAGAACACACAGATTTCCTTCCTTCTGGCTCTTTTTTGTTTGTTTGTTTTTGAAACAGAGTCTTACTCTGTGCCCTGGGTAGAGTGCCGTAGCATCATAGCTCACAGCAACCTCAAACTCCTGGGCTCAAGCAATCTCTTGCCTTAGCCTCTTCAATAGGTGGGGCTATCGGAGCTCACCACAACACTCGGCTAGTTTTTCTGTTTAGTAGAGATGGGGTCTCACTCTTGCTCAGGCTGGTCTTCAACTCCTGAGCTCAGGCGATCCACCTGCCTTGGCCTCCCAGGGTGCTAGGATTATAGGATTGAGCCACCACACCCAGCCTCCTTCTGGTGCAGCTGTACAAGCGGCTCATACCACACCCTGCACTCTGTGCTCCAAAGTGCCTTCACGCCAAGGCCACAGCTGACACTCCAGGAAACCAGACACTTCCTCCCCAAGAAGTGCTGCTATGTCCTTCCCCAAATGTCCCTGGGTGCCAGCTGCATTGCAGGCATGCTGATGTGACAGGGCTGCTGCCTCTCTGAAGCCTGGTTCTGCTTCAGTAGACTCCAGAAAACGTGATTTATCATAGACCATTAAGAAGTGGCAGGTGAGGAATTATAATGGAAGGCTAATTCAAACTTACACTCTTTGATAAACAAGTAGGTGAGTGTTAGCATGACCGTGTGGCCACTGTATAGGTAGTCCCCACACATGTTGTGGGAGCCAGTGATGGACAAGCCGCCTCCTGCAATAAGCTTCATTATTCTCCGCAGTTGGGCTTCCCAGTCTCCAAAAAGCTGGTGGGAAAAGAGAAGAGATTCATTATTAACCCTAATGAAAGTGTGCTATGATAACTATTCACATCCAGAATTTAGCTTATGTTGAAATCCCCACAGTGAAGTTTGTTCACTCAACATCTACCATTCCATGGGTAGTCTTTTGAAAAAGTATGGTCCCACAGATGAATCATGTGGCTTCAGAAATTTCTGTTAGAACTTTGTAAAACACATTTTTGTAGATGTCTTACCAAATAGTTTGTTGTACCAATAGAGAAGGACCACTTCTACCTGAATAACTGATTTACCAGAATTGCCATTTGGGGAAAAGAAAGTTTCAGTCTCTAGTCTAAGAAAAATTTAGAGATGTATTTTTGGCATGGTTGGCCTAGCAGGCAATTGTCCTGCTAAGTTCGCTGGAGACCAGATAGTCGAATGCATGACTATTTTTGGTATATAAATGTTCAAGGATCAAATTAAAGTAAGGGATGTGTCTTTAATTTTCAGAAATTATGTGGCTACTGGAAGTTTTCCCTTTAATAAGAGTGAAAAAAGTTTACAAATTAATTTACCTACCTACAATACACGTTAGGCTGGATACTACAGCAATAATGGCTTAAACAGCTCACTAATTGCAACTTTTATTTGCTCTATCAAAGAAAATGTGTGACTGCCTAAATTTTACACTTTACAAACTCTTAAAATCCTGGTTGGCCCATTTAATCACCATGATCCCTTTTCGACATTTAACTAATTACAATCCAGCTTTGGGGAACATGTTTCATTACAATTTCCCTGTAAAAAAGTTATCAAGATTTCTAGTTAAGAGTGGCAGGTTGAACACATCACTCAGAGAATACGAATGTCCAGAACACTGAATGCCCAATAAATAGGAGAAATGGATGTTTCTTAGGGTTGCAGAATTTCAGAAACTGGGGACTGAGAAGAGACCCTATAGCCTCCTGAGATTAAAAATAAGCTTCATACAAACAATCATCAGAGTAAGACTTTTCAAACACTACACTGGAAAACAGAAAGCTTCGGAAAAATGTCTTCCAAGTCTCAGGGAAAATGATTTCCAAGTTAGAATTCTATACCCAGCGATAATATCTAAGCATAAACTAAGGACAAACAAAAGCCTTTTTCAGATACGTAAGAATTTTAAAATATTTGTCACTTATTTACTCTTTTCCGGGAAGTACAAAGGATATACTCTACAAAGCAGGGAGCAAACATGGAGAAAAGAAGAAACGGGACTTGCTAGGGCAGTAATGAAGCACAGATGAAGACCTGTGCAGAAGCTCAAATGTTAGGGCCCACGTGTTCTGCAGAGGTGTTGTCAGGGAGGCGGGGCTAACAGAATATCCAATGCCTTTGACTGTACAGAGAACATTTTCAAAGCATAACCTCTGAACCAGTTACATTCTAGGCGTCTACCTGAAGGACCAATCCCAAATGTGAAGAAAAGCTCCATGTACAAACACCTAACTCCAACACCAGTTCTAACAGCAACGCTGGAAGCAACCTAAATGGGAACTGTAAAAGGACTACCCCCTCGCTTGCTATGCAAAGCCTGGTCTGGGGTAGCACTGGTGAGACGGGATCCTGCTGCAAATACACTCTCAGGTCCGGAGCTGGACCTACAGACCCAGCATCGAAGGAGGTTTAAATGCACACTGAAGTCTGAGAGGCCCCGAAAGAGGCTATAACTGCTGTAATCATTAAACAAGTTCACAATGATTGTGTAGGAAGTTATGATATATCATAAAAGTTTCCCTCTATTAAGAAGAAACACAGAAAAAATGTTTGGTATAATTATGTTTGTAAAAAATTGCACAGAAAACGTCTAAGTGTTAACAGGGTTAGCTCGGAAACTGGCAGGACTGCTCCCAGTCTCTGTCTCAAACTAGCTTCTTTTATCTTTCCTTCCTTGAGGCTCTGTCCAGTGCGGGGATGTGCATTGCCTTTCACTCCAGGCAGGAGACATGGGTAGAAAACAAAACAGGAAACTCAGGGTGAGATCTTCATACGTTACATTTGGATTTCCTTCCCCAGTCTGTCTGCAACCATTTTATTATTATTATTATTATTTGAGATTTCTCAAGCTAGAATGCAGCAGCATCATCAGAGCTGACTGCAGCCTCTAACTTCCAGGTTCAAGTGATCCTCCCACCTAAGCCTCCTAAGTAGCTAGGACTACAGGCATGCCCACCACCACACCAGGCTAATTTTTGTAGAGACAGGGCTCTTGCTCTTATTCAGCCTGATCTCCAATGCTTGGCCTTAAGCAATCCTGAGTGCTAGGATTACAGGTGTGGGCCACTGTGCCTGCCCTACAATAGACTTTTGATTCCTCAAATAGCTGTGTCATATAGTCTGACCAGTGGGGTTTTCCTTTTTTTCCAGGGGGTGGGGGAGGATCTTTTTTGGCTGTGTTCCAGGGGAGAAGATAGTGTGCTTACTACACTGGAACTAAGCTGGAACTTCACCCATCAGTAGCTTTTGAACATCTGCTTTTGAAAGCAGAGCTAATTCAAGGGACAGTTGCATAGAAACTTACAGTGGACACTACAAAGCTATGACAAGAAATTCTCTTACCTATAATTCTATGTGAATTATGGTCCCCCAAGGTCACAGAAAACCAATTTCCAGTAAAAATAAAGCAATTTTCTTAGAAACTCTAATGAATGGCTAAGAAATTAAGTTAAGTAGCCACAACCCTTAAGTAATACCCAAGCATAGAAAAGAACCTCAGAGCAGGAGGGAAAGGCTTCCGAGTGCGAGACACTGTCAGGTACATTAGAACCAGTGGGCCTTGGCTATGGAAAGGCAGGTTCCCCAAGCAATTTTCCAGCGCTGATGAGCTCAACGTGCTGATGAGAGCCTGCGTCTGTCAGGCAGTTTGCACACACCTAGAGCACTCGCTTTCTCTAACTGCATTTGCAGAGTGGGGCATTCAGGAGAACCCAGAACTAAAACCCATCAATAACTCTGCATAAATCAAGGACTTTGGTATAGCTTTGACAAAGGACTGAAAGTGAGTACCAAGGCACAGAAATGCAACTTAAAAGAATCCTTGACCCTCATTAATGCTACAGCTTAGAGCAGCCCAGTAGAGTTAGTATGATAGATCCTATCAGTCCTAAGCCCCCAGTGCTGGAGCCGAGCCTAGAAGCCCAGTCCTCTGATGCCTTATATGTACGTGTATAACAGTATATGCAAAACTCTGCACTGCCTGTGCACAGCGAGGGTCCCCACCAGCTAGGTCAACCAGGCACTGGATACACATAAATACCTTTTCCTTCAGCAAGCTAGGTACCTCGCAGAAGTTGTATCTTCCTATTCTAATCACCAAGAATAGTTAAGGCATTCTTCAAAGTACTCATTCGTTCATTCTTTCCTTCATTCAAGGGATCTCCCTACCAGATCAAATTATTTTAACTTGTTCCTGAAGAACAGTCTCCCACCAAAACAGAAAGTTCATTATCACTCATGAAACAACAATAGAAGCTGCTCCTGAACACTCAGACCAAAGACCAGACCTAGTAAAGGAATGAAGCATCAGGAGCAGAAGGAAGACTGGGAGGATCCTCGGCAGGCCGGGTCTCCAGCAGCTTCCCTCCACATTGACTCCCCAAGGACCTACAACGGCAAATCCGTGCCTCTTGCAAATTTCAACTGGCATGCAGCCCTCTGTAAGTTATGAGATGTCCTTGGGCCCCCACTCCATAGGTGATATGTCTGAAAGTGTGATCAGTGCTTCAAGTTTCATAGAAGCAGTGAAAGACTCAAAAGATAAACCTTAAAATTTTTCTTAACTCTTGACTCTTACCTGGCCGCGCAGTAAGAAAAAAAAAAGAGTGGTAGGGCTTTACAAAATAAAACAATACTTTTTGTTTGTATAGCAATTTCAGCTTTTTTACAGCATTTTCCCATCAATTATCCCACTTTATCCTCACCAGCTGGTCAGCAGGTGAGCACAGGTATTACCACGTCCTTTAACAGAGAGGCTACTGACCAGCACATGAGGTTACATGTAATGACTCAGGATCTAAACCCACATGGCTTATTTCTGAGCCAAACAATCCTCCTTCGGGTTCCTGGAAAAGCCTGCTATTATTATAAACACGTTCCCAAAAAACAAGGACAATGCCCAAGGCTGGACAATACTGTGGGGTTCACTTTTAGTAGCTGTTACTGTTTTTAATGAAATTTAATCATTGTACACGTCATTTAAATGCATGGTTGAACAGCTAAATGGTATTAATCATGATTCACTGAGACCTATTTTTCATAAGTGTATTTTCTGTTCAAATCAAACTTCTGCATCTCTATGAAAATTATTTCTAGGGAACCCTTTCACAAACTTCCCATTTTCTGCCTTCTTAGACAAGGTATTCTCAATCTGATTTTAATTTCCTCATTTTGTATCGTGTTGTGTTGGTCTCCAAATTCCCTTTTCTAGGAATAACACTGAGTGCAAATCTAATCCCCAACTCCAGTGTAAGGTTAACCATATAGGTGGCTCTGGACAAACTATTATATCCATCCTGACACTCCTTAAACACACATCCCTGCAGAAGGCTCAGCTGTGGTTATCTCTTGATCGCTTGAGATTGTTCCGAGTTCTTCCTCTATATGGTAATTGCTGTACTTCTGGAAACTTCCTTATCATCAATCTCTACCCTCCAAAGCAAAATAATGTATATAAAAGTAATTGCTGAAATATTATGTAAAACATAATACTGTTATACAAATTTAAGGCAGCATTCCTACTACCAGGTTAGGTCAATCTTTGGGGGGGGGGGGTTCTGAGGTGGGAAAGCAAATGTCTAACAGCCAACGGGTGAAATCAGAATGACACTCCTTAAACACACATCCCTGCAGGAGGCTCAGCTGTGGTTATCTCCTGATCGCCTGAGATTGTTCTGAGTTCTTCCTCTACGTGGTAATTGCTGTACTCCTGGAAACAGTATTATGCCCACCTCAACTGATCTGAAGTGCAAGGATTTTACCGTGCACTCCTCTTAGACTTTTCCCTCCACTCTGCTCTGAAGAATCAGGCTTTCTCAAATGGACTCACCAATTCCTACACTAAGTAGGCTTCTCTTAAGGGTGGTGGGGGTGTCATTAAGAATTATCAGTACTAAAATACCACTAATCTCCACCAGCCTTTCTTCCCTCAGCAAAAACTTTAACATTTTTTCAAAACCCCTATGAATACTAATAAGACTTAACAAAGGTTCGTAAAACCTAAAATCAAGGTCAGCTATGGGTTCCCATTATGTACTTTCTCATTGACCCAGTATTTGGGTCAGGCAAAATGTCCCTTTAACAGAATCACCTTAGACTGAATGTTTTGCAGGGGGGATCCTTCAGCCTACCTGGTCCTGAAGTGAGACTCAGAAAAAAACAACACCCCCTGCCTTTTTACTTTGAATAATTATAAATCTAAAGAATAATACATGTATAATGAACACTCATTTAGGCTCATTATCAACATTTTGTGACATTTTCTCTTTTTCCTGGGTCACTTGAGAATAAGTTGAATACACAATAGTAGGTCCCTTTAAAACACAAAAACAAAGACAATCTCTTCTAAAACCACACTCGTGGTTTAACAATGATAAGATACCGATACCGTGATTATAGAGGTCCAGATAGTCTCAACCATATCCCGTCGCGCCTTCCCCTCAGTTCTAGGCTCCAATCAGAGAACACACACAGAGGTTCCTTGTCACGCACTCTTAATTTCTTAGTTTACTGGAGTTTCTCAGGCTTTCCCCCCACCTCCAATATTGACATTTTTGAAGAGTTCAGTCCAGTTTCCTTAGAGAATATCCCTCAATTTGTTTTTATCTGAAGGCCGGGTATGCTGGCTCTTGCCTGTAATCCTAGCACTTGGGAAGCCAAAGAGGGTGGATTGCCTGAGCTCACAGGTTCGAGACCAGCCTGAGCCAGAGCAAGACCTCATCTCTAAAAAATAAGCGGGCATTGTGGAGGGTGCCTGTAATCATAACTACTTGGAAGTCTGAGGCAAGAGTAAAATTCTTGCCTGAGCCCAAGAATTTGAGGTTGCTGTGAGCTATGATGCCACAGCACTCTACCAAGGATGACAAAGTGAGACTCTGTCTCAAAAAAAAAAAAAAAAGACTTCTTCTATTAGTTTTATTAATCACTATTGCTTTTTTCTTTAAAGAGTTTCCCCTCCTTAATTTTGCAGTGTTTATTGATTTATTAAAACCCAATCCTGCCATTATTCACAGTAAGGCTCATGTTGTCTCACACCCGGCCTGTAGGAGCCCTCACGCAGGACAATACAGCTTTTAAATGGAGCCTTCTGGGAGCCTGTAAAGTCTGGGCAGGCCCAGAAACCCCTTGTCAGGATGAGAGCCCCACTGCCACCTACCTGTACTCTGACACACTAGCTACAGCTTCATGTGGAGTCCCACACTATCATCTCTGAGACTGTCTGGAATTCCCCAGGTCACACAGTGTCACCTCTGAGACTGTCTGGAATTCCTCAGCTTTCTGACTCTGGTGACCCCTTCACACCCGACAGCTGCTGACAGGTAGACCTTTCTCATCTTCCCACTGCCTCCCAAACCTGGCCCTGTCTGCCCTGGGCCTTCCTCCCCTCTAATTCAGATAACCATGTAAACGTACCATCGTCTCCCTCATGTGAAGTACCAAGGACAGGGACTTGGCCAAACTCGCTTCTACTTGGTACCCATGAGTTATCAGGCAAGTCCCTTAACTCTGAACCAGCTGCAATTTTCTCCCACTCCCTGTTGTGAGAATTAAATGAAAACAAAACAAGGGCACAGAATTTGGCTCTACTCTAAGTCTACTTCCCTCCCTCTCTCCCAAACACCCCACTATCTGGAGAGAAATGTTCCTAAAACACAGATGCAATCACATAGTGCCCCTGCTAAAACCTGTCCTGGCTTCCTGTGGCCCAAAGGCAAAGCCCAACCTCCTTCAGTGTGCCGTAACCTAGCTATCTGGCCACCTGACGCACAGGATGCCATGCCCGGGCACATCTTCACCTCATTCCCAGATTCCCTTCCACACCCTGGAGACACTCTCCCTCTCTCCATCTCCACCTGGCAAACTTCTGCTCATCCTTTTGACACCTGACTCAGAGGCACCTCCACAGGGCAGCTGTGCCCAGCATATGTGCCACTGTCCTCTGTACTCCATGGCAACCCAGCTCACACGTCTACTACAAGTAGAAGGTGGTCTGCTGGGTGACATGTCTTACATGCCCGGGTATCCTCAAAATTGATCACTATGCCCACACAGGGTAGGTTCTCCAGAGACCTCTGTTCAAGAAATAAAGCAACCTGCATGCTTATGAAATCACATCAACAATCTAATCTGCTGCTTCACAGTGTGAGAACGTGCTGTCTTCTTCTCAGTAAGAAAACCATTTAGAAAGTTAGAGTTTATAAAGTCATGTAAAAATGCATGTAACCAATGTTAGATAGAAGGAGACAGGAATACTAAATATGTAGACAGCCCCAGCAGAGTTATGTAAGAAAAACATGCATAAAGGAGATACAGAAATATTAATAGAACCATGATTTCTAAAATCTTCCTCTTTTCGCATTCTTTCAATGTGTCTATAATGAATGTTCAGTTTCTTTAAAATAAAAACAGTAACAAATAAAAAGGAAAATTTTACTGACAATAAGAAACTGGGAGACAAGCAGAAAATTATGTAAAATCAAGTTCTGACAAGTGAAGTTCTACACGATTCAACAGGATAGCGTGAAGTTATTTTGGTAATGGAACACGAGCCATGTTGGGGAAGACTGATAAGGCTGGCAGGCGCTCACCAGAATATTAAACTCTCTTGGCACGGAGGGCACCTGCAAGACTTTAACTGCTACCTAGGAAAGTAGGGAAGAACTAAGGAAGGTTAGAAAATCCAGTGACGCTTTTGCTTTATAAGACCGAACTTGTGCCAGGGTGGGGATCCAGGAGGCTGATCACTACTGTATCACGGCTGGGCCACCAAGCAGAGGAAGCGCTTTGGTCTTTCTAATCCGTGCACTGCAGAAGAGCTGATGGTGGCGGAGCAGCACCAAGGCCGCTCTGCCGCTGCATGTGCACCGTATTGTCTCAGTGAGCCCTCAGCCTCAGATGTCACCTGGACGTAACCCTGCCCCCAATGGGCTGTGTTCCCAAGTGTTCAGAGCAAAAATAAAAAACAAAACGCATCTTTCCAGTTTAAGAGAATCATTTCACTGAATACTCCATTTCAGATTATTGCATTAGCCAGCTAAGTGCCCTTGCTGTTAACATAATCTCTCTCTCTTCTCAAAGGTTTTCAAGTCTAGGGTCATGGTAGAGAACATAAAACACACCCAAACATGCATCGCACTTTATTGCTTAGTTGCTATTAGATTAACTCCAATTACTAATGTGACAGCTGAAAATGTGTAAGTTATTGGTTCTGCTCCACTAGCATGAGGCTGTCTGTTTATCCCTGGACTAAAGTAAGCCTTCTTTTTCTTTTTGGGAGTTTCCTACAGGAAGCTTAGAACACCAGTGATTCTAAAATGTGTCTGCCCTTTTTATATAAAAAATGTATTTACATTTTAATAGTTGTAACAAGATGGGAAGAGATTGTTTTCAGGATAAACTCATGTCCCAAAGAGAAAAGCTATGATGTGACTAACATGAGCTGATCAAGGTATCGAAAGCTTGGCAGCCTCCAGTATAAGCCCTGCAATGGGTATTCCCTGGGATATGGAAAAAGTGCTTCCCAGAAATTTGTAATCTAGAAACAGAATACGTCCACTTCCCTTTCCACTTCCTTTCCCAGTGGCTTATCATTGTGTGGCCACATCTGATGGGAGCCTGCTTTTCTTCCCAACCTGATCATCTCAAAGGATGATTATTTTTCCAAGCTGTTATGTTCCGTGAACCAAAGAGTACACAACCATCAGATGCACGAACAGTGAGATCCATTTTCATAATTACTGCTGCATACTTGCTGGAACATTTTTCTTAGAAACTCTATTTTGAGTATTGGCATTAAGAGAAACATTAAGTACATACACTATTATCGAGTTTAATGTGATGGTAAAACCAAGTTCACTTGAGTATGTTACCTAGGAGGTTATATTCTAAAGCTCCACTCTCTTTCCCTAGAGTTTAATGATGATTGCGTAACTGCAAGAGTATCTACCAACTGACAGGCCTTAACTGGCGCCTCTAATCACACAACAGCCAATTCTGGTCTGGAGGGACTGTACTTTCTGTATCCTGTCTCTGGGCCTTTTCATCCATCCCATAGCTTTAACTACCATCCAGAATGTGGTAATTCACAAGTACAGTAGAACCTCCATAGTTGACCACCTCCCTACATTGACCATCTCCTTAAGGTGACCTTTAAAACGCTCAGAGACTGGACATGCACCACATGTACGTCTCAGTACAGTGGACTCTGCATGCTGACCAGTCTGTCACAGTGCCCGGGATGGTCATCTGACAGAGTTCTCCTGCATATACTCTGTAGCTCTGTTTTTCCAATGTTAGACCTGTACTGCTAACTGTCCTGGATATTACCACTTTGATATCTCACAGGTACCTTGAACTCTATGTGTTTAATTCACATAGAGCTTTCCTTCCTACCTTGTAATTACCCCAGTTCAAAATCCAGTCTTTGAAATCCTTCCCTTCTATTCTTATTCCCGACATGAAATCTATTACCAGGTTGCATCAATTTGGCCCCTTAAATATTGCTCAAATCTGTTTCTTCCTATCCTTTGGAGTTGACTAGCTTAGCTTGAGGTCCTCGTTACAGCACTTACTACATAAAATACAAGTTTCGACGAGGTGGTTTTAAGGGGCTTTCTGCAAAGTCAAGGTTCAGACCTATCTCACTCACCTCTGGTCCTCTAGTACCTAAAACACAGTAGGCCCCTAATTCACGTTTGTTAAATCCGTTTTCATTGGATAAGTAAGAGTCTAGAGATCAAAGCATGATGACACCACCACATTCTCTTCCCATTTCTGTACTTTACACTGACAAAGCCCCTATATACACCCAATTTTCACACTCAAACTCCTTAAAACAGATAGAAGAAGCATCATTAGCTCTATTTTGCCAGTAAAGGAACTGAAGCCCCAAGGAGTCAAATGATCTACCCAACACACGGGCTACACAGTCAGTAAGTGGAGGTGCTTCTGTCTCATCCTGACCTCAGTGTTCTGTCCACTACCAGGGAGGTCTGTGTTTTTACAGGGGTCGTACCCTCCCTCTCTGTACAACGGTTCAGAGAGAAGCTGATGAAGATTTGGTGGCAATGATGTTTAGACAGCAAATAGAACTCTGGCCTGTGCGACTTTAATAAGGTTCCTTTGAATTCTGATTCCCTGGGCAGCTGTAAAGCTGCAGAGCTGGTCTCGGAGGTCTCTGCTGTCACCTTGTCTCTCTTCTACACTCAGTGCAGCCCCCCCCCAACCTCCTACCCCCTGCGCTTGCCTGACCAAGCAATTCCTCAAGCTTCATCTGCCATCCAAGGGGCAGCACAAAGCCTTCAAAGCCTTTTCCAACTCTTGTGTCATGTCTAGTGTCTGAAATCTTTGTGTCCTACTGGGAAGTCTTCTTGCCAAAACAGTTAAAACTGACTCTGAGTCTCCAGACCAAATTTCTATTTGGAGGAAATATGGAGGAAAGAGGAAGAAGCTGCCTGACTGCAGAAATAGAGAAATCCAGAAGGTGGGACAGTTTACAGGACAGCTCATCCTCCTGGAAGGAGCTTAACCAGGACAACTAATTGGATCTTACAAGCTACTGGCAGGGGAATCAGTGACAAAAGGACTTCTCTGGAATTACACACTTGACACCATGTGCACAGGTAAAGACTGTGGATCCTACCTGGATGAACCAACTATAAAAAAATGGGCGAAGAGGACACTATAAGGCAATCTGTGAAACGGTAATTGCCAATACTAAAGAATTATTGTCTATTTGGCTAAATACCAATAGCATTATGATTGCCCAATAAAGTGTCCACAGTTTTTAGAGGCATCCTAAAGTACGCAGTGATGAAATCACGCTGCCTGGGATTTTTTTTTTTAAAATACTTCAAAAAGAACAAAAAAGAAAGAAATGAAACAAATACAACAAATCTTGATAATTATTAAATCTGGGAGGGGCACACGAGAGTTCCTTATACCAGTTAAGATACACTTGAAAATTTTCAGAGTAAAAAATTATATTCTGAATCCTTTCTTCCAAGGGTCCTATTCTACATTAAAGTAGTAATTAGACTTAACAAGTTTTAACCGTTAATAATTTTTGCTAAGGTTCACACTCTATTTATTTTAAGATTCTAGCTTCCAGAAGATTATCAAAGAATGATGGCCCCAGTCGAGATTTCTGGCAACACAATAAATGAACAACACGTTTGAGTTTGGTTTTTGTGAACAATTTCTGCTATTACCTCTGCCACTACTGAGAAAACTTACAAGCTATTTTTAGCCACAGGATCTTGCTTAGATAAGCTGATGACTCAAGCTGCATCTCTAAGTATCATGGCTTACCAAGTCTGGGATTCCCAGTAACTGGGTGGAGCTGCAGAAACAAAGCAGTTCCTCAGTGTTGGGTAAATCTGTAACTTGTGCTCAGCAGAACCCACAGCTACCTACTCCTCAGTAGGAAGATTTCCCAATGCGGCTCGGCACCTGTAGCACAGCGGTTATGGCGCCACCCACATGCACCAAAGTAGATGGGTTCGAACCCAACCTGGGCCAGCTAAACAACGACAACTGCAACAAAAACAACAACAACAACAAAAACAGCCAGGCATTGTGACAGGCTCCTGTGGTCCTAGCTACTTGAGAGGCTGAGACAAGAGAATCACTTAAGCCCAAGAGTCTGAGGTTGCTGTGAACTGTGTCAGGGTGACAGCTTGAGACTGTCTCAAAAAAAAAATTCCCAACGCACAGGCTTTTCTGAGGACGAAACTTAGGCAAATGCCCTAAACTGTCAGTTTACTACTTAAAACGTGCTGTTTCTCAAGCCGGCCTCCCACAGAGTCCACGTTGGATTCTCAGTGATAACAAAGTATTTCCCACAACCCAGGCGGTGCGGGCAAGCCTTTACAGAGCATGAAAAAAGGTGTAAGGCTGGCTTCTTTGGGAGGGCTGAAGAACCTGAAGGAGAACGCAGGGAGAACACCGACACAGAGGACGAGAAGGTTGAGGACGTCACTCTGTATGACAGCTTTTCTTTGTAGAGCTAAGGAAGCAGAGGAGAGCACAAACTGGGAAGAGTCCAATTAAGAGACCAGCTGCCTGTAGGGGCACACGTGGAAGTTTAGGAAGGAAAGGGGACCACAGGATAAACTAATGGGATCCAACATCCGATGGGATGAAGACAGCACTTTAAAAATCCTCAGTGAATTTTTCAGCCCCTTTCCAAAGGTTCTATCAGAAAGAAATGTCTCTTCTGGAAGGAACAAACAGGATAAAGGGATGAGACCCAAAGAGCCTGGCTGTTCCATCAGCACAGGAGCAATGCAAACAAGTGATCTCAAAAACATCATAGTATTTCCTATATTGTCCTGCCAGAATCAAGGCGAGAAATCAGCCTCTTCTACTCCTATTGCATTAAAGAGTTGAAAGTAAACATTTTAACATTGAAAACTTCTGCTAATTATTTTAGGAAATAATTCCAGTGATCTTCCTACTTAAAAATTCTGTCAAGGTAAAGGTCGGGGGGGCGGGGGGGGGAAGAGTGTCACGTGAATCTGACAGAAAGGCAGAGATAATGAAAGGGGAATGAAGTTGATTTTTAAAAAATACCTTGAAGGTACTAGAGAAAATCGATAGGGCAATATGTAACTCCAGAGAACAGTGATCTTATGTGGGTTGGTGAAGGACTACAAGGGGATAGAAATGCTTTCTCTTGCTTGCTTTGCTAGGGATTAATAGAAAGAAGGAAAAGGGGGAAAATGTATCATGTGAAATGGAGCTTTCCCTCTAAGAGAGGGAAAAAGCCTGTACAAGCTTCTGGATATGTGTCAAGGGAACGAATGATATTTTAAAAGTTTGGCCGGAAACCAAAGAGCTACACCCACACACACAGCTTAAGCGCTTCCAACACACTAACTAGACCACGTATTTTCCCAGCTGGGAGGTACTGGCAGGGTTTGAAAATTCTGAGATGGGTGGGGCTGCCTGGCCATACTGCCTGAGAACATTCCCAGATGAAGGTGGAGAGATCTGACTGTACTCTGAAGAAATCTTCACCTGCAGCCTCAGTCAAAGGACCCCGGGCAAGACGAGAAACAAACACAAAGGGAAATTAGAGCGAGGAATAGTTTACCTTGGGAGAACAGTTGAAATGCATACCGGGTACTGGGAGTGTAGTTACATACATTGTAATACACCGATACAGGTACAGCGTGCCAACTATGCAGAAAAATCTTCTGCTAATAATAGACCTAGAAAAAGGGAAAAACAGGGCAGATTCTCAGTCAAGAAATTCCGCAGGTTCATTTACGTTTTCAATGACACAACAAAACAAATCCAAAAAACTGCTTGAGTGTTTGAAACCAGAATGAATACGCAATGAATAGAACTATAGCTGAGAGCAGATTAAGACAAAAATTTGAAGAATAACGTTTTGCTGTGTTCTTTTTAAAAGAAACGTTAACTGGCCCAAAGAGCTTAAACCACTCTACATTGCTACTAACTCGTCTTTACAAGGCCTTGGACTTGAGTTGACACTGAGCTGATGTCTAAGGAGAACCCACTCTTACTGGTCTAAACTCACTCATAGACACTGTTTATTGAATGTAGGCGTAAGAGGCAGGTGGATCTGGTGTGGAGGTAGAGGTGGCAGGTGATGCCAAGGGGTGGGCATCTGGTGGCCAAGGCCATGCCCCCCATCCTCAGGGACGGCATAAGCTCTCTATGACAGGAGCAGCAAGGAGCCAGCCAGAGGAGGGGTGGCCATGCTCCTAGAACCCTGGGCAAGAAGCAGCAGATGAACTTGGCCCAGGGGCCTGGGGTGGGAGGAATGGGGTGAGAGTATTCAGGGGGAAGTGTGGGCAATCACATCTGTAGGGTAGAGACTGTGGTGGTGGCTGCCTGGCCTTGGCACCGGGGAAAACAGCAGAGCAGTCTTTATCTGGCTGTCCCACCCCAGACTGGTTTACATCAGTGGTGCCACACCAGTTGCCAGAGCCTCGGCTGCCTGACATGCTGGAGCCCTCGTCTTCCCAGTGACTGGCCCGGCTGAAGGCCCTGGTGCTCAGGTCCTGTGTGTGTGTGTGTGGGGGGGGGGGGACACCCAGCAGAAACCCACCAGCAGGGTGGTAGACAGCAGTTAAACAATTAAAGAGTCTTTTCTAGCATGAAAGGGAATCTTCCAAAAATGACAATGGCCTTAGAAAAGAAAATTTAAAACTCAGAGGCTACCTAATGAGTCAGAACCATTAAACATTTTACTTCCCCAAACTGATTCTCTAGTACATGATGCCAAGGAAATCACCTATCTGAAAGACAAGCCAACCCCTACCCTACCTGGTCTTGAGAGAGACTATTTACTTCTGAGTCTCAATTTCCTCATTAGTGAAATAGAGATAATAACATCGGAAATAATGCAGAAAGAATCCTTATCATATAGTAGGCACAAACGGTAGTAATCAATTAACTGGATGAGTAAGTAGAGGAATCAAAATGAAAGCAGGAATTAGAAATAGTTTTTATTAGCGGCTCTAATGGAATTATCTGATATATACATATATTGAAATTATGTGATACACACATATATTATAGTGAATATATTGAGTTTGATAACTTTTCCTAATATCAAATTGCATACAATGACCAGGCACAGTAGCTCAGGCCTACAATTCCAGCACTTTGGAAGTCTGAGGTGGGAGGACTGCTTGAGGCCAGGAGTTCAAGCCCAGCCTGGGTAAGATAACAAGAGCTTCTTTGTCTCTACACAAAATTAAAAAATTAGCTAGGCATCATAGCACACACCTGTAGTCCTAGCTGCTTGGGAGGCGGAGGCAGGAGGATCTTTTGAGCCCAGGAATTTGAGTTTACAGTGAACTACAATTGTGCCACTACACTCCAGCCTGGGCACCAGAGTGGGACTCTGTCTCTTAAAACATTCCACATCATTTTGTACAATTTAACCTCATTTACGTAAACCTTAGTGTATCCTTAGACAGGAATGCTCTTCACTCTCTACTGTTCTCCTGTTTTACCCCAGGTCAGAGCACAGTACCTCTTCTTCAACCTTGAAGAATTCAGGTTTTCCTTGATCTGGGGTAACCTGAGTTAATCAAACAAGGAATCTCAGAAACAGTGGATTGCCTTTCCTTTTAAAATACTGAATGTTTAATCACTCCATCCTCATTTAGTGTAGCTCTCTTTGTATGCAGGATGGGAATGCCTACTTTAGTACGGGAAGTCAGAAGAGAGTTTGTCTCATTTCTAGTTCTTAACAAGAAGAACAAAGAGCTATGTCACTTGTGTGATTAAAAATTAATTTTAAAAATCACTCATGCAACAATGTTAGCATTTCATTTGTACCTGAGAAGTCCATGTAAGTTGCTTAGGTTTTATGAGTAGGATCTGGGTGTCTTCCTACCCAGATTTAGGAAACTGGGTCAAATCTAATTTACCACACAAGTCATCTTTCCTTATCTTCTCTTAGTTAAGCTGTGTATGTCACCTTCAAAGATAAGAATTTATCTAGCATACAGCGGTCTTGACAAGGCATATGCCCCTAATTCCAAGTTGACGATAAAAAGCACAAAATAATTAAACCATATGAAGAGGCACAATACTAGAGAAAAATACTGGCCTCTAGGTGTCTTTGCCAAGAATACCAAAGAGAATACCTCAGTGCTTTTTACATCGTAAGGTATAATGGTCAGCTTTCTTAAAAAGAAAATGCCCATTCTGCCATCCTGCTCACACAAAGTATCTGCAACCTCACTTGGACTACCCAGAAACATCTATACCAGCCCCCATCAACAAATATCAGTGACCATATAAAATTCTTTCCCTTAACTATTTGACATTTGATTTGTTTCCCAGAAATGGTAGATTTTTTGCAAGCAAATGAGCTAGGCATCAGGGCAGACTTCCTGATGCCAAGATGACCATCCTCCACAACCTACCCCCAATTTAAGTGGCTCCTTATGAGATATATCATGACCTGCCCTAAGACACGTGGTCCTTCCTTTATAAGTCCATTATCTTCTGGGCAGCACCTGTGGTAGGGTGCCGGCCCCACATACCGAGGGTGGTGGGTGTGAACCTGGCCCCAGCCAAACTGCAACAAAAAACCCAAAAAATAGTTGGGCATTGTGGCAGGCACCTGTAGTCCCAGCTATTTGGGAGGCTGAGGCAAGAGAATTGCTTAAGTCCAAGAGTTGGAGGTTGCTGTGAGCTATGAGGCCAAGGCACTCTACCGAAGGCAATAGAGTAAGACTCTGTCTCTTGAAAAAAAAAAAAAAGTCCATGATCTTTAGCCAGAGAGATAGATTTGAGGCTTCTCCTATTTTCCTTAATAAGACATCTGTATGGCTCGGCGCCTGTGGCTCAAGTGGCTAAGGCGCCAGCCACATACACCTAAGGTGGTGGGTTCGAATCCAGCCTGGGGCCCGCCAAACAACACTGATGGCTGCAACCAAAAAAAAAAAAAAATAATAAAAATAGCTAGGTGTTGTGGCGGATGCCTTTGGTCCCTGCTACTTGGGAGGCGGAGGCAGGAAACTCACTTGAGTCCAGGGGTTGGAGGTTGCTGTGAGCTGTGATGCCACAGCACTCTACCCAGGGGGACAGGGTAGGCTCTGTCTAAAAAAAAAAAAAAAAAAAGACATCTGTAGTATTAAAAATTTCTTGGCAATCTTCATCGTCACAATTGGATCTCTGTGTGAGGAGCAGCTGGCTCTAGACTGAAACCCCCTTGGATTTTAACAGCACACCTAAGAAAACTCTCACATCTAGATCTGTTGAACTCCCAGTAGAAGAAAGGTAAAGATTACTATCTTAAAATCACATAGCCTGATTATTTCATGGTATACAAAAGGTACACACACATATGCAAGCCCTGCACCAATGACTACTTTCATACGTCAAACTCAAGTCACAAGTGAGTCCCAATGAAATGACTTCAGAATTATCTGGGAATGAGGTATATAAAAGAGGAGAAAAGACAAATCCATAAGATATCTTAAATGTAAACATCGAAAGCTCACTCACATCTACTGCTTGACTTGTAGTGAAAAAGTCAAACGAAGCTTGGCATAGGGATTTGTCGATGTTAACAGTAAGCCTGTTGGACGTGGTTGTTTTAAAGAATTTTCTGATCTTTGGTATGTATTTTTTTTAATTTAAAACTAATCCTGTGACAGATTATGATCTTTGGCATTTAATCCTTTTGAAATTAAGCTTAGAATGTCTTTAATATACAATGTTAAATAAGGATTTCCTACCACAAACTTTAAAAAGCAGAGTATAATAGTGTTTCAAAGAATCGTATGCGCTTTTGGCATTCATTTCCTCAAAGAATGACACACATTTAGGAGTTTTTTTAACAGAATTCTTATTCACTTAAAGGCATAAAAGTTCAAGCTGTGTTTTTCAAACACAAACACAGAATAAATGTTAATGAGATATTGCTAGAGACCAGCAGATGTCAACAGTAAGATGAATGACACAATTTTCAAAATCACAATAGTGTTCTTCTCACATGGGACGGACCCCTCCTCCTCCTTCCCTATTCTAGGGAAGCCAGTTTCCATCTGCTCACGCTTTAACAAGCATCCTCGCAGAGACCTGTATTTGGTCAGTTATAAGTGTCTTGAGCACTGGGCTCATTACCATTTTTTCTGAGAGAACAAGAAACATACTTGTTCAATTTGATTACAAGGAAATATGAATAAAAGTATTAACATTTTATAGATAATTATAGTAACCCTCCATAGTTGACTACCTCCCTACCCTGACCACCTCCTTAAGCTGACCTAATTTCCTTTTTTTTTTTTTTTGAAACAGAGCCTTAAGCTGCCATGGAGTGCCGTGACATCATAGCTCACAGCAACCTCCAACTCCTGGGCTCAAGCAATTCTCCTGCCTCCACCTCCCAAGTAGCTGGGACTACAGGCGCCCACCACAACACCTGGCTATCTTTTGGTTGCAGCCCTCACTGTTCTTTGGTGGGCCCAGGCTGGATTCGAATCCACCAGCTCAGGTATATGTGGCTGGTGCCTTAGCCGCTTAAGCCACAGGCGCTGAGCAGGTTGACCTAATTTTCATAGACCAGATAAGACACACGTCCTTCTCAGTACAGTAGGCCTGGTTCCTTATGGTGACCACCTCCACTGTTAACTAGTGTGTTACATACAGTCCCTTACGGGTCTATTCACGAAAGTTCTACCACATTAAGAATTGCTAGAATAGTATGTTATGTCCACTAACATAACAGTGGTTTTACCCAACTTTTTAATACCCTTTTTTTTTTTTCCAAAGGAAAAGGTGCTCAGAACTTGATTAACTACCACCCAATCCGACTTTTTAAAACAGCCAGACTGTAATGTTTTTAGCATTTGCTACGATGATCTAAAATACTAAAGGAACAATGGTGAAAGAAATTAACATACTGAAAAGTGAAAGTAAAGTATTATAACCCTCTGTTTGTTTCCCACAAGTTGTCTCTATCAGTCAATCTGCAGCAGGTAGGCGCAGATGATTCTCTCAGTGCCCAGACCTGGCTGTCTAGCACTTTCTGGAAGCTGCTGGCTTTTATAAACAAACAGGCCCTGACACACAGCAGTGAAACTGAGCAGCAATTTGAAACGAAGCCTTAATAAACTCAAGTGCACACGTGTAGCTTTGACACAGAATTAGAGAGACCCAAAGCTCCTTAAGTGGAGGCCGGTGAAGATCGCAGCCCCTGCTCAGTGACTCCATGGAAACATGGCTCACATGGATAGCTCACATCACTGAGCTTTATCTTTATTTTGACACTAGATGCACCTTTAACAAAGACTCACCTGGTGACCTTGACCATCTCAACTGATTTTCTCCAAAATTGGCTTCCTCACCAGCCAAAGGAGGAAAAGTTCACCACTTGCTTGTGAATCAGAGAAATAGGATTGAAAAATGACTATGAAAAAATGACTATGAAATAGTACCAGCAATAGGCACATGAATACTCATTTTTTTCTTAATATAAGAGGTTAGAAAAATAAAGTAATTTGGAGCCAACCACCATACTATCTGGAAGGGAAAGAGAGTTTCTTCTGAGGTATTTCCTCTGGCATGATACTAACAGCAGCAGCAACTGTTCTGCCGAGATTCTCCCATGGGCCAGGCTCTGTGCCAAGTTGGCAACGCGTGACTATGATCCTTATTTTACAGATGGGAAAACTGAGGTTCAGAGAGTTTCAGCGGAAATACGTGTTACATAAGACAAAAACATTCAGGAAATTGCTGCAGATTGTGTAAGAAATCCTAGTTTTGATTGCCTACGGATGAGGCAACATCCTATCACATTTTAGTTACATTTCAAAATCGACTTAACTCTGGTTTTTCCCTGGTAGTTGTTCTATGTCGTATTTCATACTGAACAGAACTCTACAAAGTAAGTGTATTGAAAATAATATTGAAGTACTGAAAAAAATCCTCCTAGTATCATGCAGGTATCAAATTAAATGTATCCTGTTTTGCATTAAGCTTTACGGTCTGTGCCCTGTCGGATTTGCTAGTTACCCCCCTCCCCATTCGTTCAGTAAGTCATTCTGAAAGAGAATCCATTTCTTAACATCCCACCTCACCAGAACTTCCACAATGACATTCTGTTGTCTCTTACCTCCTACTGTGGTCTAAAGCGTAATCACCAGTATTAGGGCGTAAAGTTTGGACTTTGTGGCCTTGTAGATAAGACCCCCAAGAGCCAGCAGCCCCTTCCACCACGTGAAGGTGCAGCTAGAAGGCACCACTATGAACCAGGAAGCTGCCCCTCACCAGATACCAATTAGCCTATGACTTGATCTTGGACTTCCATTCTCCAAAACTGTGAGAAATTAATCTCTATTCTTTATACAGTACCCAGCCTATGATATTTTATTATGGCAGCTTGAAGGGACTAAGGCATCTCTATCAAATCCATTCTGCATAGAGCAACCAGAATTATTTCTTTGAAATAGTGAACCAGAGTATGTCCTTCAAGGCCTTCCAATGGTTGTGAAAGGTACTTTGAGAAATCCAAATCCTTTGCCAAGATGCTAAGGCCCCAGATCTAGCACTTCTCTCCAGCCTCCCTCCTCCCCCCTCCTCACCATTCTCTAAGCTCCACTGTCAGCTGGCGCTGCACTTGGTGCTCTCTGAAGACACCGTGCAAAGTCCCTCACGCCTTTGGTAGGATTCTGTGCCAGCCATTCTCTCTGCCTGTCACTGACGTTGTGCCCAGTGTCATCTCCCACGGAGATCGCCTGCTGTGGAGAGTCCCTACTCCTCCCCACCCAACCCATCTATTTTCATTTCTTCACAGCCCTCCCAGCAATGTTCCCCACCCCCACATTCCCACATTCTGTTGAAGCTAACTCCAAAGAGATTCTACAATCTGTTTTCCTCCCTTTAATCTCTTGCTACTAACCCCTGAATTCTCTGAATTGGGCCAATTGCTCCCAAGGTCCTTCAACTCCCTTCAACATGATGCCTCCTTAGTCTTCTCTTGAAACATGAACCCCACTACCCTGAACAAAAGGAGTCAGTTATCATTCCCTAAACTCAAATGTTTCTTGCCATTGCCCGCCAATATTGTTCCTTGGCCTCCCCTAATATCCTGTCTGCTGTAATCCTATCTCCACAAGCCTTCCTGATGTCCTCAACTGGACAGAACTACTTTGTTTTTCCAATCGCTTCAGAACATTGTTTCTACTGTGTAGCTTTAATAGGGAGACTGGAATCACCACCACCAAAAGGGGTGAAGTCTTATCCCCTTAGAGGAAGCGCTCAGGAAGAGCTGTGCTGACTTGTCTTTTAGTCCCAGGGAAACTTACAGTGGCGCCTGTAGTGAGATGGGTGGTCCTGGCAGGAAGGTGCATCTCTGTGCTTCAGAGCTCCACTTCCTGCTCCCTGATAGCCCTTTCCTACTTCTTCCTACAGATGTTTGTCCTTTAAAACCCTCTCATACATCTGTAGGAAGAATCTCACTGTCCCTCTACTCTGCATCCTTTCTGAATTCACAATTTCATTTAAAATGGAACAGAGACCACTCCCTTTGTCCAACCAGGACAGTACACCCCCTGGTGACTGGGCACTGTGAGCTGGTGTCCCTCCACCTCTCTTCCCCCTCCTACCCTCCTCTTGTTGTCCTGGAGGGCCCTCCCCCATCACCACCTCAGGCCGCTTAAATGGCCACTGTGCCAAAACCCAGGTCCCAAGACTTTGAATTAGCTGTTCCTTTCATTAATGACATTGTCAGGCGGAGCCTGTGGCTCAAAAGGGTAGGGCGCCGGTCCCATATGACAGAGGTGGCAGGTTCATACCCAGCCCTGGCCAAAAACTGCAAAAAAAAAAAGACATTGTCAAGTTTAAAAAAAATTCTTTTTTAGGCCCTATGTAAAGAATCTCCAAGGTAGCAAAAAAAAAAAAAAAAAAAAATCTGCAAGATAATGCAATAGTTAAGTTCAGGAAAGGATCCCAACTTGTTTGAGGAATTTACAAAGAAGAAATCACATTGTACAACTGCCCCTGCTCTACTGCCTTTTGAAAAAATATTATTTCCTGATTATGTACAGATTATAACGGAACAAAAAAAATGTTACCCTATCAAGATATGAAAGAAAGCATCAGTCCAATCCACTTGAGATAGTAAGAATTAAAATCAAAAATCCTCCAGAAACTGCTATATAAAACTGTGCAAACAAAAGGAGCAACATTTCTTAGTTGCCATTTTAGGCTATCAACACAAATAATCTATGTATACAACAGAAGGGCTCTGATGGCCCTTCCAGAAAGAGAGTTGCAGAACTGCTCTGAAGGGTGGATAGGCACTGGCATCTGTTCCTGGCTTCCCGACGGTGACTGTAGTTATAGTCAGCAATGAGGTGTGTAGCACGGTTTCCAGGATAAGTTCGCAAACTTAATTGTCTGACCTCGTACTGTAGGGATATTTAGCAATGAGGTGTATAGTAGCACTTTTTCTAGGATGAGTTCACGAACTTAACTGTCCAACCTCATACGTGGACATATGCCTATGTAACTATTATATCTGAGTATACAGAACACAATTATGTATATGCACATAGTACAAATAAGCACACAGACACCTAGATCTCTCCTCGTTCTTTCCCTTTATCAAAACTTAACATTCTCAGGGGTTTGTTCAGTCACAGTTAGTGAAACTGAACAATCAATGCTCACTCTTGGGCCAACTACGATTAGCCTTCCATCACTGTCATTTTATAGAGGGTTTCTAAAAACATAATAAACAGATACATCACTAGTAGTGGCTAACATTTATTGAATTCTAAGCACAGTAACTAGCATACTGCAAAACTTAATAAATGTTAGCAGCTATTATTATTGATTCATTCTCATAACAAATACATAGGCGCTAGGCCTTGTTCTAGCACTGAACAAAAAGCCTGCCTTGTGGTGCTTATGTACTAGTAAAAGAGGTAGACAATTAAGAAGTAAATAAATAAAATATAGAGCACATTAGATGAGTAATAAAGGGTGAAGGTAAGTGAAGTGTCACCGGGGAAAGGGAGGTGACAATTTAAGGCTTAGTCAGAGCAGGTCTAGCTCTAAGAGTCCAGAAGGTAGTATGTGCTGCTGTCTGCTGATAACCAAGGGGGGTCAGGGAGCACAGTGCACGTGGCAGTGAGGTCTGGAAGGGCCTCCTTGGTCACCATGAGGACACTGGCTTTGCCACTCTATGAGGTGGGAGAAGAGTGTTGTATGCTGACTCTGTCACCAAATTTATGCTGACTGACCCTTTCACCAAACTGCATGAGGGAAGCAAAAATACGTAGTAATCCAGGTGAGAGATGACAGTGGTTCAAAACTTAGGGCAGTAATAGAGTGGTGAGAAGGGTCTGATTTGCAGAATGACCAGAGGTAGGGGTGAAAGAAAAGAGAGTGGAAAAGTAGAGGCCTACTAAAGGCTAGGAGGCCCACGTGATCTAGGAACGGAAGGGGCCAAGGAAGTCCCCAGGAGAGCATCACAGCCCCAGACACACAGGCATGGCTCAGGATCAGAGGGAAGAGAGAAACGCTGCTGGAAACAAAAAAGAAAAAACTAAGGCTGGGTACCCCTGGTCAGTGGCCTTTGGTGAAGAAACATGGCTGATGTTGGTGGCAAAGGGCATGTCCCAGGCTGGCGGTGAGTAGGGCCCACACCACACCTTGGAGGGTCTAGGACAGTAGTCAGCAAGGACAGAGCTAAGTACATTTTCTACAACCTATGAAGAAAAGCAAGATGTGACAACTATCAGAGTTGCTGGGTCCATTCTGGAGCACACACATGTCTTCCAGATGGAATAACACACAAACGTTATTAATAGAAACTGACCTGAGCTGGGCATGGTGGCTCACGCCTGTAATCCTAGCACTCTGGGAGGCCGAGGCGGGTGGACTGCTTGAGCTCAGGAGTTTGAGATCAGTCTGAGCAAAAGCAAGACACTGTCTCTAAAAATAGCTGGGCACTGTGGTGGGAACCTGTAGTCCCAGGTACTTGGGAGGCTGAGGCAGGAAGATAGGATCATTTGAGCCAAAGTTTGAGGAGGCTGTGAGCTATGACACCATAGCACTCTAATCTGGGTGACTGAGTGAGACTCTGTATCAAAAAAAAAAAAGAAAAGAAAAAAAAAACTGACCTGATCTATTTTACTCTATCTGTCTTATGCACAGGGATTCTATACCACTGTATCTGCTAAGAAAATGTGACAGGTGCCTACTATCCTGGGAAATTTCTGGACTGCATTTATAATGAAGAGCCTTCAATCCCCAAAACACGCTATTGTGGTACACTAGGCAAATCAACAGCTTCACCAAATCTCAGTTATTGTCGTTGAGAGAGGAGACTAACACCATTTATTTCAAGGATTGAGTGAATCAATGACAATCACATAGACAGTGCTTGTTACTCAAAATTCAGCTGGTTTGGCATCACTGTGATAATTTTTCACAATGTGAATGAAGAACAGAATAAAACAGACTCTGGGTCAGCACATAACTGATGGGGCTGCATGTGTGGCAGGGGGTGGCAAAGAGACAATCCCTGAGACCTCACCTCGCTTTATTCCTGGAGAGAAAAATGACACCTTACAGCCAATTAAACCATGGGAGAGGTGTTGAAAAAAGCTGCAGCAACAGGAGGGAATTCTGTCCTTTTGAGTTTTATACACAAATGGAGTTTGGCCACAATACTTTCAAAAACTGAGATGTCACTGTGTGACCAAACATCCCTCTGAGTAGAACCCCCACGCAACTGCTCTGCTAGCACAGTCTCCAACAATCCTAGATGGTAAGTAACTGAACATAAAGGTGATCTCAAGTTCCATCAGAGACTGCCTTTGTGGTCTATGGCATCAGGTTAATTTATAATAAAATGAAATGACCTTAAGAAAGGCTCTTCTGGAACTTAGAGAGACGTGATTCATATCAAATGCTCTGTATCAAGGGCTTTTCAGAACTTTGCTTACTCACTACCCTCAAAGACCAAAAAAAAGGAAAAAAATGTTGACAGTATATGTGGTCAAAAGCCACATATGCTTGGGGAATAGAAGATAGAGTATTTTGATCCAATCAACTTAATGTACAAAGAAACACTGATGGATGGAACTACAATAGAGTACAATGATAGATATTAATGGAGAGTCTAATCTATTGAATACAACACAAACTAAAACTAACCCAGTTAGTATCTGACAGAGTAGCTGCCAATCAGCACAAAGGTGTAATTTTTGGAAATTACGTTCCATTCACAAAAGAAGGGTGAATGCTACGGACAAACTTTCTTATACTGCAGATACCCACCTAATAATTAAGGCCACCAAAACCATAGCCTTTATCAAGGGTTAAAATATAAAACAAGTCTTCCCAAAGTGATCTCGGAACATAAGGTATATCATGCTAGTAAACATCTAAAAATCCATCCCAGTCCTCTCAGAGGCCGGCGTCCCAGAAAAGCCACACTGCACACTACACCTGCTCCTTCCTGCAGCGTCCACAAAGCTCCCAGATTCAGTTCCAACAGAGACTTCGCGACATAGCCTAAGCAAGACCTGTACTCACCACTTCCTTTCCCTGTTCCTTCCCTTTCCACACTGATTTTCAAAAAACCTACTCAGTGTCCATTTCACCAGTCTATGAATGTACGCAGCTCTTCAAGCTAAAATACTCTAGCCCATCTCTCAAATATATACCCCTAAGCTCTCTCAATTCCATCCTACATCCCAGTCGTCCAATGGCCCCTTTCCTTTTTTCTTCTTCAAATCTTTTCACCATCAGTGGACTAATATATCCTACAATATTTAAGTCACCCTTATATAAGCTGCCCCTCCCTAACCTAACTGACTTAGCCTACTTTTAGGGAAATGTCTAACCCCAAAGAGGCTTTGGTAGAAAATGCCTGTCAGACACACATGTAACTCGACTTTTCTCAGAAATAAAATATAGTCAAGCAAAGCTGTATGATTCCCCAGATTACTAAATGTTATTCTGCCATTAGATTGCATCTGTAAATCAGGGAGTCCAGAGAGACCCCAATACTCTGTAATGAGAGAGATACTACAACAGAAGCTGTACAGTCTACTATAATAGACAAGCAGCTCTAAATGTAATGGGAGCCCCTTCCCACCACCCCAGCACAAACTTTATTCACTGAACAAACTTTGCTGAGTCTAAGTCATGATCATCTTCTACCTGAACTACTGCCCCAGTGCCCTAACCAGGGCCCCTTGCTTCAACTCTTGTTTCCCAAGTCTCTCTCTACAGTACAGCCACAATCATTTTTATGAATGCCTCTTTGTTCATTCCACTCTCTCCTACTTGGAATAAAACCCAAATTCTTAATTCCACAGCCCAGACCTCTCTGACCTGAGCTCTCTCCAGCTCACTCGGCCACCTGCTCCCTTGACTTCTTTTTTTTTTTTTTGAGACAGAGTCTCTCTCTGTTGCCCTTGGTAAAGTGCTGTGGCGTCACAGCTCACAGCAACCTCAAACTCTTGGGCTTAAGTGATTCTCTTGCCTCAGCCTCCCAAGTAGCCCGGACCACCCAGTGTATGTGGCCGGGGCCTTGGCTGCTGAGTCACAGGCGCCATTCTCAATTAAGCCTCAGAACTTTGCACTTGCTCTGTCCCTTTTGGCCAAAGAACTGCTGTTCTCAAAACACCTGCCTGGAATCTCCCTCATTTAACTCAGGTGTCCGCTCAACTGTCATCTCATCAGAGGCCTTCCCCAGTCATTTGATCGAAAAATACCAGCCTGCCCCTCTATCTCCACCACTCCCAGCCCCTTACACTGCTTTGTTTTTCCCCATTTCCTTCAGACTAGCTGACACGCATTCATTTGTTTACTGCCTGCCTTAACTTGGCCAAATACAAGCCTCCTGAGAGCTCCCGGGTCCTCTGCTCACGGCAGCCTCCCCAGGGCCTGTGAGTGTTTGGCCCACAGTAGGTTGTTCAGTGAGTGAGTGGAGTGAATGAATACACGGATTTTAAGTGAGCACTTTCTATGTGCCAGACTCTGTGCCATATGGAGATAAGGATGAACAGGATCTAGTTTTTTCCCTGAAGGAACCTAAAATCAAAGGAGACCCATATACAGCTAATAGAGAGGAACGTGAACTGAGCTTACAGTGTTGGAGGAGAACTGTGGGGTAGCCAGAGACCAGGCAGGACAGGTGGGAACTGGACTACGAAGGCCCTTTGGCTAATGAGTTGTTCTCTGTGTGGGCACCACCACAGAGCACTAAGTAAGAGGGAAAGAGGAAATGCATCTAATTTAAAAACCAGAACCGGCAGAATTAGAAGTGACAGAATTTAGTGACTACAGGGATTACAGGAACTGAGAAGTTCTCGGTTTCTAAGAAATGCCACTGGCCAGACGGGGAAAACAAGGTGGAAGACGAAGAGAAATCTCATTTTAGGCAAAGTGACTCTGAGGTCCCTACGATCCTCATACCAAGTCGTAACGATTTCTCTGGTGACTCGGAAACTCTAAATCCTCTTCCCTGGCTTTCTCTGGCAGGTGTGTACACCATCCCAGAGGGGCCGAGCCACACGTATCACACACAGGTGCCACCGTGTCAGCCATGATTTAGCCATGCATGAATAGTCCTTACGCCTTCAGCTTGATCAAATCTGTACGTTTAATATATTCTTTATCATGCTTTCTTAAAACAAGGGATACCTGTTTTGCAGTGGAGTCTGACACAAATGCAGAGATTTCCCAGGAATTTTTCCTAGTCAGTGGCTTGAAAGTCCAATTCTAAATGGGGAGACAACATTATTTAAAATTTTAAAAACCAATAAAAGTTCTCGAGGACAGATTACCGTTGCTTTCCACTTGAAAATGTCATGGCAATCCCACGTGGACATATGTATATAGACACATATACACACCGGCAGGAGGGGGAGATGGTAAGAATGAAAGGAGGGGAAAAGGAAATTTCAGTACACAACATCAAAAGCTATGTTCAACAGTAAAGAACAATTATATACAACACAGTGAAAGAACTGAGTGTCACAATGTCACCGCTTCAACATCAAGGTTTTCCAACACCTGCAACTCTGATTAAATGTGTGCTGTTAGGGAGTTCGGGCCAAACCCCAGTGATTTCCTTGCTCAATTAGTAAGTCACCTCGACAGTGCCAAACCCCGATTCTTCTCTAAAAAAGCCCAAGAGGCTGAAATAAGGAAGAATAGGCAAATTTTTCTTAACGGCTCCAGGACTCTTAAAATCAAAGTAAAATGCCCTGTCGGAAACTACTGCCCAAACAGGCTTAATTTTGAGGATTTGTATAAAAGGGTCCTTGGTGGCAAAGCTCCTGGTGAAGCTGAAGAAAGGTCAAGACTCCGAACAGTCAAATGCAAAAAGAATGGGTGGTTAACTCTGTTAATGAGAATGTCCCACAGCCAGAAGGAGTCATGGCCCCCAAAGGCCAGATAAATACCTGACTAGGCCGCCATCACCAACTGACTACAAACCAGGGGTCTCTCTGACACGACAGAAGATCTCCTCTTCTTTGTGAGAGCCAGGGGGAGCCATGTCACTCACACTCACCTCTGTCATGCCCTCTGAATCCTCCCTCCCACCTCTTCCATGCCTGCTGGGCCCTGGGCACTGAAGAGGTCACAAGGGAGAGATGGGAAGCCAGGGACATGCCCAGAGGGAGACAGGGAGGGAGGATGCTTAGGGCCATCCTGACAACGGTCTGCTCAGTCAGCTTCCACTTCCCACGTTCTTAACCGCCACAGCTGGAAACCAGAGAGAAGACTTCAAAGGATCCTCCACTGGATGCATTCTGGACAAAAACACTCCAAAGCCAATAAAATTCCAACGTAACTAGTGCATCCAGTAATATCAGAATGAAATAGAACACAGAGGCACAGGACATCTAGACTGAGAGGCCCTGATTTTATCTGTGCTAAGAACAAGGCTGCTGTGATTGAGGAATCCGCACACACCAGCCTGCATGTTAGGGCTCAGCTGGGGCTGGACCCCAGGCTGCCTGCACTCTAACACTGGGTTAATTTTCTCCAAAACACAATCGATTGCTCTACTGCTGCTGAATAATTGGCTCTAGTACTGGCAATAAGTACCAGGAAAACAAAACTTAGAAAGATAAACAAGTTTGAGGCAAATTCTCTGCTAGGAAAAACAAAATAAACATCAAAAAAATTGGTCCTATGGTTAGGACGTTTTCTTTGAACAAGAATAAAATTACTTAAAAGTAACAGGTCTGTGAAATATTTGAACCTGTACAATTTATGACGTACCGAAATTATATTCTGGGGCAGCAAATTATTCGCTTGCATATAAGAATTTTAATGAAAAACCAGAAAATGAACTCACAAAAACAAAACAACAAACATCAGGAGAAAACCAGAAAGCATAATTTTAGTTGGCCTTGCTTTTGTAAAGGTAAAGTACTGGCATTTTTTTTCCCCAATAGGTTTTTAGGAAAAAAGTTTTAAAGTCAAAAAGATAGGCTGGGTGCAGGGGGCTTGCGCCTAGCACTTTGGGAGGCCAAAGTGGGAGGAATGCTTGAGGCCAAACCCAGTTTAAGACCACCTTGTACAAGAATGGGACCCATTTTCTACAAAAAATAGAAAAATTAGCCAGGCCTGGTGGCAGATGCTTGTGGTCCCAATTGCTCAGGAGGCTGAGACAGACTGCTTGAGCCCAGGAGTTGGCGGTTGCAGTGAGCTATGATGATGCCACTACACTCTATCTTGCACTCTGACAACAGAGTGACACTCTGTCTCAAAACATACAAATCAACCAATCAACAAAAAAAATCCACAGTCAAAATGTCAAAAGCAGGACGAAAATTTGGCTGGCAGCTGAAAAAAATGAATGTATTTAATAAATTCTTCTCTTTTCTTATTTATAAAGCCTATTCCCATCTAGCTAGCCTCTTAAAGCTAAAGCAACAAAAAAAGATCTTCCACCAAATCAAATGCAGCCCAGACCATCAATTCCATTTCCAATTTAGCTTAAATTTTAGGATTAAATGACTTTCTTTACTTTAGTTAAAGACCGTCGTTCCCTGGAAATGAGTTAGGAACTACTTTTATTTCCATTTGCAAATAACAATTTATGAGGTTAAAAAAAAACCACACAGTCCTTATAAAACGTAACAGGAAAAAACTCATCACTTCTGTCCAAGAAAGCTGCACATGAACTCTCATTCTACATTTTGATTTCTTGATTTCAGATGATTTCTTTCCTATTCAACCACACTGTGGTCACGAAACACAGTCCACCAGAGATAAACTCAGCTCCTTAACAAACCCTTTTCCAACCCCCATCAGACCCCAATGACAGGGTAATGGAGTGTTTACTGGCCACAGGTAACCTGAGCCAACAGCCTGCTTAAGGAGTTCCATGCTGAGTTTCCAGGTCGGGATGCGAGAAAGTCACTTTGGAGCCCCTTGAAAGTAAATGGCAGTTGCATACTTAAGACCCCAGGAAACCTGAATGGCACAGCCACATACTGCATTAAGTGTCACACCTAGAAGGTAGGAATTCACTCATGTTTATCCTAAGCCATCCTGAATGTTATGTGTGAAAGATCTTTAAGTACATATTGCTAAGGTTCCAGATGTCTGACTCTGTGTGGGAAAAGCTACGCGGCAAGTCAATGCTGAGCCCAGCTGTCAACAATTTATTTAACAGGTTAATAACCCAATCCAGATTAGGTATTTTATCTGTTGCTCAGTAGCCTGTACTCTGAATATGTTTGAAGACTTCCCTCCTTGTTAAGTGAAAACAAAACGTCATCTCTAACATTCCTTCCAGTTCATCATTTTCTCTGAATCTTGTACCAAATAAGCAACAAACACAGCATTTTCTTAAAGCTGCCAGAGAGTGAGTTAATTGAACAGGGCACATGGTTAAAAAAGAAACAAAAAAGAAATTAGTATGTGTTGATTCCAACTACTTGGTAAAGTCATTTCTAAATGCTAATCAGATCTCCAGAGTGCAGACCCCACAATCACGGAACCTTACAGCTTGTACTTTACTTACTTGTATTTTAAGAGCAGCCACTGAATTAACCAGAGTCCTACAAGGATCATGCCGTTAATTTCACAAATAGAAAAGGCCCACTGCACCCGGTTAAAATGGTCAAAAAACGTGTCCGGTAGTGGAGGCTGCACCTCCTTAGGAGGTACTCGTTCATGGACGACCGAGATCATCACTGTGGTGAGGACAAAACAGCAAAGTGCATAGAGAAAGGCCAGGAAAGTCTTGCCCCACTCCATGGGGTACTGAGAGCGCTCGGGCTCCGGCATGGGGATCTTGATCATCTCCTTCCTGTATCCATTTGGCATTCCGTTGGGTTTCATCTTGATGGTGAAGCTGCCGTCGGGCGTGGGGACGTCTGTGCCGATGCTGAGGTGCCCGTTGGCATGGCCGTTCTTGTGTGCTTCCATGTGGTGCTCCATTTTCAGCGTCTCAATCATGTCCAGGAGCCGCTGCCCGTTGTCAGAAGAGACTCTGCACAAGGGGGGTTTTGTGAAATCTTCTTGGGTCAAGTTGATCAAGTCCCGGCCCGTGAAATGTTCCAGAGCTTCACAGTATTCTGGCATAGCATTCTCCAGCAGCCAGTCTGCCACCTTCTTGGGTGACCAATACACCACCTCCTTCATGGTATTGGCAGACAACAGGCAGGCCAGCTCACGCTCAGCAGGTCAGCAATCACCGTTCCTACAGGGCAGGACACTGTCCCGCCATGGCTCACTCATCCTTTCAGGTCTCATGAGCAGAGACTTGTTTGGCAAGATGGTCTGGAAAGTTTTTAAACACCTCATGTAGCTATCCAGGGTTCCTGAGTGCCCGAGCATTAATTCACCTCATTTTTGAACGGGATTCTTCCTTCTGTGGAGACAAGAGAAAAGATCAGGATACTGGGACTTCCCAAGCCCTTGAAATGCAAAGCAGTTACTGTTAAACTCTGTGGTTTCCAAATGTATATTAGTTACCACTGATTCCCTGGTTATTAGTGTCCTGTGACAGAGCATTAAATTGTATCCGAAAATGGATAAGTTGAAGGGGACATGTTTTATAGGATTCCTAATGGTGTATTTTCTAAGAAATAATTTAATAGTGCTTTGGACATTTCTTAATATAGACCAGTGGTTCTCTTTGTCCTTACAGGCTTCCTAAGAGAATTTGAAAGAATATGGTAAATTTGCTTAATCTACCATTCTATCTGGTGAAGAATGTTTAAAAATGACGTAACACACAGCAACTTAACAGATAGCATAGAAGAAAATCACAGGAATGCTGAGCTTCAAGAGATCCTCTTACAATAATTTTAGACTCCTGTACCAAAAAATCAGTTGAGTCCCCTTTTCCAAATGTGCTTAGGCCCCAAATATATGAAAGAGTTATAAATGCAGCTGCCTGGGTGAAAGCACAGGTGGAGTGAAGGCCAAGTTCTTGCCTGAAGTTGATCTTTCTATTCCCAGCCCTCAGTGGATTCTGGGGAAGTTTGAAAATGAAGAATCTGATCAAATTCCCTCATTTGCAAGTGAGGAATGTGAGATTTAAAAAGGTCAAGGAACTCACTCATGGCCAAACAGTAGCCTGTTTCTGAGTCCCAGTTCAGCATGTTTTTTAATTAAATATGTGACAATAACTAAAAGGCACATCATTAAAGAAGATTCTAAGGCAGGATTCAAAATTTTATAAATTGAATATAAAAATATATAAACAGTGTGTATAACATATATTATAACCATAATCATGGTTCACAAGTACAGGTTGAGCATCTCTCATTCAAAAATCCAAAATCCAATGCTCTGTATCCAAAACTTTCTGTGCCCCAACCTGACACTCACAGAAAATGCTCATTGTAGCATTTAGGATTTCAGATTTTGGATTAGGGATGCTCAACTGGATGAATTCTGCTAATATTCTAAAACCCAAGAAAAACAAAATCTGAAACACTTTGTGTCCCAAGCATTTCAGATAAGGACTGTTCAACGTGTATAACATTGCTTAAAATAACTGGAAAGAAATACATCACGTATTAACTGAAGTTACACTTGATGACGAGAAGTTCTGGCAGCATTTTCTATTTTTCTTTAAAAGGCACATATTAATTTTATAATGAGCATTTAAAACAAAAAGTTAAAGACAAAAGACCTAATGCTATAATAAAGTATCACGATTAACGAAGGATAGCCTTTGACAGAAAGAGAGCCCTGTTCACCCTCAGCATTTGCCCATGCATAGAACCTGTTACGTGGGCTTCAGCTTACTCACCTATAAAATGGGATAATAATAATGAAATCTTTCTCTCATAGGTCGGTGTGAGTACTTAAGTAAGAAACCAGATGGGAAAGTTAATGAAATATAACCTAGCTCTAAAAGAAGTGATTTTCAAAAGGGTCCCTCTTGGGTGTCTATATCCTTTTCTTCCCATCTCAAATTGTCTATCATCTCTAACAGCCACTGTCCACTACATCTCCCTAGGACAAAGCCTTGTCTAACTTTCTTCTCAAATGATAAATGGTGTGTTAATTGCAAAGTGCTTGCACAGAGCTGGAGGTTTAAGAGCTGAAAACTACGGATGACACTGTTTTCCAAAGCATGTTTCTGTAGAATAATAATCTTACAAAATGTTCCCTGCTTTAAAAAAAGAAACAAAACTCTGTAGGCAAATAAGCCTAGAAAGTGCATGCTGTGATAGCTTCCTGGGGACAGCAGCACACATCAGGATGTTAAAAGCTCGAGAAAATCTTCCAGTAAAGAAACTATCACCAGGATTTCTCAAACAGACTTCAAGGCTGTCCTACTCCCTGCCCTTTTTTCTATTGGAATCACCTCCAGGGAACCCCAAAATCTGTCCCTGGAGTAAGAATGGTCCATTCTCAAATTTCTAGTCTGGATAATAAGCAATTGAATAGCAGTAATAGCTTTAAAAGATATTCCAGACCAATAAGGCATTCCCTCTTCTGAGTGCCCACGGTTCTGTACCCCCACACCTTCCCATCACTCCCTCTCGGATTGTCCATCTGTATCACCACCCCTCAAGCCTATGAGTAAGGAAGAGCTACAACCTCAGAAGCTTCAAAAATATGCGGATCACTATGAAAGTTCTGAGACAGACTGTGTAATGGTCCATCATTTCACTTTCGAGAAACACAGTCAGCAGCATCCTTTCTGATTCATCTGTGCAAGTTTCAACTTGCGAGGTTTATGGGGGGTGTTGTGGGAAGGGTTTCATTTGTTTCCGTTCACGTGGATTTTACATTTTTGATTTTTGGTTATCCCAAAACTTTCACAACAATCCCACATACTATCTAGATCTTGCAACATGTGCATGGTTTAATGAAAAACATACCTCCTGAAAATGTCAGTGATATTGAAAAATACTTTAAAACAATTTGGATGGGCAAAAAAGTGTTCTCTAGAAAGAAATATAAAACAAAAGTGAATCTCAGACCATTTCAAAGCCACTACAGGGGAATTTCAGCTGCCATCAGTGCTGAGAAGGCAGGCACGCCAAACGGGAGCTGTGGCAGGAGGTCGTGCAGGAAGGGGATCTCCTTGGCGTCAGACCCAGGGATTCTCCTCAAACACTCCTCAGCAGAAGCAGGACGAGAGCCAAGGAACCCTCTGCATTTTGAAGTGGTTACGAGAACTCTACAGAAAAGTCCTCAGTGGAGTGTTCTGCCCCAAGGGAAACGACCACAGGCTGTTCACCCAAGCTCTCCGCTTTCCCCCTTGCCCAGGGCAGGAAGTCGGCCAGGGTGGGAAAGCCCCTCAGAACCACAGAGACAGACCAAGACCAAGGTGGTATTTCACTTCTCTCTGATGGAAAGAATAGTCAGATCTTCTCCTCTGAAGAGAGAATAAACCTTAAAATAGGAGAAATAAATCAAATGGGTAGGAGACAATGTAATATAGGGCCACAAAGCCAGCACCTGGCCCTGCAGCACGGCAGGCATCCACCTAAGCCAAGAGCGCTCACAAAGGGGGAGTTTCCGAGAGCCAGAGAAACCGACAGACGGCAAGACAACTAATAGCTCCCACTGGTTAACTGGGACAAGGAGAATCATTCCCTTCTCACGAGAACCCCTGTATTTCCCTCCAACTTGCAATTCTCCCTCTAATCCTCATTAAGTCCAGAGTCTTCCCTTAGTCGTTGAGGTCCTTCTCTACAAAGCCTTACCTGGCCACTCACAATTCCTTGGATTTCTGCCTGAATTCCTACACCATGAATGCCTGTGACAGAGAATATAATTTAACACCCTTGTGGGCATGGTGTAGAAAGGGCATTAGCTGTGTGACTCAGGAGCCTGCGTCTGAGATCCAACTCAGCTACTTCCTTTCTTGACAAAGTCCTTTCACCTCGCCAAGCCTCAGTTTTCTCTGGAAAATGGGATCAAAGACTACCATCCCTGTCTCCACACGGGCTCCTGCTCCGAGGATCCAATCATGTAAAAAGAACACCAACTATTAATTATTTCAACTATGTACATCCTGATCTTTTTGTAATGTCCTATACTTCTTTGCTAATGCCCAACTGGACCCACAGTGGCATTTCCTAAATACCTAGTGAAGCTGCCAAGTTCAAACAACCCTTTTAAAGCCCTATCATTCTGACACACATGAGAAAAGACAGCCTTCCAAATTTCATGAGTAAATAAACCATTATTTCTCAAGCAAGTTTCAAGGCTCAGTGCCCACAGCATAGTGGTTATGGTGCCAGCCACATATACCAAGGCTGGCGGGTTTGAACCTGGCCCAGGCCAGCTATACAATAATGACAACTGCAACAAAAAATAGCCGGGTGTTGTGGCAGGCCCCTGTGGTCCCAGCTACTTGGGAGGCTGAGGCAAGAGAATCGCTTAAACCCAGGAGTTTGAGGTTGCTGTGAGCTGTGACAGCACAGCACTCTACTCAGGGTGACAGCTTGAGGCTCTGTCTCAAAAAATTTAAAAAAAAAAAAGGGAAAATAAAGGCGTGCATGCTGTTTTCCTACAGCTGAGGCTGAAGCTGTGCAAATGGGGAAAAAGCGAATTGCTGTGACAGTGAACTGCTGGACAGCTACTCCGTCTTTCAGAGACCACTGCTAAAAGGTGGAGACTTCCTCAGAGACCTCAGAGCCCAGCTCAGAGGGAAAGGTGAGAGTTACTTTCCCCAGGACTCACATACTCGATGCAGAATATACTGTGGTGATTTTGAAAAGGCAAAAGCAAAGTGCTTCCACATCTAGGCCCAGAAGACTGTATGTCAGCCTCGGCTCATAAAACAGCTACCATCATCCTGCAGAAAAACCTATCTGGAATCCATCACGGTGAGAATTTTTTAAAAATAACAGAACCTAAATAACAGAATTCTCAGAACTGGGAAGAAATAACAGAAGAATAAAAACTGTATTAAATTCTTTATCCTGAAATATCACAAAATTCGTGAGATAAAAGAGGTGCTGGAACTCTCATTCAACTGTGATTTTGAGAAATAAGTGAACTTAAGCTCATTAAGATCGTGATTGGTCTAAAATCTCATGTACAGCCAAGAGCCGACCCTGGGGCTAGACTGAGAGGCGAGATGCTGTTCCGGTCTCTCTCACTACAAAATATTTGAGGGCCCCACAGATTTGAAAACGTATGAAAGAAAGTCTAAAAAATCTTTTTAAAACACAGTAGTATCCATAAGGATAAAAGGCAGGAACAACAGGACATATTCATTATGGACTCCAAACTTCGTGGGATTTTCTATCTGTCCTCTACTTAGTAGAACATAAATCTGCTAAATTTAATTTGGCTCCCATTTTTAAATAGATATCTTAGTCTTTAATTTTATAAGAGCCATCAGATAATATGCCATGATACTGTATAAACTATTTATAGTTAATTATCAAAGTGAGGCAAATCCCTAAAACCGAAAAATAAAGTAATTACTCTGGTAGTGAAAAACATTAGCTAAGCACAATCACAAAAGAAATCATTTATAAGTATTTGTTTATCCTTACTCAAAAAGAATCTATTGCTATCTGACATTGTCTAAAAGTAACATAGTGTTGTAGTCACAAAAATCTACTGTATGAATTACAAACTGAATACAAGTTTAAGAAATAGGATATCACAAAAGGCAACATACAATTAGACACGGAGCAACTGCTCAGAAAATTCAAGTTCAAACATGTATTCCAACCCTAGTACCTCTATCATGACATAAAATTTAATTCATACACTTATGCCATTTTTCCCCCCAAAGTACTATCAGGTATGTGTCTTTGGAAGACAAAGCAATATACAAAACTGTAAGAAATTATTATGTAGAATGTAATTAAGTCTTTCCTTGAAGATTCAATAGACTTTTAAAATGAGTGCCATAAAATTTAGAATTGAATTCTTATGATCTTTCTAAGAAGTGATGAACCCAAGATTGAACACACAAGCTGGCAGGGTTCTAGACGTTTCTAAATGCTGATATTACAAATCAAAGTAGGACGTAGTACACGCATAATTAGTCTTATAAACTCAGAGTGAATTAAACTTTCTACATCACATATCAAACTCTAAAGACAAAAGCAAAAGTAACACGAAGTATATACGTGATTTTACTCTAATAGCTTATAATCAACTTAACACACAATCAAAATTTGGCGGGCATGCAGCATTTAGCTCAAACTTTATAACCCCAAGTGTGGATTTTCAGCATTTTCTAATTTCTCTGATGTATGCTTAGAAGAGGAAAAGGGTCATTCAAGAGCAATACAAATCACAAGTTAATATTAGTTTATTGTGAAACATACTAACTGCCTTTTTGAGAAAAGCTTCAAGTTCAGATAAAGTCTTTACATCTACTCCAACTTTCCATAAAAGTCAATAATAACCTAATTGACCTTTCAGGGCAATGCAGCCCACTGAAATACTCTCGAGAGATATGTGTTTAATTCCTCCCTAACTTAATTTGGAAAGCTACTGAATGTTTTTCTTCAAACCAATCTAATAAGCTATAGATTTATTTTTTATTTAGTATTTGAAGAGTTAAGTTAAATAGGCAAAGTTCATAAAATTGTATATATTTGAAGAACAAAAATGGTTTAATAGTTTCAGCTGAAGGACCTATGTATTTATTTCAATTTACAGTTGAAGAAATTTTAGAAGATGACTTTTGATGCCTTAACCTTTAAATTGTCCTTTGTTTTAAATTGCTATTACATGCAGTGCTCACAATTCCGCAGTCCAACTCTGAGCAAATAAAATCAGCCCTTGTGAAAAAGTCACTTCAGGTAGGTGTGTGCTGACCCACTCTGCTTAGACAGGAGAGAAGGGCTGGCTGAAGGCTACACATTTGCCCTTTTGTCCACTTGGGCTGTCAGAAGAACCTTATTTAATGATATTGTCTGGTTTCTTCCATGGTTTGTTTATCTAATAAACTAAGATTTCACAATAACTGAGAAATATCCCTTCTCCGCAGCTGCCCGATGGTAATGTACCCAATTGATACCTCTTTTTTCATGCCTCCCACCCCAGAATAACCCAATTCAATGCCACGGGCTGCGATGTTCCAGAAGGAAAGAGATAATTTCTTGCAGACAAAATAGATAATACATAATGACCAGAAGCCAGCCAGGTCACCCGCACACCACATACCACAGTCCTAGGGTGTTCTCTACCCTAGGAGTAGAAAATGGTTTATTCCTTTAACAGAGAGTCCTGTCACCAAAAAGATCAATTTTGCCTGCCCTTCCCTGTGCTTCCATTTCAGTCATTTCATGATGGAATATTTGCAAATATTTAGTGATCAGAAAATTCAAATAATCACTTTTTATGGCAAAATTTAGAAATAATCTAAAAGTTCTACAGTGGAAATTAATTGTTATAAACAGAATACTAAGCTCCCACTAACAATTGTACTGTATTTGTGTTTCTATATCTTTAGTGATATTTATATTTATAGTTTCATCATGTGATTAAACAGTTTACCAAATAGAATGTTATAATTTTTGTAAACACATCTGTGTTACAAATATCCACTAGAAAAAAAAAGGGCTAGAAGGTGTGCATTACTTTCACAGGTTTTACCTCTGGGTAACAGAATTGTATTAACTTCTGCTTCATTTTTTTCAGTATTTTCTGATTTCACTGATAAACATACACGTAGCACTTATGTTTAGAAGAGGGAAAAGTTGTTTTTATTTTGATTATATTCTGTTTTCAAACATGTAGATTATGTTATAAAATTAAAAATAGATGTTTCCTATATTAGCTTTCTTTCAAAATAGGAAAGGAGCTCACAGATTTCTCTAAATCAGCAGTTCCCAACCTGTGGGCCACGACCCACAGGAACTGTATTAAAGGGTCGTGGCATTAGGAAGGTTGAGAACCACTGCTCTAAATAATTGGAACCTTTGCCCTCTGTGTATAATTAGGTTCTCAAATTCTTCATATTTCCAAAACAAAACGGTCCAGGAATGTGAGCCAAACCTCCAATAAAGATGAGGCTGAAATTCCAATCCAAGTGCATAAAGAAATTCCAATCTCAGATTTTCCCATCACTCCAGAGAGAAAGAAAGAACCACCAGAATTACAACTGTTCTAGCAGCTAGATTTTCTTTAATATCCTTCCACTTAGGCTATTGCAAAATAGAAAAGATTATGTGAAAACGCTGTCTGCTGCCATAGGAAAACTTTGCATAGCTCTACTGACAACTAATCGCTATTGTTTTCCCATGGGAATTCGTTCTTAGAACTCAAATACCCAAAACTCCAAAGATAATCTATTCCCACTCAACTGATGAACTGCCTAAGTCTAAATCAGCAGGGCTATTTTAATATTTGCCTAGTTAATCTGTGGATCTGGAGACGGATTCACTGCAGCAGCAGTCAAGAATGTAACACAAAGTCCACGTTTCCAGATTCCATTCGCTCTCACACGAGCTGGTGTGCGAGCTGACGTGCGCAGTGCTGATGTCATCTGCCCAGGAAGCCTGGGAAAGCTAGGACAGGCTTTCCATTCCTATTGCACAATGCTCCATTCCTGTCCTTCCATTCTCCCCATTCTTCTTTAAAATGGGAGCCCAAATCCTTCTAATTTACTGCTCATTTAGTTGGAATAAAAATATTAGGTATACCTTAGACTTCATCATAAAAGTAAATTAGGACTGTAAAAAAAGACAGCTTAGAAAAAGGATGGGCCCATAATTTACTATAATATCTTCTGTCTTTAAGAAACTTCAGTGTGGTATAAGGCACATTGGTAGTGCCCACTCTAGTCACTCAAGGGACTAGGATAAGTGTGGGGGTAGCAACTGGAGGTTGGCGATGGTAGCAGAGCCACAGAGCACAGGAATGCAGTCATCTGGCCCCTCCATTCCTTGGTCCTTCTTTACCTCCTTTCTCTCCTCCTACCCCCAGGAGAAGGAGGTATAAATTTAAAAAGCTGTCCAAGAAAGTCATTCCACCAGGCCCTCAACTTCAGATGCCTTCGGTGCCCCTGCACATAAAAGTCAGCGTGGGATGCAGAGAGTATCAAATGGCAAGGATTATGGCAAACAGGAGAGGGGACTCCATACCCAAGGCAGTCACAGTTCAGTTTTCTAAAATGGCAAAACCAACCCAACAAAAAAAATGCAAGGTTAATCTGGCCCATGGGATTGCCTCTTTGCAACACACTCCTTCTCTCAGGCCACCATGAATTTCTACTCTGCTTCGAAGATTCTCTGAAACCTATTTCCCTTTTCCGATCCCCATTTGCTTCTGCCCTAGTTTCTGCCTCCAGCCTGCCTCAAGCGCAACCCTCTGCCACACTGCTTTTAGATGGTCTTCTGGGTACGTAGTCTGAACTCCTCACCTGGCACTGATGGCCTTCAATGGCTCCCCACAGCTCTCAGGGTGCTTAGCTCCAAGGCCCTTCACCAGTCAGCCCATTTCTTTACCTTTTCGAGCCTTTCCCTGCAAGCTCTGGGCCTGGATTGTTCCCCCACAAAGCATATACCTCACAAGTTGTTCCTTCTACCCGGAATATTCTTCCTGCCTTACACCCTCATTCTTTCAAGGTCATCACTTTCTGAAAGCTTAGTCTAGTGTGCATTGTAATCTCTAGAGCCTCAGAGATAGCACATTGATGTTTATTGAATACATGAATAAATGAGAATACAAAGGAAACACTTATGGTCCTAGAACATGGGCCCAGTGATGTGTATCTCATTTGTACGTTAAGGGTATAAAAATCCACAAAAAGTATAAAAGCTAAAATTTGAGTAACCAAGTATCAGTTTCAAAATGAAGCAAAGGAACTTCTCATGTATCAAAAGAAGAGTAATCTCAAAGCCAGAGTGAAAGCACACAAGCTAACACTGATAGTCCAGAGGGGCACCAGACTTGCACTCTCCTTTCTTGGGACTACATAGGGTCTTAAGATTCTAGCCAGAGCAGGGACTGGAACTGAGTCCTTTAATAAAGCAAAGATCACCATAAGATCAGAAAAATCAGACCCACGCAATTGGCACACAATGATAAAGAACTCAGATTTATATTACCTGTGTGGTGTGAGAGTACCCAACTAAGAGATCAGTGGAAATACAAAAGAGAAATACATGCAAAACAGCTCCTTAGAGACCCCTCAACAAACGGTGGTTCACAGGACTCCCCAGAAAAAAGTAATACTGCTGAGGATAAGTAAATAATTAAAAATCATAAATCACATGAAGAATTGATCAACCACGAGGGAGATGAGGCAGGTGTGACAAATAGGAAATTTACCAAACCATGAATCTCAGAAAATAAAACAGGTTTAAAGAGACTGAAGTGAGCAAACTAAGGAGGTGACAGAAGAACTGAAACCTTAATGAAAGGATAAGACAATTTTTAAAAAGAAAAAGGAATGTTTGAAGAAAGCGTAGGCAAATGTTAGGGTCACTCCTCTGTGACCCTCGGGTACCTTGGGAGGAAAGAGGAAGAGAGCAAAAGGTGAAAGGCAGGTCAAAAGAGGAAGAGAAATCAGCAAAAATATAAACTATGTAAACTGAGAGACAATTGAAGTTTTCAAAACCTCCAACACTTCAACCAATCCATCTTGGGGGGGCAGCAGAAATGAGAACAGAAAACAGAATCCAGTCAATTAAAAGGTGAACCCAATTTCAGAAAGATACCTAACTAAACACATACATTCCTTCTCAGTTTGCTCCCCCAAACTCCTTTGAGATGGTAATAGAGGGATTAAAAACAAAACAAAACAGAGTAAAGAAGGCAAAAAAAGACAAAGAGAACAGAAGAGCAGAAGGGAAAACAGCAACAGGATTTAGGAAGATGGGAAGCAGGTGAATTAGGGGTGAGGGACCCACCAGGCCTAAGACAAGAGAGCCTTAAGCCAGCAAAGGGGAAAGAGACAGGAAGCAATCCGAATTACATAACAGAAGCCTTAAGAGTACGAGGAACTGGTAGCATCATGGACCTAGGAAATGGCTGTGAAAGTGTAGCTAGAAACAGAAAGATCAGTGGAAAGACCACTTAAGAAGTTACCTCTAGATTCTCACTTTGCACAGCTGAGCAACTGACCCCTATCCTGGTGACTGGGAGTTTGTTTTCAGGAAAGGAGGAATGGAGAACCCTTTAGACAGCGGACATCAAACTCAGATAAAAGCAGGGGTACCACACTGAAAACAAGAGGTTAAGTAAAAACTGCAAACAGATTACGTAGGATATGCCCTCATCTTTTACCTCATTAGGCATCCAAAGTAACTCCAGGTAAACGACCAGGTAATTTTTTTTCTGAAAACTTCAAATGTCTTCAGACAAAAAGACATAAGGATGCGGATTACCTGGCACCGAAACCAATAAACAAGTTCTTCTTGTGCAAAGAGCTCCCAAACGCTTTATTAGCATCTATTTGAAAGTATGAATGTGAAAGTATGAATGGACAATTGAACAAAAAAAAAGACTAGATATTTGAAGAAACTTTCTAATAAACATAAAAGCCAGAGATTAAAAAAAAATAAAAAAAAATGTGGAGGAAAGGAACAGACTAGATAGGGAAATGATATTGCTGAGAAAAACTAATATTTTAGAGGAGGTCAGAGGTAAGGTATCCAAGAACAAGATGGTACCTTCCCCCACCCCACAAAAAAAAAAAAAAAAAGATAAGGGAGAGAGAATTTTAAGAAGAGACCACCTAGAAATTTATGGCAAATATGAAAAATTCAATAGAAACAAGAGAAAATAAAGTTGAAAAAAATCACAGATATAGAACCAAAAGAAACATGGAAAACTAAGAGAAAAGAGTAGTAAAAAAGTAATCTAGCTAGGAAGTTCAATATCTAACTAGCAAGAGCTCAAGAAACTGTACAAAAAAAGTCAAAGATTTTAAAATCTTTTAAATCTAAAAATAATCAAAAAATCACTTTAAAAATCTTATCAGAATTAAAAGGAACATGAATTGCCAGAGGGACAGGGTTCCTAAGTGTCCAAAAACAATGACGGAAAACATAAAATACTTAGTTCTATTATTATTACATGTTAATCAATCATTTTAAAAAGAAAAAGAACAAAATGACCTTGAAAAATGCTCCAGCCCCATCCAGCTTCTCATCACCCTGTCTGTGTTTCCCTCCATCTCCCCCCACTAGCCTCTAGGATCCATCCCTGACTTTCTTTGCTGAACTTTCTGCCCTTAACAAGAAGAGCCACTGGGGACTTACAGCACAAAGGCAGTGTTCTTGACAGCTAAAAGTAGAATTTTGATTGTGCTTTCAATCATAACCTTGTAATAGGCAACAGGCCTTTTTAATAGCATAGAAACAAATGAGAATACCATAAAATTTATATAAGGCAGCTCAGATTTTAAATATATTTTTCCTTTGTCTCATACACTATGAAAATGTCCTACAAGATTTAATATTTCAGTTTCTTTCTTTTTTATAGAGCTTTTTTTATATTCCGAATTAAACTCCTTTATCACACATCTGAGCTTTTAAAATATTTTCACCAGTGTGATTTTCATTTCATTTCTTTCTTGACTTTTTAAAAAATTATGGGTCAATATGAGGGTACATATGATTAAGTTTTGTTATTTTTGTTTGTAAGGTAAAGTCCAAAGTCTAGTTGTAGTTGAACCTTCCCCTAGGAAGTATGCCATATATCCCTGCATTGTACCTGATATGCAGAAACTAATCAAGTCCCCTCCTCCCTTCTTGAATTTAACTGTGTTATTCTCTCATGTGGGCCTGTAGTTGTTGGTCCACTATTTTTAGATCAGTACTAAGTATACGGGATGCTTGCTTTTCTGTTCTTGAGATAACTTTACTTAGGAGAATGAGCTCCAAATCCATCCGGGTCTTCATCTTTTCTATGGGTGAACAGTATTCCATGGTATACATATGCTATAGTTTATTAATCCATTCATGGGTTGATGGGCACTTTGGTTTTTTTCTACATCTTTGCAATTATGATTTGAGCTTCCATAAACATTTGATAGCAAATGTCTTTATGGTAAAAAGATTTTTTTTCTTCTGGGAAAATACCTACTAATGGGATTCTGGGGTCAAATGGGAGCTCTAATTTTAGTTCTTTGAGGATTCTCCATACTTCTTTCCCAAAAAGTTGTAGTAGTTTGTAATCCCACCAACAATGCATCAGAGTAGCCCCCCTCTCAGCACCCACACCAGTATCTGCAGCTTTGGGACCTTGCTATGTGGCTATTATCACTGGTGTTAGGTGACATGTCAGGGTGATTTTGATTTGCATTTCTCTGATGATTAGGGACAATGATCATTTTCATTTGTTTGTTAGCCATTCTTCTGTATTCTTGGGAAAAGGTTCTGTTTATGTTGCTTGCCCATTGATTGAGTTGTTTGCTCTTCTCTTATTGATTTACTTGCGTGGGCACTAGCCCTTTGTCCAATTTGCAACATGTGACTATCTTCTCTCATTCTAAAGGCTGTCTATCCGCTTTGTTGACTGCATCCTTGGCTATACAGAAGCTTTTTAACTTGATCAGGTCCCATTTGTCACCAACAACCAAATCAAAGACATAATACCCTTCTCAGTAACTTAAAAAAAAAAAGAAAAACCTTGAAATACACTTAACAAAGGAGGTACAAGTTTTCTATAGAGAGAACTATCAGTCTCTGAGAAACGAAACAGCAGATGGAAGCATATACCATGTTCATGGCTGGGAAGAATCAACATTGTTAAAATGTTAATATTCCTCAAAATGATCTACAGATTTAATATAGTTCATATTAAAACACCAGCATACCATACTTTGAAGAACTTAAAAAAACAGTTCTTCAATTTGTATGGAATCAGAAAAAACTCTGAATAGCCAATGCAATTCTATGAAATAAAAGCAAACTTGGAGGCATCGCATTATCAGACTTCAGGGTATGCTATGAGTCTGTAGTGATCAAAATAGCATGATATTGGCATTAAAATAGAGACACAGACCTATGGAACGGAATAGAGAACTTACGATGAAACCAGCTTCACATCACCATCTAATCTTTGACAAACCAACCAAAACCATGCACTGGGGAAAAGAATCCCTACTTAATAAATGGTGCCTGGAGAACTGGACAGCCACATGTAAAAGACTGAAACTGGACCCACATGTCCCACCACTTACAAAAATTAGCTTACACTAAACAAAAGTTTTAATCTAAGACATGAAATGATAAAAACTCTAAAAGAACGTGTGGGAAAAAAACCTCTTAATGACATCAGCCTTGGGAAAGGATTCATGGAGAAGATCCCCATCGGCAACTGCAACAACAATAATATTTAAGTTTTTAAATCACTTCTCTCCCAGAATGCCTCTGCTCCATGGTAATTAAGAAATTCCTGGTCAGATGTGTGCTGAGATTTTTACTCAGAAGCATGGCCACTTCTAATAACCTATGAACTTCAAAAGTCACCCAGAAACCATACCTGATGAAGATAATCGAAAGAAACTAATTTAAAGAACACTTCCGGTGTTTTCATCAGAGATTGACTAGTGTTGGTAACACACCGAGAGCAGACCGAAGGAAAACAACACTTTTCTTGATTAATATGTTTTTGTAAATCGTATTTATACTGAAGTAAGTTTTTTATAGTCCAATAGGATTAGAAATTCCCATTAAGTGAGTAACCAAAGGTTTTCCGTTTCACTGAGAGAAGTCTATCAGACTACCCTTATAAAAATAAATTTGAGTCACTGTGGTTAAGAAGAAACCTAATTTAAGAATCATGACCTTGGGACTAACACCAAGTTTCAAGTTCAGCAACAATGCACAGGCTAGATAGGAGAAATCAAGTTCCAGTCTATCTTCCAAAATAAATTTCTAGCAAGAGAAGTTCAAAGTATTTTCAGACCAGAGAGCACGTAAAGGGATATATTCTAAATGAAGGCAATTAAACGCATGTGCCTTGAGCATCCTTGATGCAAAAGCATTGTTCACATTCCCAGAATGGGGTACTAGCCCACGTCTGGCTCTCCCTGCCTCCTTACCTTGGTCTCCTGGAGGTAAAAGAAGAATCCAGAGATTTCAAGGAAAGCACATGTACATCTCCTCTACCTTTAACTCCCTCCTCCCCATAAATGCATTAAGGTTTTTTTTTTCCTGACAGCAATTAGACCAGTTCTTAAAAATGAATCTCCATCCATCAATTCGTTACTTTCTCTCCACTAACCAATGACTAGGCGTTCTTAATTCTGATTAGGGTCTGATAACTTCCCACACTTCCAGGTCCCATCTTTCCTGAGCTTCTTTATCAACTAATTGCTAGTTACAAGCACTGAAGCTCAGATGTCTAGAAGCGTAGCCATGCAGCAGTTCAGGCTGGATGGAGCCCGTGATCAGGCTGTCAAGTGACGGTAGCTCTAGCTTTAGGTGAAGTTAGAATACCACCTGGAAGCTGGTAGGGAGGGCGCATCGAGTCTACCATAGGACATCCTAATCCCTCCAGTCTTTTCAAGCTCCTAGAGACAAGCTTCCAAAAGACGTCCTGGGCCCACATGACCCAACTAGGTAATGGAACTACAAGGACTAGAATCCCTGTTTTCTGAGCCATCAACTGATGTGCTTTCCTCTATACACATGTGACTTTAATCTAGTGTATCTACTGATTCTACAACTTTATGTGTTTCTAGTGATCTTGATAATAACAACATAGCCATTTCCAAGTTTTTCATGTATGTCTGAGTTATTCTACAATCTCACAAGACCATCTAGAACCTCAGGGGCCCATAAAGATCTAGTCTACTAGAAGGACTAATCCCAAAACCATTACTGTAAATACTGATCCTTGTTCTACACAAAATTTTAAGAAGCTTCATTCTCTGGCTTCCATAACTATAGCTTAATGTGACAAAATAAGAACTTTGCAATTAATTAGTGATGAACACGGACCTGTAAAGAAATTACATAAAATTATATAAACTATAAATTAGTTAAAAAGTGTGATAAAACAATTTTAAAAACAGATAAAAGATTTGAACAACAACAAAAAAAATTTTGAACAAACACAGCTAAGCCTGTTTTGCATAAGGTCAAATAGCTTCATTACTCTTAAAAAGCCTTGATTATACATCACTGGGGTATGTTACTCTGAAAGAATCAAATTTCAAAATGAGTTTAGGTGGCGCCTGTAGCTCAGTTGGCTCACACTGAGAGTGGTGGGTTCGAACCTGACCCAGGACAGCTAAAAAAGAAAAAAGAAAGAAAGAAAAACTACCCAGGGTGAAAGCTTGAGACTCTGCCTCAAAAAAAAAAAAAAAAAAATGAGTTTAATATAAAAGCATTATCTCAAGCTCATAAGTCTTACAAAGTCTCCAAAATTAACATACATCAGACACCAAGTGTATGAACTATAACTTCAAATAAATAATCAGGAAAAACTTAAAAGTAAAAATACTCCATTTATAAAATTACAAGATAAAAGACAACAAAGGACAAAAAATGTTAAAATTTGCTATAGATTCCAAATATGAAGAGTTCTTAAAAATTTGGTAAGAAAGAGACTCTAAACAGATTATAAATAGGCCAACCCCATGTATGCACACACACACACGCTCTCCAACACAAACGCCAACAAATGTGGAGGGAAAAAAGCTCAATATCACCACTTTAAAAAAACAGGGGAAAAAACTGAAACAATGGCAAGATGCCATTCTTTAGCTGTTAAGTTGGCAAAGACCAAAAAAAGCCATATTAAAAAGAACCAGTGTCACCAAAGATCCAGGTTCTGCAAATTCTCTTAAGTACATCATGAATCCATCTGTAGTCATGGGTCACTTAGTGGTGGGCACCCTCTGAGAAACACAGGTGATTCCATCCCTGTTTGGACATCACAAGGTGTACCTGCATAAACCTTGATGGTGCAGCTTATCACACGCTGAGGCTCAACAGTGCAGGCACTGTAGAGAATACTACAGGCAAGTGAAACACAATAGCAAGTACTTGTGTATCTAGCTTAAATACAGAAAATGTACAGCAACTAAATGGTGCAAAAAATGGCAGGACACTTACCATGAATGGGGCCTGCAGGACTGGAAGTTGCTCTGGGTGAGTGCCTGTGTGCTGAGTGATTGGAAGGCCCAGGACATCGCTGTGCACTACTGTGGACTTTACACTGTCTGTTTCACTACACTAAATTTACAAAAGGGATTCTTCTTTCAAGAATAAACAAGTCTTAGCTTACTGAAACATTTCGCTTCCTAAACTTTAAGTTTTTAAACTTTTTTACTCTTTTGTGATAACATTTAGCTTAAAACACATACTGTACAGCTGTACAAAACTATTTTTCTTATATCCTTATTCTATATGCTTTTTTCTACTTTAAACAGTTATTTTACATTTAAAATTCATCATTTTTTATTAAAAATTAAGACCCCCACACACACAGTAGCCTTGGCCTACAAGGGTCAGGATCATCAGGGTCACTGTCTTCCCCCTCCACATCTTGCCCTACCTAAAGGTCTTCAGGGACAGTAACACTCATGGAACTGTCACCTCCTGTGACAGCAATGCCTGCTTCTGGAGTACTTCTTGAAGGACCCATCTAAGGCTGTTTTACAGCTAACTTTGTTAACAGCAGGAGGGCTCCACTCTAAAATAACAATAATACATACAGCATAGTAAGTATATAAACCAGCAATATAGTCATTGGTTATCAAGTATTACGCACATAACTGTATGTGCAATTTTATACATGGCAGGGCAGTAGGTTTGCTCACACCAGCATCACCACAAACCCCTTAGGATGGCTATGTCTCTAGGCAAGAGGAATTTTTTTAGCTGCATTATATTCATATGGAACCACCACTGTATACGTGGTCTGTTGTTGAACAAAACATTGTTACACACCACAAGGCCGTACTTGACATTCACTGGAACCACTGTAGTTCAGGCATTGCCCTATTTCATTTTAGTTACTTCCACAGCCACCTCAGTAGTGCTCCTGTGCAAATCCCATCCAAACTTCAACTGCCTAAGTAAGTCAGCAAAAGGGAGCTGACTTCTAAAACTATGTGACTCCCACCTCTGAAATCTTGCAATGACTTTCCACTATTCTTTAAATAAAATCCATATTCAATCATTGCATGCCATACAAGACTCTTCCTGCCCTCGTATGTAACAATGCACACTGCAGTTCCATTACCCTAGTCTACTGTTAGTTTCTACCTGCCTCGGGTCCTCTGAACATGCTGTTACCTCTACCTGGAAAACCTCTGCCCTATGCTTCACAAGACTGGCTTCCACTCAACTTTCAGACCGCTCTTCCTATGTCTCCTCTTCAAATAAGCCTTCTCTGATAATCCCTTTTGTCTCAGTCCATTGTGTGCTGTTACAACAGGACTTTAGGCTAGGAAGTCTCCTATCAAGGTGCTGGCATCTGGCTTATGACACAGCAAAGAGAGAATGAGGGTGGGTGTGACCCACTCCTGTAACAAAAGCATTCATCTATTCCTAAGTGCAAAGTCCTCATGACCTAATTACCCCTTACAGGTAACCCCTCTGAATATGGCTGCATTCAAGATTAACTTTCTAACACATGAATTTGAGGAACACATTCAAACCACAGCCGTCTTATCTACATTGTCTTACTACAGAATGTCTTTCTGCTGTATTGGAATGAAAGCTCCATGAGAGAAGGTCTCTTAGTTTTGTTTTTCATTACTGGATCTCTAGGAGCTGGCACAGGGTCTATTACATAGTAGGCACTCAATAGAAATATCTGCTCCATGAATGAAAAGAAAGAATACTAGAGGAAGAAGGTGGTCAACTGCGTCTGATCCAAAGAGCATGTCTTAATTCTAGAATCTTCACAGTGCACAACTGGCCAGACTGTCCTCTTTAAAACACGTTTTTCCTTATCTATAAAAAAGAACAAACCCATAAACAATTTAGAGATTTCATAAAAAAAAAGAACTAATTTTTTTTTAAAAAAAATAAGTGATCTCTTAGAAAATATGGGTAGGATTTTCAAATGGGAAATTATACTCCCTTTAATCACAGCATTTCTTCTTAAATTGGTTTTAGTAGGGAAAAAAAACCACAATGAGGCCTACTGGCCTCAATAAAGATGTAATTTCTTAAATACATAAAGCGAATCAGCCATTCAATTGTTATACCTAAGGAGATTCAAGAGAGATTTCCAATTTTTTATTCATTGCTATAAGCAAACTCAAAATCCAAAGTCAGTGCTGTGACATGAAAATGAAAAACATCCAAACAGAAATCATTTCATATTTGCACAATAATGAAAAGAAAAACAGTCAAAGCTTTTTTTTCCCCTTCAAATTGTCTCCACAGTCATCTTCCACCTAAAATTAAGCCACCATGCTTTTCAAATCTACCAAAATTTCTACATCTTTTATAGACAGATGAATTATACCTTAATGAGACCTTACAGGTATTTACCAACAGAATCCAAAAGTATGATAAGTTTTCTACATCCCTTATGGGTGAGTTGTTCATTAATTTGCATCAGTTTTGGAAACACTGGTAGGAATAATAAGAGAATACAATACAGCTGACCAACACCGTAACAAGATGGCAGATCCCTAATTACTCCTCGCCTAACAGGTCCCTGGCACTAAAATAGAACTGCAGGTGTCACTGCTCTACATTGCCTTTTTTACGTCCAGATCATGTAATGTTGGATGTTCTCAGAATTTGGTGTGCATTAACACCTTCTCAAACCATCTGACGAAATGTCAGTCTCCACACCCAGACAGCCTTACGTTATCACACCCTGAGAAGGTGCCTCGGCTCATTAGAAGCACTTCAAAATCTTGTCAAGTGATCTAAAGATACAAACTGTGAGATCAAACAATTTAACTTTCAAATGTCATAGGTTATTTCAGTATAAAAAAGAAACGAGGAACAAGGGAAAATATGGATTTAATTTGTAAAGGAACAGAATGTCAGTCATGAGGATCCAAACTGGAAAAATGACTAAGAACAGCAATTACATACTACACCTGGAGGGAAAGAACCTCGCAGTGAGGACGGAACATTTAGCATCAAAAAACGCCCAACAGTGACTCTTCAAATTACACCTGGAAACTACTTTCTTACCCTAAAGTAACAGTGGCAGTCTCACGGGTGTCTATTCCATATTTTGACCACGCTCTATTCCTATGATAGAGAAATTAACCTTCATGTGTAATACCAAAATCTCATGACCTAAAGTAAGTTATGTTTTATAGAGCTAAGTACGTATTATATAGAGATACTGTTCACAAAGGAACTTGATGATTAGCATTCAGAGAACAGATTATCAAAGCACACTGGCAAAGGCTATAGCCACATCAGTTTCACTAAAGGCACAGCTCAAGTTTATCTTCTATTTATAAACCTAATGAGCTTTTCTCTTTGGTATAAAAAGACCTCACATTAAGGAGCTAAGGACTGAAAAAAAAAAAAATATATATATATATGTGTGTATATATATATATATTCATAGAAGCCAAATCACTCAATGAAAATAAAATCAAACATTTATTAAGCATGCATAAGCCTGGTCCTGAGCATTTGGTGAGCCACAGCTAAGCATACACCATGGTTCCTGCCTAACTAGGTTGAAATATCCAAAACCAAACACCTGCTATCTCCTTCAAACTTGACGCCTCCTCTGTGCCTTCTTCAGCTTGGTAACCTGCAATTCCTTCCTGCCATTTGCTTTAGCAATGACTGGTGACCATATGTGCCAGTGTTCTTTCGTGCCCCCCCATCCAATCCAGCAGAATCGATCCCGACAGCTTTACCTCCTAAACCAGGCACCTCTAACATGGCTGTAGTCTGGGGTCTCCCTGCTTCTACCTCTGTCCCCTCAAATCACTTCCATACTCAAAATCCTCTGTTAGACCACCCAGTAAAACTCAAGCTCCTTTTTTCTAGGTCCCCCACAAGGTCCCACATGATGTAGCTCCTGCCACCCCCCAATATCACCCTCTTCCGCAGTCTCAAACTCACCCATCCATCCTGTCTCCCTACTTGCCCATTCCCACACTGGCTACTTACCGTGTCTCTAACAGTGGTAAGAATAGTACAGTAGGCGCCTTTGTACTTGTGGTCCCTTCTGGAATATTCTTCCCCAAATATCCTCCCTTGCCTCCTCCAAGCCTCTATTCAAACATCCTTTATATCAGCTGAACCATCCCCGACCACGACCTTTTATACCATATATTTTACTTATTTAGTGTCTTTTTTCACCCCAGGCAGGTTAAAAACAAACAAAAAAAAAAACTCATCTAGGACTGAGGCCTGGGATAACAGAATTTACAGAACTCGAGACAGGGGCAACTGAAATTCTAGGGCTGTGGTCATGAGAGTATTAAAAAACCATGACCATCAGTTGGGTAAGGAGGCCAGAGCACCCAGGCAGAAAGAAGCGAGACTGGGAACTCCCCAGAACTGAAAAGAACAGGTTTGGTGGCTGTCCTGGGGGAGTGGTGGAGATGACTCTAACAGAAGGGGTGAGGAGGCACACAGGGTGGAGCTTAGAGACTTTGGCTAGAACAATCTAAGATGTAAAAAGATTTAAGGGTGTGACTTAGTGCCTGTCTGCCTTGTCACAGAGCATTGAGCACAAGGATTTGTAAAATGGGTCATGGCTGAGGATACTGAAGGCATCAAAAATGGCACAGAAAGTATATTTAAGAGTCAGGCACTGGCTGGTGTGGTGGCTCATGCCTGTAATCCCAGCAATTTGGGAGGCTGAGGAAGGAGGATCACTTGAGGCTGGGAGTTCAAGACTAGCCTGGGCAACATAGTGAGACCCTATCTCTACAAAAAAACATAAAAATTAGCCAAGTGTGGCAGTATGTGCCTGTGGTCCTAGTTACTCTGGACGCTGAGTCATGTGGGTCCTTTGAGCCCAGGAATTACAAGTTACAATGAGCTATGACTGTGCCACTGTACTCCTAGGTGACAAGATTTTGTCTGAAAAAAAAAAAAAAGAAAAAAAAAGAAAAATTGAAAAGTCAGGCACTGCCTTGTAGCAATCTTGACCCATGATGGCTCAGCAGCTAGAGTAGACACAAAAGAAGAGGAGGTGGGAGGGCTGCAACTGAACAGTCGGCCAATGCACAACTTTAACAAGGAAGACCAACTCCTGCTGAGCTATAGCAGAGAGGTGATGCCACCCTCTTCACATTTCTCAGAAGACAGAAGAAAGAGGAGTTGAACTGTATCGGACAGAGAGGGCCACATTCTGGCGCAAGGTCTCACCGAAGTGAGGGATGGAGAGCAGAAGAGATGGCAGAGGGTGGATCCCGGTTTGCCCAGATTATCTGATCACATGTAAAGGTGTACATACCTCAAAACAGCAAAGAAAGACTTAGCATGACATAAACAGAAACCAACTATTTTCTGTCCTATTATATAATAGTTTTTCCTTACCAAAATTTTTTTTTGGGGGGGGAAGTGAACACCAGTCTTCATTTTTCTGGGAAAAATGCACAGGAGTTCAATTCCTGGTTTGTATGGTAGCTGTATGTTTAGTAGTTCAGGAAACTGTCAAACTGCTTTCAAAAGTTGTTTGTACCATTTACACTCTCACCAAAAAAAAAAAAAAAAAAAAATTTTTTTTTTAAAGAGACAGGTTCTCACTCTGCTGCCCAGGCCAACCTAGAAATCGTGGGCTCAAGTGAGCCTCAGCGCCTTCTGCCTCAGCCTCCCAAGTAGCTAGGAATGTAAGTCTGTGCCACTTAAACTGTTTTTTGTTTGGTTTCTTCTTTTTTTAAAGAGCTCACAAATATTTGTTTTATTTTTTATTCAACTGAAAGTCAGAAGTTTGGTCTCATGCTTTTATTTCTCCCATTCAAAAGGTGGATTTACTGGGCAAAATCCAAGAAAATTCCAGATAAATTCGTTCCTAAAAGGTGAAAGCACTTCCACATGACAGGTAACAATGCGCCCATCCCTCTCTTCTGAGGGGGCCATTTGTGTGCTGAGTAGGGAAAAGAGAGGATAACTAAAATGCACCCAAGACTATGAACAGGATTTTGCTTTGGAGTGACGTTCCTGTGGCCAGTTCTTAAAGATGTGCCTTACTCTTGCTAACTTCTTCATAGTAGGCGTCTCCTTACGATTATGAGCTAGAGAGTCTCTCAAACTACAGGCTGAGTTAGGTAAGGCGATCAGTTCTCTGAAAAGATTCTTCCAAACTCTATGGATGAGGATTTTTTAAGGATGGGCAGCTCACAGAAATAGTTTCCATGAAAAAAGGTTACTCACATCAGCATGAACACAGCATAAAGACTAGGAAAGGGAACAAAGTTATCAGTTGAAGAACTTCTTGCAACAACAGTGCCTTGGACCACTGCATATTTGGCTTGCTAACTGTCTGACTCCATGTACAGTTGCTATCACAGAATACTGGAGACTGGGTAACTTATAAAGAAAAAACACTTTATTTGGGCCCTGCTTCTGGAGGCTGGGAAGTTCAAGACTGGGCAGCTGCCTCTGGTTGGCTTCTGCAGAGGGCCTCAGCTGCATCATAACAGGGCAGAAAGCATCCTGGGGAGAGAGAGTTCCTGAACGGGAACAAATTGGCTTCTCTAACAGACTCATTCTCATGATAACTAACTCATTCTCACGATAACCCATTAATCCATGAAGGGATCAGTTCATTCTTGAAGGCTGAGTCCTCATGACCCATTCATTTCTTAAAGGTCCCACCTTAAGTTTCAACATGAGTTTAAGAGGGACAAACATTCAAACTATGGCACTGAAGGAAGATGTTCTTATCACATCTTCTAATCATTAGATGTATGCTTTGGTTATAGCAGCCACCTCCTTCCTGGCATGCTATACTCCACTTAGATGGGACTTGGACTCAGCTAAGCTGCCATGTGCTGAGATTTGGGGGACCTTAAGTGTTTTAAGAACCACTCAAAGGTATATTCATATATTAATTTGAAATTTTTATTCATTAGTATTCCATACCATGAAAATATACAATCAGACCTAAAACTTCCAGCAAATTAAGATAACACTTAACACAAAATAGGCTCTTAACTTCCCATGGCTGCTGTACCGGTTAGGAAAGTTTGGCACTTGTCCCTGAGACTGTATCAGAAGAACAAAGACAAGCGGTTGAGGAAAAGAAAAGAGAAGTTTATTAATCTGCTGGCAAATGAAGATAGAGTCTCCTGTCTTTAGATGCCACCATCCTCATCATAAGCAGAAAAACAGAGCTTTTAAAGGGAAGGTTGTTAGCATTAGGGTACTGCTGTTCAAACGCTTGATGGTTCTGGTAAAGCCTCTGCCCTCCCAACCTTGCCCAGACAATTGTGTTGAGCCATTTTCAGTCCCCTTTCCCTTCTGACTACTGGCCTGAAGCAAGGATGTAGGTTTTAGTTCTTTGAAAACAGTAAGGGGATTTTAAAGAGACGGAAAACATTTTTACCCTTTTTCAGGTGTTACTTCTGTTATATAACAAATAACCACAAACTGGGTGGCTTTAAACAACACAAATTTATTATTACCGTCCAGAAGCCAGGAAGTCTGAAATCAACGTGTTGGGAGGGCTGTACTCCTTCTGGAGCAGTGGTTCTCAACCTTCCTAATGCCACAATGTACTTTCATTGTTAAAAACGGGCAGCAATCCTCAGGTTGAGAACCACTGCTCTGGAGGCTCTGGGGAAGAATCTGTTTCTTATGTCTCAATCAGCTGGTGCCAACTGGCATTCCTTGACATCCCTTGGCTTGTGGCCACATCACTCCAGTCTCTCTCTGCCTTTGACTTCACATTACCTTCCCCTCTGTAGGTCCAATCTCCCTCTGCCCCTCTCTAACAAGGACTCCCATGACTGCCTTTGGAGTCTACCTGGACAATTCAGGACAGCTCCTCTTCTCAAGAGCCTTAGTCACATCCTTTGCCTGAAATGTTTATTTCTCTACCAAGAGAGAAATATTTTTAATGATTTTGCTTCTACATCAAATTTTTTTTGGCCATATAAAAGTGTAAATGTTCATTTATACATGTCATTTGCAGCTTTTACACCAGACTTTCTCCTGGACATATTTTTCATACTTGATTATGGAGCCACTCCCCTCTATTTACTGACTCCTCTTCACATTTCTCTTTTAAGGCAAAACAAATTTTAAAAGATCATTTAAAACTAAAAGAACTCCAGAGAGAAATGAGACAAAGGACAGAAACAAAAATGCTAAATTCGCTCATGTTTTATTTCAATTTTAGGGCCTGTGACTAAGAATTTTGCCTTTACTTATAATCTATGGATCTAACCTGAAAAATGTTCATTCTTCAACACAAACGCGCAGATCATCAACAGAGACGGAGACAAATGAGTCTGAAATTCTGTCCAAGGCACAGTTTTCTCATTCATAGCCAAACACAGCAGTAAAATTTAAAATGTTTTAAGAACCTCTCAAAGGTATACTCATGGACTAATTTATTCAGAGCTATTCCATACTTACATGAAAATATATAGCCAGACCTAAAACTTGCAGCAGATTAGTACAGCACTTAGCACAGAATAGGCTCTTATACAATATTTGCTGAATGAATAGTGACACTAATCATTAATAGTGTCTAGTAAATCTGGGCACATCCTCTGCATATATTAGTTCTTACCTGATAGTTATTATCCATCATTGAGGAACGACAAACCAGTTCCTCCTATAAGGATGGCAGGATAACACACTGAACTTAGAGTTACTATATTATTTCCAAATAATTAGGGAGGATTTTTAGTTCCAAAATCCATATTGTATTGAACACATGTATCCCCGACAATGAGAAATTCATCATCTTGGTAGAGAAGCAGGGAGAATACATTAAGGCAGAATACAGAGAATAAAATGTCAGAAAACCATGGAATAGCAAACAAGTACAAATAATATGTACTCAGATTAAATAAAGGCAAAGATTAGTTAAGACTGTTATTACCTTTATGTGGAAGGCCATGTGATATTATTTGCCAAAATCTATAATGTAATTCATGTCCCAGAAATTCCATTTCTTGCTTATAGAAATGTTAAAAAGTGGGTTAAGATACATGTTCAGAATGTTCACAGCAGCCCTAGATGTGTATAAGAATTTCCAAAAGCGCCTAACCATCCTTCATTATGGTTTAGTACATAAATACATTCTGTCCTCCTCAAAGACAATATCATGCAGTCATGTCAAAGAATGAGATGTATCTATAGATAATCAACGTGTCAGGGACATGGAAACAAGTAACATTTTCATTTTAAAATGTATTTATCAATTTATGTGACCATATACTTTATTACGTATTATATGTGCATATGTATATATAATCATGAAAATCTAGAAACATACACAGACAGAAGTTAGAGGGGAACCGGGATAGAAAATCAGAGATGGTAAAGAAATTGCCCTTGTTTATAAATGAATTTTACATAATAGTTGTGTATCATTCTATGTTTTCAAAAAGGTAAAGATTAGAAAGCAGGAAGAAAGGAGAAAGAGAAGAGGAAAAAGAGAAAACTATCTAAGAATTCTCAAGTCCAGAGCGATACAGGTTTTCTGAAATATAAACGAACCTTAGGAAACAGCTACCAAGGTCAGGCACTCATGGAACGCACCTCTTCTTACAGCCCTATCTTCTCGGGATTTCCATTCCCCTCCCTCTTGCAAAACCCAGGTTGCTTTGGACCTACCCCAACCTTGTTGGCTGTGGAGGTTATGGCAAGAGCAACAAGAAAGAAAAACAGGCTCGGTGCCTGTGGCTCAAGTGGCTAAGGCGCCAGCCACATACACCTAAGGTGGCGAGTTCGAATCCCCAGCCCGGACACGCCAAGCAACAATGATGGCTGCAACCAAAAAATGGCCAGGCATTGTGGCGGGCGTCTGTAGTCCCAGCTACTTGGGAGGCTGAGGCAGGAGACTCGCTTGAGCCCAGGAGTTGGAGGTTGCTGTGAGCTGTGATGCCATGGCATTCTACCCAGGGGGATAGCTTGAGGCTCTGTCTCACAAAAAAAAGAAAGAAAAACAGAAGAGAAGCAGCATCTGGAGCAGCTCCCTCCTTTCCTGCTAAGCCCCCTGCAGGCACTGCCATCCCTCAGTCCTAGGGCTAAGCACTTTCACCTCTCCAGACCCCCAAAGCTTGCTCAAGTGACAATTCCCACCAGTGTGATCATTCTTCCCAAATACCCACCCAACTAAGACCTACTATGGTCACCAGAATGAACCGTTCTCTTTCTACCCAACACCTGAATCAAATAATAAAAAGGCAGCCAGCACAGGGGCTCACAGCTGTAATTCAAGCACTAAGGGTGGGAGGACAGCTTCAGCTCAGGAGTTCAAGACCAGCCTGAGCAAGAGAGAGACCCTGTCTCTAAAAAATAGGAAAATTAGTCAGTGTGGTGGCACATATCTTAGTCCCAGCTACTTGGGAAGTTTGAGGAAGGAGGATCACTGAAGCGCAGGAGTTGAAGGCTGCAGTATGGTAACGCTAAGGCACTCTTGCCACAGAGAGAGAGAGACGCTTTTCTAGAATGAAGACTTTTTTTATCGTCTCTCATTTCTAATGTTGTGAACTGTGAAAACATCACCAGCAGAAGACTACGATCATAGAGATGGGGCTACCCAGGTCTACAGCATGTTCTTGGGACCCCAGACTAGAAAGAGACATGGGCTTTCTCAGTCTCCCCACGTCCTTGAGTTCCGCCCAAGCCCATGAGTAGAGCCAGTAGAGAGGTCCCCATGTCACTGCCCTACCTGTCTTCATCTCTATACCAGCAGAAAGCCAAATGACTGGAATAAGGTATGGGCTACTTAAAAACATGCAGAACCTGCGTCTCAAATGCTATTTATTTATATCCCAATTTGTAACCTCCCATTACACCTATGCAAGACTCGAATGAGGTATGGGCTACTTAAAAGAACACTGAGAACCTCTGTCTCAAATGCTATTTATTTATACCCCAATTTGTAACCTCCCTGTACATTTGTACAATTGTTTACTTAATAATGCTGTTAAACTGGTTTACACTCTCCTTTTTTAAACTAAACCTTGTTCTAGGCAACAATAGTCATGAAATAGTGGCTTTTTTAAAATTAACGAACATTAAAACAAATATATAACTGAGAATTTAAAAAGAACATGTCCAAAACATTTCCTTCCCTCTTATGAACCGTATGTCTGAGTTCCATGATGTATGGAATAGTGACTGAGAGCCTTGTTCTGAAAGAAAAAGAATCCAGAGGAAATGTCCTGAGGCGTAGGCAAAGGGGTACAACCCATACAGCTGCAGTGTTGCTGCCCCAACCACAAGATCCTTTATCTGTAATGAAAAAACTAATCGGAGTAAAGGAATAAAGGAAGAGAAACAATAGGAAAAAAATCCTTTCATAGTTTTTTTTAAATCACTAATTTCAGTTTACTTTAGATCAAATTGCTTTTGGCCTTAGGGAACTCTTTTTGTTCTGAATCTAAAGGCAATAGAATCTCTGTAAATTAACTGCCCTGGGGACAGTAACCAACTGGTCAGCACACAGATGTGCAGATGTGCAGATATGGTCAAAACGTAAGGAACTAGACCTACTGTACTGATATGTATAGGTCTATGGAAATTAGGTCAACATTGTAGGGAGGTGGTGAACTACGGAGGTTCTACTGTATTTAAAAGACAACTTTCATTTGAGGAGATAAAAAATTCAGAGAGGGATATGGGTGGTGATGTACGACAATGTCAATACTGAATGCCAGTAAATTGTGCACTTAAAAACAGCAAATTTCATGTGTATGCACTTGCCACAAATAAAACAAAATGTTTTTGAAAAGCCAACCGTGGCCAGGCACAGTGGCTCATACCCGTAATCCCAGCACTCTGGGAGGCCGAGGTGGGTAGAAAGCTTGAGCTCGTGAGTTCAAGACCAGACTGAGGGCTCGGCGCCTGTGGCTCAATCGGCTAAGGCGCCAGCCACATACACCTAAGGT
>NW_003852403.1:32735732-32741406 GCF_000181295.1 Otolemur garnettii
CTTGAGCCCAGGAGTTGGAGGTTGCTGTGAGCTGTGATGCCATGGCACTCTACCCAGGGGGATAGCTTGAGGCTCCGTCTCAAAAAAAAAAAAAAAAAGACCAGACTGAGCACGTGCAAGACCCCAGCTCTAAAAAACTAGCTAGGCGTTGTGGTGGGTGCCTGTAGTCCCAGCTACTCAGGAGGCTGAGGCAAGAGGATCACTTGAGCCCAAGAGTTTGAAGTTGCTGTGAGCTGTGACACCACCGCATTCAAAGTGAGACTGTCTCAGAAAAAAAAAAAAAAAAGAAAGAAAGAAAGAAAGAAAAAAAACCAACCCTACTCAGCCTGTGAGTAAGGAGGACCCAGACGAGGGGCCTCGCAGCAGGCTGGGGAAAGTCCTAAGGGTGGCCCAGCACAGCTTAGGCAAGCAAGTGTGCCTTCACTCCAACCTTCTCTCGTACCTTCTAGGGGTCTAACCACAGTGTAGAAGAAAAACAGGGAAGGGCAGGGAAGAACGCGAGTCTAACTAGTGTGCTGGCTAGACGTTAGCATCTCCCTGCTACCAGGTTTGAGGAGGGAGAAGGTGGTACCCGTGGGCCCCTCTGCAACTGTGAACAAACGAGTGAAAGTCAGGTCATCATTCTTTCATTTTTAACAATTTTTCTCAGATTATTAAAGTTGAAACTATTAGATAAAATTAGACTTTTAGATCATATATGAACACACACATCTATTTCTTTTATATTAGGTAAGTTTTACATGGTGGTAATCTTAGGAATTAAGAATTGGAATTAAGTTTGACTTCTGACCTGTGGGATTCAGTTGATATCAGCCAAGCTCAGCAGTGGGATAGAAGGGGAAGTCCGCATGCACGACAGGAAATTAATCAAGCACAGTTGTACCCTTGTAAACAACTCTACACAACTGCAAATTAGCTTCTTGGAAAAGAAGATATGAAAAGGTATGAAAAAAATGCATGTAATATTCTTTACTGCTAATTTTAAGTAATTTTATATTCAGCAAATGTACAGCATGATCATGGTTCTGAGATATCTGTATCATAGATATATCAGCACAGAACATAGGAATTTAGGTCTACATACAAAAGTAGGTAGAAATTACTCCTGATGGTTTAATAATTCTGTGTATCTTCTCATAGTTAAAAATTTATTACAATGAATACTTTTATAACCACTAAAAGTGCATAAAAATTAATAGATGTTTTAAGGGTGGGTGCTTTTTAAAACATATACATCCACCCATCTGCCCCATCTCTGACCCTCACTGTGACTAAAAAAGCCAAACCCAAATACCCTTCCTCTCTTATAAACAGAAATGGAGAGGAGAGACTCGGCAAGCCAAGAGACTAAATTTAGCAGACAAATGTAAGTTACAGGTTCTCTCAAAAACAGTCCCTGAAATAGTTCTGGTCTTACGAAACTAAACTTTATAGGCTATTTATTACTCTGGGCTTCATTTTATGAGCTTCTAGTTCTATCAAATGGCCACAGGAATCACTTTTATTAAAAACAGCACCACAGTATGCCAGCTGATGCAATGTCTTGGCAGACAGCAACCTGTTTCCTGTATTTCTATGAAACACCTGACACAGGTAAATCGAATAACAAAGGTCAAAGTCTTCAGAAGCAGGTGCTTCACTTCAGAAGTCACAAACTGCATACGTTGGTTCTTGATACAAAAGGAGAAAAAAAGGTTTTTATAAGAAGCAAATACACCTTGAAGCCCTTCATTTGAAAGTACTTTATAAAATTATCCAATTCACTCAGCAAAGAGTTTTGATTTTACAGATGAGGACACAGAGGGAGTGCTCCGAAGTTTGATCTTTGTACTACAAACTAATCCTATTACACCAAAAAGTTCACCATTAAGTTGGTGGGAAACAAAGTCAAAAGATCCATTTCTTCCTTTTTTTCAAGTTTAAAAGATTTCTATTGTAATCACATTTTATAAAAATTTTAATATTTATATAGGACTGTCAAACTTGTATTCTTCTTTTTGGACTAAAATTTCAAAATAGTCTACATGTTTTTTTCAAACTGTCTTTTACTAAAGCAAAATGATGGTTTTCTTCTTGCATCTTCTGAATTAAACAGTATAAGCTTTACTTGTATATAACTCTACCAACCATATTCACAGAGAAAATCTGAGAAAGTTGGGCAACAAGAAGAGAGATAAATAAGACATTTGTAATTTGGAGACACACGATGTATATGTTACTTTAAAATATTACAACAACTTATGACGACTACTCTTTATTTTCCTCAGGAAAAAAAACCACTTTGAATTTGTATACTGTTTCATGTGGGGTTTAATTGCCTTAAATATAAAATTATGACTGTTCTCTATTCAGACACACACATGACATACAAATAGGTATATCACGTTATTAATAAATTATATGCATTGCTTTTTAAAAAACAGGTTCAAGATACCATTTTTCTCAGCATAAAATAAAGACTAATAAAAATAGGATTTGCTGGGGGCTGCTTTTTAACATAAGATAGCCGTAAAGCACAGCAGTTAACTGGTGCTATAAAGTGATTACTTGTATTTATCCCCCACCCCAAATGCATATGTTGAAATTCTAATCCCCAAAGTAATGACAGTAGGAGACAGGGACTTTGGGAGGTGATTAGGTAGTGAAAAAAGCCCTCATGAATGGGTTTAGTGCCCTTAAAAAGAGGCCCCAGAAAACTTCTTTGGCCCTCCCACCATGTGAGTACAATGAGAAAAAGGTCACCCAGGAGGAAGACAGAGAACCAGCCAGCACCTTGATCTTGGACTTCACAGCCTCAAGAAACTGTGAGAAAGAAACCCCTGCTATCTATAAGCCACTCAGGCTGTGTCATTTTGTTATAGCAGCCTGAACGGACTAAGACACATGTGCTCTGAAATCTCCAAGACTGGGTTAGAAATTACTCTCCTTTCTTCACTAATTTCTACCACTGTTACGGTCTTGAGTATGTTACTTAACATTTCAGCCTCTTGTTTCGTCCTCCTAAAATGAAAATAAATATCAACCTCACAGGGTTTTTAAAACATTCTTTCTACTTTTTACTTTGAAATAACCTTAGATTTACAGAAAAGTAGCTGTAATAGAAAACTGAGTCATACCCTTCACCTAGCTTTCTCCGTGTCAACAACTTAGACAAGGATGGTACAATTATCAAAGCCACACAGTTGTTACAGCACTATTAACTAAAAGACATTTTTTCTTTGAATTTCACCAGTTTTACATCCTATAGCCTTTCCTCTGTTCCCCAATATTTTAGTCCTGTGTCTCTTTCTTGTCCTCTCACAGGTGGCAGTTCCTCAATCTCTCCTCATCTTTCATAACCTTGACAGAATACCAGAAATGGTGATGTGTTCACCTCAGTGATGGTATCAAAGGGCACATGCTGTCCATCTGTTCTATTACTGCTAACACTGACCTTGAGCCCTTGCTTAACCTCAGAGAGCGGCTTCTGTCAGCTTGGTTCGGGAAGATTAAGTCTTCAATACATGGCAGCTATTACGATGGTAAAGTCCAGACTAAGAACAGACCTTTTGAAATCCGGTAGACTCGGGCTCCAATGTCCGCTCTCCAAGTTCCTGTCATGTGACCTTCTTCACGATGTTTATTTCCCTTGTCCTCTTTCCTTCACTGTACCATAAAAACAAAGCTACCTGAAAAGTTATGAAGTTGTTATAAAATTAGTATGGAGATTAAATAATACACTTAAAGCACTTAGTGCCTAGAATTTATTACCACTCCATGAAATCACTGTTATTACTTTTTAAGTGAGTTATTCTTTTTCTGCAAAATAAGCACTGTGAACTAAAATAAAGGAATCTGAGATTTGATAAGAAAGGTGCCTGGGGAATTCTGGGAGATGGAAGGACATCAGATGAGTGGGGAAGGCAGGGAGGGCCTCACTGTGGGAGTATCAACAGCATGTCTCTTTTTTTGTCCTTGGATAAACAGGTTTTGTGACTAGAGTCTGAGTAAACAAAATTCTAGCACATTGGTTTCTAGCACATTAACCACATAATGCAAGAACTGAACCCCTACTATATATTATGGAGGGTTCTCTCTCACAAAACCATTACCCTCTGCGTGCTGGGCTTGCTGGCGGGGAGTTTTAGGCTAAGACATCACAAACATCTCTGCAGCTGTTTCCGGAGTTAACACTGGAGTTTAGATTTATATAAAAGGGCAACTCTAGGATACCTAACATATGGTAGTTAAAACACATTGTTAAATAATTGTTCCTTTTAAAATATACATCTAACCTTGAAAGAATGAGAAAATCAACTTAAAACCAGCCTTACTAGTCTGAGAGGCAAGTCAAAAATTTAAACACTTCTCTACCAGACAACATAAAGAATTACAATATAAAGTGAGTTACTATACCACAGTCTTTGTGGATTCAACCTCCACTTTGGAAATACACATCATTATTTATAAACATGAAAGGACAAGATTTACTACACTGCAGGATTGCCTATCCTTTAGATGGTAGTTATAGCACAAAAGCATTAAAGCAGTTGAGATAATTAGAACATCAATGTGATACAACAGCCCTTCTATGGGATACTGTCATCACTAGCCACGCTCTCCAGCATCCATACCTTAAAGGCCAGGAAGTTAGCAGCCACTATGTTTGCTCAATGCCAAGCTGGAAACCTACATGCTACAAAGAAATGGTGTCTGTGTGTGTAGCTCTCCGCACAAACCATCTGGATGGGCAAGGCTTCATGCTCTGGCTCCCAGGCCAGGAAGAGGTCCAATGCCCCAGACGACTCCTAAATTACTCTGAAGAGCCCTGAATTTTCCCAGGCCTTAATTGCCTAGCAATTTATGCAGAGAATTGAACAGGGTCCAAGAGTCCAAGTTCTTTTTTCCGAAAGCCCTTGGCCCACCTATGGGACATTGGCCCCTTGCTTCTTTCCTTCCTATATTCCTCTTCACAGGGAGGAAAATGATAACAGCTGACATGTATAGTCCCAGAGTGATAACATTTGACCTATGTACAAGTCATACCTATGGACAGAGGCTATTATGGTAAATTCCGAGTTACAAACATCCAATTTACATGCAAGTCACACTTAGGAACAGAAACTATTACAGCAAGTCCCCACATTACAAACATCTGACTGATACACAACTCACACTTACAAATGGAGGCTACTACAGGTAACAGGTAAGTGTACCTGTTCCAACACATATAAATTCAACTTAAGAACAAACCTACAGAACCCATCTCTTTCATAACCCATAATCTGGTGGGTGCTAATACTAAACATCTACTATGACCTAAGCTCTTTTACAAGTACAAGCTCATTAAACACAAATCATTTCTACAGAAAGGGACAGAAATACCTATAGCCAGGTAAGGAACCTAGGTCTTGAGAAGTCAGGCACCCCATGGTTAAGTGAGGTGTCCGAGGTCACACCTCACTCCGAGGTCTGGAGCAGAGCCCCAGGAATGTGCCCCAAAGCCTGAGCACTCCACCACTGAGTGGTGCAACTCCAACCAAGCCTGAGCACACCCTCCACTGAGTGGTGCAACTCCAACCAAGCCTGAGCACGCACCCTGCTGAGTGGTGCAGCTCCAACCAAGCCTGAGCACTCCCTCCACTGAGTGGTGCAGCTCCAACCAAGCCTGAGCACTCCACCACTGAGTGGTGCA
>NW_003852403.1:32742513-32751401 GCF_000181295.1 Otolemur garnettii
CGCTGAGTGGTGTAACTCCAACCAAGCCTGAGCACTCCCCCGCTGAGTGGTGTAACTCCAACCAAGCCTGAGCACTCCACCGCTGAGTGGTGCAGCTCCAACCAAGCCTGAGCACTCCACCACTGAGTGGTGTAACTCCAACCAAGCCTGAGTACTCACCCCACTGAGTGGTGCAGTTCCAACCAAGCCTGAGCACTCCCCCGCTGAGTGGTGCAGCTCCAACCAAGCCTGAGCACTCCACCACTGAGTGGTGCAGCTCCAACCAGAGATCTCAGCACTGCTTCCAGACTTCGAGGTAACGCTGGCACAAGAATCTGGAAGGTGTTTTCGAGTCCTTACAATGAGGTGCACTGTGATTATAGTTGTTTTTAATAAACTCTACTCATTTCCCTCTCTCCTCCTCCTCCCCGAGGCTTCCAGTATATACCTGGTGTCAAACATCCAGCACTCTGGAGGTCCAAACTAAGGCTCTCTGAACCCTCTCTTTTCCCAGACTAGCATGTATGCCCACTGTCCCCACCCTGATTCCATTAGCAGGGAGACAAGAGCAGTTTTCCTGAAAAGTTTCCTCCCCGGCTCTGGAGCACCCCTCTCACTCCAGGGCGTCTTCTATATCTGCCACCCAGGCAACTCCAAGCTCAAGCTCAAGTTCAATGTACCTGCCAGCCTTCCACATTTGCCAACCTTGCGTCACACCCGAGGACAAACTGCCTAGAGGAGGAAATTCCACTGAGTTTCACTTTCCTTGCGTTTCACTTTCATTAACCATTGAGGCAAAGGCATAAAATCATGGTTGGTGGGGCCTCCATATGCCTCCCTCAACCCAAGACCCCCAGCCCAGAGGGAGTTGTTAGAAAAGTCCGAGATCTGATCTGTGCGTGCTTGTGTGCACTGATTTTTGAAAAGGACTTTTCCACATTACCATATATCCTCCCTATAAAAAGGCTGAAACAAGATAGCAGTACATAAACTTAAACGGAGAGAAATGCACTGCAAGCCAGCCTCCCTCTCCTAATCTGCAGAGAGATTGGGAGCTAAGGGTTTGGTAGAAAAGCTTCAGGGCCAATCTAATTGTTAAATAAAGAAAAAGAAAAGAAAAGAAAGGAGATGGATTCATATGTATTGTATGCTGCCATCTGCGTAAACAAGAGGGAAGGAAGGAGATTTGTACATATTTGCTCACAGAAATATAAACAGCTTCAAGGCTTCAAAAGCAACACGCAACGGCCTCAGGGAGTGAACCTGTGCTGACAGTAGAAAGGTACTACTTGTCTCTGTGTCCCTTTCCTTACTGTTTGAATTTTGAACCATATGGATGTATTATCTACTAAAAACATTAACAACTTAAGTAAAATATTAAAACAAAGAAAGCACTAACTTGTTAAAAGTCCAAACAGTGCCTCTCATGCAGCGGGCGCTTGACAAACCACTGCAGAATGAATGGGGAAAAAAGAGCCTATATATGTTAACATAATTGGAATTATACTACTCAGACGGCACAAGCTGATTTAAATAAGCTATCACACAAAACAACGAAACAAAAACACTTGACTGCTGATATGAAAGGCACCTGTGATTAGTTCTTAACAGAGGAACGGTATAAACTGAGAACAAAGGAAGATTTTAGATACCACCTAGCAACTGGCAAACGAGTCCAGAGGGCTAAAGTACAACAGCAGGACCAGGTCATAAACTCATACTGTGTTGGCGATTCATAATAAATAAGTAGATTTTAGCTATTGTTGCCACAAAAACAAACAAAAGAATGGATAATGTGAGATGGTGGATAATGTTAATTTGCTTCACTATAATTAACCTTTTTACTATTTCACTATAATAATACCTTAAATATGTATGATAGAATTTTTGTAAAAAGACCATTCTAAACATTTTCTCCCAAAACTGCTATGGGAGGGGTCAAACAGAGCCACCTGAAAGTCTGGGTACACAGCCCTCAGGGGCTCTATAAGAGGGGCAAGTTTTTATGTTTAGCCATTACAAATTTACCTTAAAATGACACAGGACTTTTCTCTTTCCTTCTATAATATAATTATGGCTATGCTAATATAAAACCCACTGTCTTTGCCCAAGTCTTTAAAAAATATGTACAGTGTTCAGTGTGTTACTTTACACCTCTTGGCCTACCACCTCCCATCTGAGGGAATTCGAGCCCCTCAATTTGAAAGTCACAGATTCTAGCTGAATTCTCAAACTGTCTACTAACTGGGATCTTGGAAGCAAAGTGCTTTGCCCAAAGGCACAAGGCAGACACCGTCAATAAGACTAGTCTATGAGAGCAACTTCCTAACGGGAGCAGAAGACTCATTCCCACTTGTTCTCCTTCCCATCTCTCCTCTCCCCACGCACACAGCCACTAAAATAAACGCCCTCCAAAGTCTGGTCCAGCTCCAGAAGCTCACATCCATTTATCACACTGCTCTGGGATCTCACCGTAACTGGCTAACTGAGCCAAGCAGCCCACAAAACATAAAATTTCTAAAAAGTCCCACATCTTATTAGACTGCCTATGAAATTCTATTTTTATAAACAAACCTACTTCTAAAATTTAGGAATTAATGTACTAATTGCAAATCTGTTTATTTGTTAAAACTAAATGCTTTGAAAATCTCTGATTAACCTACCATTTTGGATACTGTATGTGTTAAAAAATAGCATTGCCTATTCTTGACAATATTCCATAATACACATTTCCCCCGATTTTAGCTGACTTACCCTAACTTTGCCCAAGGCAATTTCCTATTAGAAACTTTACTAACTTATTTTATATAAAGATTCCTTGAATGATAAACAAGGGTTAACATTCCTACACTAAAATTATATTCAATTCTTACTCAAACTGTTTGGTATTATAAAGATGAGTAATATCCCTAAATCAAATGCATAAATCATGTTTTAGGAAATACACCTGCAGCAGGCAAGACACTTCAGTAGGAAACCAATTTTAACTGATGAAAGAAAATATCTTTGCAAGAAACAAAGTATACAAATTTTAGACGGCTACAGTATTTTCCCAAATAAAAGCATACACCCTGAAGCATCATTTTCCCTTGGGGAATTTAAGCCATTAGAATATTCATGTCTAGATATTTTAAAAATCTTTCTTGGAATTGCTCACTTTGAAAGAAATTGGGCAATTTGGTGCCTGTACCAAAATTTCGATTGGGTGGTAGCAGAGGAATAATCTGAGAATAATTTCTCTATTAGATCAAATATCTCTAGTCTCTAGGAAAAATTCCAGACGTTTTAGTCTCAAATGAATTCCACGCTGTCACAAAAGTAACCAGCGCACCAGGGTAAAGAAAGGTTTCTGGCAATGGTCATAGCCTGGGTGTGGGGTAGCACCGGAGAGAAGCAGAAACCACTGTCTCGGGAAGAGAACTGGCATCGGGAATCAAATGGCTCCAAGAGGGGCTGTACCCGCTGCCCTGGCCCTGCCAGGGAATGAGGTGCCAGGAAGAGTGCAGTCTGTCCCAGGCAGCTCCCCAGGACCTTGCTAGAGGGGTTGTGAACTTCAAAAGACAGACAACTACATAAAGAAATGTACGAAGTACAAAGGAAAAGGCATGTTTCAGTTTCAAAATACATTCCAAAGCAACGCAAGACAAATTCAAAAGAGAAAATCTTCTAGGCTGGGAGCAGAAGACCTAAAGATGAGTCACTGACCAACGCGCTCTTGTCTTTCCGCTTCTCCGACTTAAGTGAGAGGAGCTTAATTTTTTTTTCTTACTTATAATGCCATTGTAGGACTAGAATGAAATAACTGACATGGAAACCTTTATCTGCAAAATGTTAAGTAGATTATTACTGTACTCAATGGATGGCAAATTTATAAATGATTCTACTTTATAATTAGGTAACTATAAAAAAATAGGATCTTGCAAAATCCATTTAGGAAGTCTTATTATTCAAAGCCATGGTTTCTTTAGGAGCTTAATAAATAATGCAAGTCATTATGACTTAGATTTGAGCCTCCTTCTTCTAAACATACCCAGCTGTTCACCCAACTCAACAAGGCAGGAAGTAGCAGTCATACCTCTGGGGTCTGCTGGCCCCTGAGCCAGGAACTCCCACACCAGCAGCACTGTCCTCCTCAGTGTCCCGGAAGACTAGCCCAACGCCATGAGAAGGACAATGCTACCGGAGGGTGCACCTGTGTAACATAACCAGGGCACAGCCCAAGTGTCACTTCAGAGTAAGAGAAAGAAAAGTCAACAGACAAAAAGCAAACGGCTGAATAACAAAGATAAGAACAAAGTACTGCAGTGCAGTGGTGCCAGGTCTGAGATTTGCTGTAAAATCCTGCTCCCCTTTCTCCCAGAACACAGGGAGGAAGGGAAAAGAGAGGACCCAAGAATCATGGGCAGTGGACTGTTGATGCTGGGAGGCCAGGATATGGAGTTCACTTTACTATTCACTCTACGTTTTATTTTATGAGAGAGGGTCTTGCTCTATCGTCTGGGCTAAATTCAGTGTGATCATCATGGTTCACTGTGGCCTCAAACTCCTGGGCTGGAGCAATCATCCTGCCCTGGCCTCCTGGGTAGCTGGGACTACAGGTACCCACCAGCACACAAGGCTAATTTTTCTATTTTTTTGTAGAGATGGGGTCTCACTATATTACCCAGGCTGTACTTTGTGTCCGTTTTAAATTGTCACAAGAAAATGTTTTCCTAAGTAGGAATTTAATCTGGTGTGACCTCAATTAGGATAAAAAATAATACACACACAAACATAAAGCACTCAGAAGAACAGAAATGAACCACAAAGTTTATGTTGGATGCTGGGTGAAATCAAGGAACTAGTCAGCTGACTTCACACAACTGCCAAGCAGAGGGGCCGCTGTTCACAGCGAAAGCACCGAGCCTCACACAGACGGCAAGATTTCGCAGGGCCACCACCTTGGTAATAACCATTCAACCTAACCAACACTCCTTGGGAAGCGGGCCCTGACCCCGAAAGCGCACCCAAATACCACCCTCCTAGTACTCTACATGGCAGGGCTCTAACCCCTCATTCCCTCCTCACAGCAAGAAAACAAGTGTCCACTTTCTCAGACTAAAGGAACCAGGCTGAGTCAACAGGAGAAGAGAAAAGGCAGGCAAAAGGATCCAACCCAAGGCCTAAGAACGCCTTCCACGGGCTGCTGATAAAGAGGGAAGCCTGAGTCACAGGCTAAACTGGACTCTGTTTTCTTGTTCGCCCTCTCCCTTCTCACTTGCTCTCTATTTCCTTCCTAGCTCCAGGGGCAGGCCAGGCAGGCCGTTCACCGTGGCAGGTAAGGAGCCAGGGCAGGCCATGACGCTCTGTGCAGGAATTCCCTTCCACAAAGGCACTGCCCACAAGTTCTGAGACCAGTTACAGGGGACATCTGCAGAGACTGTGGGCCTTTTCTGAGACCTGTCTCTCAAGAAGACCGAAAATTGTCTTGGCAAAATATTTTAACTTGAGTATGGACAATCAGATTCAGCTAAAGCAGATCCAGCTGAACAGGGCAGCTTCAAAGACTTTAGAGGTGACTGACAAAGGTCCAAACCCCGAACTGAAAGGAATCCTTTGATCTTACACGTGCCAGGGACACAGTGCTCAGTTTATCTTCCTAGAGCAAAGTACTCATTACCCAAACGTTCAGACTCCTGACCTTTGCCACCTGAGTCACGTACCCTATCTCTATACGGACACTGAAAAGGGGGGGGTGGGGAGGGGAGGCTGCCATATAAGCCAATTTTCTAGGTGAAGAGGAAATTACTAAAATCTCATTCTGACATCTGTCCTCTCTGAATTTTTAAGAGAGGTTTGCTTTTCTTAAAAACTAGCCGGTTCCCATCTTATGGATAACATGAATCTTAATGTTTCTAATTTTTCGTTGGCTATCAGGATATGTGCAGGGCAACAGGACTGAACCTACAAGATTCTGTGCTGTTTCCTGAGGAGCCTAAGGAAGTGCCGCATGTGCCCTAACAGAAAGCCTCCCTCACCAGCCATGGGAATTTCTACTTCAGGAAAGAGAGGATCAGAAATGATACAGGGAATGGCATAAATGCTGGTTTTCCACTATTGATGCTTTCTGTATCATAGTTTATGGCACATGACAAGGCAGATTTGTCCAGTCTTATTCAAGAATCCCAGCTGGAAACTCTATTTGCCATTTAATTATCCTTTACTGGTAATATTGTCAGTTTTCTCAGAGTGTTGCTTTTAAATAGGTTTTTACAAATTCTGGTGCCAGGCAACATGAAATGGCAATTAGTCTCAATCTAAGGTTACATGCAATAAATATGTAATGGCAAAAACCACAAGTTTGGGGTTTAACAGCTACCTATGCCTTTTTTATAACTCATCTAAAACTTAATTTCAGGTGCAGGAAAACAAGTCAAATTTGACTTCAACTTTTAGGCTTTCACACCTCCCCACCCCAGGTTTTTGTTTTTCATCCAATACCAAATTGTTTAGCAACTAATAAATTGGTATACATTGTTTCTGCCTAACTAATAAGATACTTAATGACTGTGCTTCTTAAAGTCGGTCAAGTGATAAACACCAGATAAACGAATCACTATGCCATTCTAAACTGATCATTGCACACACAGTAACTTTTTAATCTGCACAGACTCCTTTTAGGTTTTACATAACAGGAAGAGCTTGGCAGAAACTCTCACATGACACTTAGCAGTCCCACGCCAGTGGGGGAGGGGGGGAGGAACGACTTGTTATTGCATGTCCCTGATCCCCTCCCCCCCCCCATTGGTTTGGGACTGAGCTCACCTCTCATTGATGAGCTTGTCCCTTATCCAGAGAGACAAGCCCTGGGATGATAACAAAGTCTAATTCGTGCTTCTAAGTCCAATTCATGCTTCTAACCTCTAACCAATATGGCTACTTTTTTGTGATTACCCCAAATGCCCCAATGTCATAGGTTACCATTATAATTAGCATGTTGAATGTTTAAAATTCCATATGCAATTCATTATAAAAATTAAATTAAACAAACTTCTGGGGGGGAGTCCCCTGGTACACCTGTAATAGCTCCTTTAAGCCATTAAGAAGCAGGTGTAACACTGCTCCATAGCTGAAGTTCTCTTAACCCACCTCCGCTCAGCCCTCAGTCAGGCTGGACTGTGGCACCCTTGCTCAGACACACTTACGCCTGGGGATGACTAAGCGCCTGCTCCTGTCACTGGTATCAGCTAATCTGAGTCTGGTGACTCTGTTTCCTCTGGATGATGTGCAATACTTACCAAGACTCAGCTGTATTTGCTTCCAAAGCTGTTTCTGTAGTTGCACTTGTTTCTGTTATTATCTAATTTAATTATCAATGAAATTTGATTCCAAAAAGCGAGCTGTTATTTCTATAAAACCAAAATGATTTAGAAATAGTAGAGGTGAATAGCTTAAAAAGAAGATTAAAGGAAAATTGGATGCGGTTGAGACAATCTCACTTTCTAAGAGGAAAAAAGTGACTGCTGATCCAGAAGTTCTTAGTTTGGGGGCTGCTGTGAACATTTTGTTGTTCTGACACCACTTCAGAGAAACAAAGCCTGGGCACTGAGGCTTTACGGGTGTGGATTGTGCAGGAAAGACAACAAATGCCACAAATCAAAGGTGCAAACACAAGATTCCTGGACACTCCATAAAAGACCAACAAACCCTAAACACTTATATTTCTAACTTTAATGAAGTGCTTACGGTAGGAATGTATTTTATTATTATTATTGCTGTTCCTGCCCTTAACTGATTAGTCACCCAACTAAGGGCCTCAAACACTGAAAGAGCAACTAAACCAAGGTGTGGACCCTCCCAGTGCATCTGTTCCCCTTCTGTGCCATCTCACCCTCCTCTCAGTGCCACCTCCTGCAGGTCTGCACTTCCCAAAGTCCCTTAGAGTGGGCTCCCGTTCCCAACCCTCTTGGTGGCCTAAACTCTCCCCGCTTTTTACTTTAAAGCATCAGTTTGCTGGGAAACAGTGGCCGAAACCTAAAGACGGCCTCCTCTCTCTCTCCTTCACAGGTACAACCTCCATTATCTCAAGTTTGGATCTTCTCACCCAGGAGCTGAACAAGGCAAAGTCAATACACACTGTGAGGTCCATTCCTCTATGTTCTCCCATCTGTCAGTGGTGCCAGCTCAAGAGTATACAAATAGGAGGTGAAGAGATCCAGGACTGCGGAAGGGGAGCTATTTTGGAACTAAGGAGAGCAAGGACCGAGATAGTCTGAAGGCAAAGAAGTTACAAAGTGGGAAGAACTAGACTTAAATTCCATCTCTGGCTTTCGGGAAGTGTCAACCTCCCCAAGCCTGTTTACTTTTCTATGAAAGACATCTACCACTGCCTGCCCCCAAGACGGAAAGACACCGAGCTTCAGAGCACCCAGGACAGTCCAAGCACACAGTAGGCACTCAACAAGTTACCTGTGAATGTAATGGGAATCCACCTTTTCACATCCGACTGCACCCCACCCCAAGATAGTATTATCTTCCACATCATCTTCCCTCCCCCAATTTCCATATCCAAAGATTCTCTTAAAAGTAGCTGGGTCCTCATCCTTCCATGGCTCCCCAAAACAGCAGCCTCAAGTGCTCTGTTAGGAAGAAACCTTCACCGTGCAAAGCCCTGATTACTTGCAGATATATGCTCTGCCTGTCAGCACGCTCGCAGGAGCTCAGAAAGCCCAGGACACTCAAAATGTGAATAACTGTTGGCTGATTTCTAGTATCAAACTTACTCAAAATTAACAGGTAGTAAGATCAGAAGTAAAATAGTAAAATAGTAAAATAGTATTCTCTTCCCATGAATGTGACCAACCCATTGTCTTTCAGTGACTCATCTAAGCTCTCTAATGTGGTCGCTGGATTTTTTTTTTTTTTTTTTT
>NW_003852403.1:32751535-32809938 GCF_000181295.1 Otolemur garnettii
ATTTTTTGGTTGCAGCCGTCATTGTTGTTTGGCGGGTCCGGGCTGGGGATTCAAACCCGCCACCTCAGGTGTACGTGGCTGGCGCCTTAGCCGGTTGAGCCACAGGCGCCAAGCCATGGTCGCTGGATTTAAAGATGCAAGCTGTGCATTCTTTGCAAACAGCAGGTTATCACCCTGGAGGAGATGGTTTGCCGCACTCCTGGGCTGGAGGCCTGCTCAGGACGGGGCTCTCTGCAAGTACCAGCTAGGACATGCTATCTCTGTCCGCGTCTGTGTATGCTGTCAGTCCCCAGTTCAAGAGAAGAATCTTGAATCTTGAATTATACATGTCCATAATAAAGCAAGATGAAGATGCAGACGAGGACAGGAAAGACTCAATATGGTTGGCCTCATCTTAAGTAGGAAGGGGACAGTCGTCACACCAAACCAACAGCGAGAGGGGCAGGGAGGAGACAGCCAGTGACTTTAGGAAATCCTAGTCACAGACACAACTGATCACAGATCACTCCCTCTCCATAAGAGAGAAAGTTCTAAACAAAGGGCCTGGGTTTATTCGGATGTTTATACATCTTTGCCTCTGCGCACGTGAGGTCCTTACTCTGCAGACACATCAGTTGCTGCTTCCTGCCTTCGTTTTCACTCTAGAAGACAAACACGAGTGGAGAAAGCTGCCTTTCCCATTTGCCAAAGATGGTAAAATGTGACGGCTGTTACCTAAGCAACCATTTAAGATCCAAAGGCACAGAAGAAAGAGCTGTTATTTCCTTTTAAGAAGAGCATTTTTTTCCTCCTCAGGTGTTAATCCTTGATTCATAAAGAAGTCACTAAAAAAAATAAATAAATAAGTCATGGGGATGAGAGGGACAGACCCTGCCTCAAAGAGGTGGAGTGGCCCTGCCAGCTGCGAGGCTGCACCCCTTTCATTTCTCTGTAGCGCGTCTCCTTAGGACACAGTTCCAAAGGCTAAACACAGAACCTGTCCACCCCTCGATTTTGCACTCTGGTGTGCTAACGTTTTAGAGTACAGTTAACATCATTTTGCAAATATTTTCTCGCTGTCATAAAAAGAGGCAGATAGTCATGGTTGTTTTTCTATTCCCGCTGAGATTCTTAAAAGGTAGAGGTCTTTAGGAGACAGCAGTTATCTATTTGAAACGACAATTAAAAGTATGTACTTCAAATGGAAACCCCAAAGTAGACTATACTACTGGTTAAAACCTGGTTAAAAAACAACGAGGTTCCAAACAGATCTATAAACTCAAGGAGTAGGCATCCAAAAATACTGGCAGGAACTGTCAGATCTTCAAAATCCCATCAGATATTGAAATATTAAATACTGAAAAAATATCCTAAAATTTATTTACTTATTTAGAGACAGAGTCTCAGGCTGTTTCCCAGGCTAGAGTGCTGAGGTGTCAGCCTTGCTCATAGCAACCTCAAACTGCTGGGTTCAAGTGATCCTCCTGCCTCAACCTCCCGAATAGCTGGGATTAAAGGCACCTGCCATGATGCTCGGCTAATTTTCTGTTTTTAGTAAAGATTGGGTCTTGTTCTTGCTCTAGCTAGTCTCAAGCAATCCTCCCACAGGGGTAGCTACCATATCCAGCTTATCCTAAACTTTAAAACATACCAGATTTTAATTCAAAATGGTTTACAATGGCAATAAAATAATTTTTAAAAACATTTTTAAGTTATTTTAACAGTACAGAAGGATTCCGTTCTAGTAAGTTGCACAACTTTTTAAAGCAATTTGAAGCTAACACTTAGAAACAAAAACAGGCACGGGATGTCATGGCTGAGAACTTTTCAATATTACTTCTCACAGGATCATGTTCTGGTAAGTTCTTGCTGTGTTTTGGTAACATGTCTTTTGTGAAATCAACACATATTTAATTCTCAGTCAAACTAAGGCCACTGGCAATCACTGTGAAGCCATCACATGGAGAAGTTAATCAAACAGACTGAAACTCATTCAGCAGTTCGTTTTTAATATGCCCAGTACTAATGAGGAAGCCCCACAACCACAGAAGCAATTCATCTCGGTGGAACGGGAGGAAATGCACATATTATTATTATCATCCAAGACAGTACTGAGCCCTAATACGATGAACGATTCTAGTCAGGAGTTTTATGGGCTAAATGATTCAAAAGAATAAGAAAAGAAGCATTACTCATGGATATCGAATTCATACAAGTGACAGGTTATTTGAAATGTCCAGGAGAGGCAAATCTATAGAGACAGAAAGTAGATAGGAGTTGCCTGGGGTGGGGGTGGGGGCGCAAGAGGGTGGGGGGGAGGGATGAAAGGTAAAAAGGTAACAGCGGAATCCTAGTGGAATGACCGAATGCTCTAAAACTGGCATATGGTGCTGGCTGCAGAACTCAGCAAATTTACTACAAGTCACCTATCCGTACACTTCAGAGGTCAATTTTATGGTATGGAAAATATACCTTAATGAAATTAAAAAAAAAACTGACAGAGTGACCATCTGGATTTAGCATTTCATTATAATTGGGACTAGAAAGTAATTGTGTAAGGATGTGCTCAGATTCTCAGTTTTGAGAATGTTTATCCTATGCCGTCTAATAACCTAAATTTCAAAAGAAGATTATTTAAAGTATAGTACTTTCATACAATATGTGCAACTATTGAAAATGATATTTAAAAAGTGAAAACCATCACATGCCCACCGGTGAAAGTGGCACACCGAAAGAAATTACGGTCCAGCCAATCCTGCAAAAGTGGTGCCGTCCTTCTGAAGCAGTCAATCAAAACAGTGAGATTACACACAACGACATGTCCAGGGCACACTGAGGAAAAGAGGGCCCACCAGCACAATCTATGTGTGGACAACGTGAATAACTGCATGTATATCTGGAAAGAGAAATACCAAATTTTCATCATGATTAACACAAGGAAGTAGAAATGGGTAGCGAGAAAGGATTTTCCATCAGCGTTAAGGAAGCTGGAAGTAGGTGCCTTCAAGATGTCAAGAATGTCCCCAGATAGATGGGATTTATATGGCTATTTACGTTCTTTTCATATAGGTTGAGAATAACTCTCTATACTTCCTTTCTGGAGAGGAAGGTTAGTATAGTATCCAAAGATTCCAGAGCCAGATGGCCTGGATTTAAATCCTAGCTGTCCTGTTTACTTGCTGTGCAACCGTGAGCAAATTACCCACCCGGTGCCGCCGTTTTTTGCTTCCGCAAATTAAAGACCAAACAGTCCACACACCACACCTTGTGAAGATCACTAAGCGTACTATGTACACAAGGCCCTGAGGACAGAGCCTCCCAGGTAACAAGTATTCTGTCAGCTTTCATCAGCACTATCTTATTACTAAGAAGAAAATGTTAAAGTAGCTTTTTTTCTGTGGGGGGTGGGGGGAAAGAAGTACAAAAACACAAGTGCTGATTGTTCCTTTACTGCAAGTGTGCTTGACAGCAGTGTGTCTGCAGGACGTATCGGGTGACCATGAAAGGAAGACTGGACAGGCATCAGCTCCTGTCTGATGGCCAGGACTGATGTAACCAACCTCCCAGTGGGCCATGCCAGGGCCAGAGGGTGCCTGGGCAGGAAGCTCCCAAGTGCCCACATTCAAAATGTTGTGATCGACTCATAATGCTGCCACCCAGGCAACTGCAATGCCTCGCGATGGAGGTAATTAGCATGTGTGACCAGACCAGTGGTGGCAGGAGACTCCTGATACACAAACGCTCTCGTATAAACACTTATGCCTAATAATTGACCTCAGTGGGACTATGGCCTCATCTTGAGACATATAACATAAACCAAGGTCAATTATCTGACACTTGAGCCAGCAATAAGAAAAAATCATTAATTGTCAACATTTTTAATAACAGAGCAAATCTCTGCCTTGTTGAAAAACAGCAAGTTCTAAACTCGTGCTATTTCCCATTCCTTATTTGTTAAGGAGCACTTTAAACTTTAATAGCCCTGAAAATACCTTTCAATGGCCATCCTCTTGATGTACATACTAGAACCTCTTTCTTAAAGGAATATCACATTTTGTTGAGTGATTAGTATGCACGAAATCCTTTTTCTTTCAAAACTCTTCAAGATAGGTAGTTTAATCTCCACCCATACAAATTAAGAACACTGAGGTTTGGAGAGCGCGTTCTTTATTTACTGGGCTCCCCCAGTGAGTGGCAACACTGGGAGCTGAACACAGAGACATCCATTTCCAAAGCCTCTGTTTTCCCATTTGCTGTAAATCCCTCTAGTTTGATGATTATCCAGTGGTTTATTCTTCATTTCAACTGCAAAGAATTCCTCCAAAAGGTCTGTACATCACTGAAAATGTATACCACCTCACCAGAGATACCCCACCAAAGCCATTTTCTTGCAATTTTCTTAGTACATATGTTTTACATTTGTTGCCAGTAATAGTAGAATTCTATTTTTCATTTGCTTTCTTTCTCCAAGGCCAACTGGTTTGCGACAAAGCACCAAGGTCTCACACAGAGACCTGTATTCACTGAGACTAAGAAATCATAAAAACGGCTTTCAGAAACTCATTTTTCGAAGTAGCTTCTATTGTCTTATTCATTTATCCTCCTGTACAAAATGCCAAAGACAAATTTACAGATGAATCTCTGTCAGCCTTATTTAGTCACCTTGATTTATAAGCTAAAGCTAAAGACGCAAGGTGGGTCAAAGTGGGACAAAACTATTGTACCTAAGAAATCATTTGTGAGCTTTTCTTTGAGAGACATTTTAAATAGCTCTATTCTGTTAAAAGAGGAAAAAACTCCATTTTCTTTCATCTCAATATACTGTTTAGAAAAGAAAATTGCTGTTACCAAACTATAATAAATTTGTCTGGTCAAAGGCTTAATTAATGGCATCCTCCATCAATTATTTCATCAGTCAGTCTGCATTGAAAAGGATGCTTAATAAGCACCATGATCAGTCACAACAACAATGGCTGGTTCTCTGATGTTCTGGTGTCCAATTATTCTTGCATTGAATGCCACTGCACAGTGACAGAAGTCAAAGCCTGGCCTTAGCTTTCTCAAAAATAAATCTATTTTCCTATTGTGGGCTTCTATTTCAGTAAATTGAAATTAACAGAGCCAACTGCCTTCGTAACCTATGAGGAATAAATAAAGCCACCAGACATCTCATCTCAGGTCAAATGGCAAGAGAGAGTCCAGGAACCTATTGGAAATTAAGATTTATTGTCATTTTCAAGGAACACCACAATATGCCAACCCAATAAAATACAGCACCACAATATTGCCCCTTATGTGATACCATTAAGAGGCTTTTCATACGTATTAATAATTACACGTTTTATTGCCAGGAAATCCTTAAAATCTTCTCCAAGGATACTAAATAAAGAACTAGCGAACCATTTTTCTGGGACTTAAGTATCTTACTTATTTCACATAATGTTTAACAAGCCATTTGTATATTCAATTTTTGTTAACCAGAATCTTTTTTTTTCTTTTAGACAGAGTCTCACCTTGTCACCCTCCACAGAGTGCCATAGGGTCACAGCCCACAGCAACCTCAAACTCTTGTGCTCAAGTGATTCTCTTGCCTCTGTCTTCCAAGCAGCTGGGATTACAGAAGCCCTCCACAACACCTGGCTATTTTTAGAGATGGGTTCTCGTTCTTGCTCAGGCTGGTCTTGAACCTGTGAGCTCAGGGCAATCCACCCAGCTCAGCCTCGCAGAGTGCTAGGATTACAGGCGTGAGCCACCGTGCCCAGCCTTAACCAGAATCTTTTTAAACGTTCAAAGGGGAAGGTTTGTTCTTTGAAGAGATTTGGAGAGAAATCCATTCTTGATCTATTATTTTAAAATCAGATAGCAGTTTTAACAGCGCTACTCACAAGAGAATAGGCATGATTATCATTCTCTGGTCAGTCTAGACAGATAATTATGTGATCATAAAGAGAGAAGAGGGTCAACCAAGTTAACCCTTGGCACAAGTATAGTGTTTTGCATGTTCAGTGGTCAGTGAAATTTATAAGATAAATAACGTAGCATTATCTTAAAACCCACGGCAGCTGTCAAGAAGCTAACTGAGCAAGGGGTTATGAAGATGGAAAATCAGAGTGGTCAAGGCTCTAAGGGGTCCATGTGTCAGGCATGCCCACAGCTGGGTAAGGAACGTGCTCCAAACCGAATCTTCACTTGACTTCTCTACTCCTGCACATTCTCCATCCAGAACCTCTTGCTTTTCCTTGTTCCTATTCATTCAAGACATCAGGTTTCGGGAGCCAGTTTCTATGCTAAGCCCACAGGATACAGAAGTGAGCATCATCTACAACTTTTGGTGACCAGGAATGATCTTACCAGATAGCTAGATTCTGATATTTATAGACAAGGCTGCTCATAAGCTTATCTCCTCTTCAGAGGCCCAATAAACTGGTGAGGGCTAGGCAAATCCAGAGAGAAGTTTGCCGACACCTAGGATGCCTTAAGATAGTCTCGGTCTGAATAAGACATCACAAGGGCTCCCTGGGTATAGGTCATACTAGGATCCGTGGGGATAACTTTTAGCCCCAAATTACAACTCAGGCCTTAAAAACAGTAGAAAGTATGGCCAACTTTTCTCAAGTCATACAATGATCAAATGTATATCATTTAATATACAAATGATGTTTGTATATTCTTTCAATGTACAAATAAATCTTCTATTGTAAAAGAAGATGTTTAATATTCCTTGTACAACATAGATATTTTAAAGAATAATCAAAAGATAGAAGATAACGTGGGGGAAAATAAGGGCAATACATAAGAAATAGGACTACTGGATGGCGCCTGTGGCTCAAAGGAGTAGGACACGGGTCTCATATACTGGAGGTGGCAGGTTCAAACCTGGCCCCAGCCAAAAACTGCAAAAAAAAAAAAAAAAAGAAAAACTGATTTATCCTCATTTAAGGTAAGCTCATACAAGTCACTATGAAAAACACAACAATATATAGGCAAGAAAAAGAGGGAAAAGAAAAAAGAGGGAGGAAGAAGAAGCAGAAAGCACAAAACAGCACAGGAGCAGGCGGCTCACAGAAAGAAACTCAAATGGCCAAGGAAACGGAAACGAACCGAAAGCCCCCTCAGAAGTGGAGATAAGCAAGCAAAAACAAAGAGGAAACATTTTTAACTTATTAGACCTGCAAAAAATAGTAAAGCTTGATGATTTACAGTGCTGGTGGAAAGGTGGGAGTGTGTTAAAGATACAACCTTGGTTTAAAAAAATAAATAAATCATTGACCTCCCTGGAGTACAATTTGGTGATGTTTATCAAATATAACGTGCAGTTACCTCTAATGTAGCAATCCCACTGACAGGAATTTAACTGCAAATATGTCAACAAGTTGTTTACACAAAAAGTATTTACAGAAAGGCAGACTGCAATAATTTAATAGCTAAATACCCCCTCCAATAATAAGGCAACTGCTAAAATATCCAGAAACAATACAAAGGTGAAATCAATTGTTGTCTATCCATATAATTAAATGCTGTACCATCATTAAAATGAATAAAGAAGATTTTTAAGTGCTGATGGGAAAAACCTCTAAAATGTATTAAGGGAAGAACCCCCCCCCAAAAAAAGAGATAACACAGTATATATATTAATCCTTTTATTAAAAAATGTGAAAAGCAGAGAGCCAGATAGATATGTGCCAAAAATACTTTTTCCTGGAAGAAATCACAAGAAATGTAATAATAGTTATGTCTTTTCCTGAGCCTTTTGACATCATTTGTATATTAACCACATAGATACTGTTTTTATTTGTTTTCAAAGTTGTCATGGTTACCTGGGTGTAAAAGCATATGGACAACTATCTTCTCTCTTTATGCTGTGTATCTACAAAATCTAATTTAAAAATTAGACTAGAAAATCTTAAGTATTTATGGAAAACCTTAATACGGGAACCACGAAAAATATATTTAATGAGTTGGTTCTTTAGGGGAGTTCTCAGGAAGAAAAACACAACAAAATAAGAGATAAAGAAGAACAAGAAGGTGATGCAAACACAGGCGGATTGAGTATCAACCTGGGTTCAAGGACAAGGCTGAGTATTTCTTCCTTTCAAATGTTTTAAGCAAAATGATAAATTATGCATCGCATGGTATTAATGGAGCAAGAAGCCACAGAGAAATCTCGAAGTTCAAAGCTGTGGAATGTGTAAAACAACCTGAAGGCAAAGTCTGTTAAAAGCCCTCCTGGAAGAACTATCTTCCCAATTCACAGAGAAGCAGTAAAGAAAAGAACTCACAAACTAAATGAAAAACCCAACTACACAAATAAACCATAATCCTAGAATATATTATGAAATCTTTTGGCAAATATTTATAAAGCCTAAGAGATAAAATCCCAAATTGAATTATTTCATATGCAACTCTAATTCTAGGTTGTGAAGTGTATCTTCACAGGCATTGAACAAAAGTCTGTAAAGTTATCTAGCTGAATGTCATTCATAAATGTGGCTCCAGTTATCCAAAGTTTAAAAGGCAAACAATAAAAAAGAAACTAAAAAATTTAGTCCTTAACAGTCCCTTAGTGATGACTCACAATATTAAATAAAACCATAAAGCACTGCTAGTCTAAGGAACATGATGATGTACCATTGGGAGGAAAACCCACTCGAATATGTATATATCACATACAATCACCTAGTTGAGTGAAAGAAAAATAAAGGGTCTGTTTGTTTCTCTTTGTGTCAGTTAATCAGTTTACTGTCTCTCAGCTACAAATTTATCCTTTACTGCCTGATCTGCAAAAATGGATCTGGGCCCTTTAAGTATTTTTCCACTGCTAGCTGGCATGAGGTTTGTTATGTTTTGTCAATAGAAGTTGCTGGGGAGACATTGCAGGAGGAAGGAGTTCTGCTTCCTGGGTCTGGAGTTATCACCCAGCAGGTTTCCGCAGCATGGACAGCTTCCTTAGCAACTGTCTCCAACAGTTTTGTACCAGAGTGCTTCCTTAGACATCACTTCACGAACAGCTTTCCCCACTACGCTAAAGGATAGATTTTCATCAAGTTCTGGAAAGTAGTTTGTTATTAAGTTCTGCTGGTGTGGCACTATGACAACTTCTCTGCCATGCAGTAAGCCAAGGCTGTGTCCCCTCTAACAAGGTTGGATTAAAGTCTGCATCTCAGACAACTCTAAGAAGTTGGTCTCTTCCTTGGGTCCTCTATCTCAGCCTTAGAGGTACTGGCTACTCCTTAAATTTCTATGTTCTATTTCTATAGTTCTATGTCCTGTTTCTACATTCTATGGAATTCTGCTTATTTATCAACATTATTCCAACCCCTTATTAAAGCTGGTAATTCTTAATATTAAATTCTCCCTGTTCAAACTACTATATGGTTTCTGATTCCAATTTGAACTACCAGATATACTCCCTTTACCTACCAGCTTTTGTGGTAAGCCCAATGCAACACGCACAAGTAAAAGAGATAGCAAAAATGTGCATTTTTTGAGTTCTGTACCCAGCTACATGGCCGCTCTTGATTTGCTAAATGATATACCAGAATGTGCCAATAAAAAGCCAGGAAGAGGTGCTTAATTCTGCATAGCTGAAGGAGAAACACAGACTCTGACAGGAGCACTTCTCACTTTACTCCGAGCTGACATGTCTGGATTTCCTTTGTGGGTTCAGCTTCTATCTGCCCCTGAGCTCCAATAATAGCCTCCTCCAATTGTCCCTCCAGCCTGGGGCTGGTAATCACTTCCTGCAGTTGCTTATCTCATGGTTTCAATATACCCTACTTGTCTTCCTGCCTCTGCTGTAATACAAATGGATTTTCCCCCTCCTTAGGCCCCAACCAGTTACAACAGAGCAGCTACATGTACACGTGAAGACTCACTGTCTACTCTGGAAAGCCATCGTGCCCTGCTAAGATCCGAAGTTGAAACTTGTGGAAACCTAAAATAATATACTTTTCAATTTGGCCTAGTAGAGCCAAAGTTAAACCCTTGAAATGTTTGATTTATATGGGACTTCCTTGAAAATGGGTATTAATAATATGTACTCTCCTTAAGGCTGAACTTTTGGTTGAATCATTTTTTGCAAATTTTTATCTATATATGGAAAAATTCATTTAAAAAAGCTCCCTTATGTTGCCAGCGTATAACACGGTGCTGTCGATAAACCTGTCTGAGATGATGGAAATGTCCTGTACTGTTCTACCCACCATGGCAGCCACCAGCCACATACAGCTCCTGAACACTGCAGGTATGCTTAGTGTATCTAAGAAATGAGATTCTTAACTTTAATTCATTTAAATATCTGCGTGTGGCTAGTGGCTACTGTACTGGACAAAGGTCTAGCACATGGTCATTTCTGTTATGGGGAAGGACTTCTGCAGCCAGTGAAGTTCTCCCGTGCTTTGGCAGAGAACAGGTAGGTAATACAAAAACACTATAACAACCCCTAACCTACCTGATCCCACCTACCTACAAATATGGACATAGAACTTCCTCAGATAATTTGGATAACAAATTGTTAAAGCATAAAACTCATCTTAACACAATAATAGCTTGAGAATGAAGGGGTGTGAGGGAAATTTTAGTGGCTCGAGAGAGGTGTAGACTGAAGCATAGCCCTATTCTAGACCAAAGGAAAGACTCTCTTTGGAAAGAATATTGGAATTCTTGCTTTTTTTTCTCCTTTTTTGTTGATATATAATATTTCACATATTTACAGTGTGTGTGTGTGTGATATTTTATTACAAACACAGAATGTGTAATGATTAAGTCAGGGTAGATGGACTATCTATCACCTCAAGCATTTATATTTCTATGTACTGGGAACATTTCAGGCCTTCTCTTCTAGCTGTCCTGAAATAGACAATACATTATCATTAACCTCAGTCACCCTACTCTGCTGTCTAAGGCTACAACTTCTATCCAAATGTGCTTTTTCTATTCTTCAACCCAGTAGGAATGATCCCCTCTTTATTTACTATTGAACTAACTAGCCCATTCCTTACACTTTTTCTAGTAAAATTCCCAGTCTTAATGGGACTACAAGGTTTTCACACATCTATCCTGGCACTACTGGAAATGTAAAGACATTCACTTTGACTTAGACCAGAGGTTCTCAACCTGTGGGTTGAGACCCCTTTGGACTGTATTAAAGGTTTGCGGCATTAGGAAGGTTGAGAACCACCGACTTAGACTAATGATAACTAGTTTCTGAGCTGGAACATTTAATTTCATATCTCTGACCTTTAAACAGAGGTAATAAACATAAACGACACCAGGTTCCCAGTTCTCCTGAGAATGTGGCTCCTAAAGGGAAATGCTAAGGACCAACAGTGGACAACCACAGGCAGCTGTCACCGCGTGTCAAGGGGGCTGGATGACTATTAGAAGGACACTCGCATATCAAAGGACTTTAATGGTACCACAGCTTCTGGAACCCAATGCCCAAGGAACGATATACTGCCTACTGCCCTGAGAAGCCAATTAAAGTACAATTCATAAATCTGTAAGAACTTTAGCGATGTAAAACCACACCAAAAAATTCTGCAAAATTTTGGCTATGAACTGTTTTGCTCGGGGATTTCTGTAGTTGTTGGGTAATTTGTGCAATTTAAGTGAGAATTACAGGACACACTAACTAACAGTTTATCTGGTGACTGTAACGCTAACACCATACTCACCTTTACGTGAGCCACCCACAGAACTCTACTGCATTCCCAGCATGAATAAGCACTCGATGGCACTCGTTTTTCTTCTCAAAATTTCCTAAATTGCCAAAAAAGATACTGGTATTTTGATGACCACCACACTCTCATGTTGCAAGTCAGGCAGAAAAGGGCACTCACGGGAAGCCACGAGACCCTGAGAAGCCAGCTGGTCCTTGGAGTGCAGGGTCATCTTGGCAGACTCACCACAGTCCAAGGCTGGCCCTTAATCTTGCAAATTCACAATATGATGATCAGGAAAAGGGCCATGGTGCCATTAAAGTAAAAAATGCCAGTTTAAGGCCTCATTGTGAGAAATCTAGACCGCAATTTTGCAGTAAACCAGTTTAATACCTCATTGTGAGAAATATAAACCCATAATATAGATTGGATGCTGGCATCTGCTCTTAGTGTATCTCTGGAAAGCCTAACAACATGAGGAAACCAAACTAAAATCAGGAGGCTGCACAGTGGGCACGGAACGGAAACGCTTTCTGTGGCTTCCTGTGTGACCTGACTCTGTGCACTGTGAGGATAAGGAAGGCCCAGCGATGCTCCATGATGAAGGCAAGACTGCATTCAGTCGGGTGGTTTCAAAAGCCCACAGACAGCCCCACCCTGCAGGGGACGATCCACCATCGACCTGTTAATGCTGCTCTATAGACAGACCAGTTTGGCCTTTCAAACTCAGTCTTTATTCCAGACGCTAAATTCTACTTCTCTAAATTCCTCTTCAAACAACAGAAGTAACACACTGTTAATAGCACCTTTAACCAAGTTATAATTCTACCCTGGAAGCCATTTAATCTCTTTGCCTACTTTGTTACCTTGCTGTGATCCATTTCTCACAGGTTTGTTTTACAATTGATTTCAGAGTCAGATTTTTCTCTCTAATGCAGAAGAGTGGAAGTGGTCTGTGGGCACTCATGGATGGCGCACACACCACGCCTGTGTTAAGAGCCAATAATTCCAGCAAAATGAAGGCTTTAGGAATTTCGAGGAAGGAGGAGAGAACTCTTTAAAAAAAAAAAAAAAAAAAGGAAAGTACATCAGACCTGTATGTAAAGAATTCACTAAATGCCAAAGACCTGCGACACAGGTGATGAGGCAGATGGCTCCACTCTACCTTGACTTTAAATCTCTTTGCTTTCACTACGGCTAACATGTGTTTTGAGTCTTTGGCAAGACCCTTAACTTCAAAATGCAAAGAAATCCATCTCTGTTGACTCAGCACAAGTCTAACCTTTACATAGGCATAATCGAAATTAGGATTTTGGTACCAAATACTGTAGACGTATAACAAATTGATGCCGCAGGGCCTACAAACTCATAAATCAGCCTTCAAACATTTCCCACAACATTTCCAGCAGCACACAGTAATTTCCAGTCTCATCCACATCTCAGAAATCACAGTGAGGAAATGTACCTGAAGCAGAGAAATCATCTATCAGGTCTCAAGAATGGTGGTCACTGGCACCTAGATCTAGAATGGCAATTCTCCTAGTCTTTCGTTTATTTATTATTAACCTGACTTTCACCTTGGCTGGAATATCAAACTCTTGGCTTCTGACCCCACGGAGGAATGTTGTTTTGTGTGATCAGCTGGGCTCACTTAGTGATTTTAACAGTTTTTTGCCAATACTGATTACCCAGAAACTCAGGGGCAGCTTAAGGCCATGAGAATCTGTCTGGAACATGACCTTCTATTTCTGTACCATCAGGAGAGTTAAGTAGGCTTCAAGGTTAGTTTAATGAAGGCCTCCAAGCATGAACAGGGCTTAGTCTACGGTACAAATTAGTGTGTTTTTATTCCCAAGCCCTTCTCATTCTGCATGCCTCTTACTGTGGCTGCTGTACTTCCCCTTGGACTGCCACCATCCTCCTGCTGCGAGCCAGCTGGGAACTCTCCCTACTGCTCCAACAGGAGAGAGTTCCTTCCAGATACCCACGTGGAGGCAAGCTGCTGGGGGCCCGGGAGTACTAACACCTGTGCCGGCCTGAGGGTTCAAGTCACATGTTTATGTGAGGTTCACACAATTCAGTTCCCATGCAGTAGGGACCTTGAGAAAGAAAATTAACTCTTTTCGAAAAACATTTTTAACTTTAATTCTCCCACCTGAGTAAGAAGCTTTTCCTAAGCCACAGAGTTTTTCACTGCGAGGCCTCCTATTGGTACCTCCTAGAGAATTCACAGAACTGCAACACATTCTGCCTTTACAAGGCAGACAGCAGGTGGATACTCGGATATTTCCAGTCATCCATATCACACACAAAAAGTCATCCCTTTGTCACACCTTCCTGTCCAATACATACACTGTCAACTGCTCGAGGACAAGCTACAGGTTGCTACAGAGGCAGAAAAACAGTGGGGCTCCTGGGTGGACTCCAGACTCCTAGATACACACAGTGGAGGTGACAGAGTGAGGATGGCATGAAAGCTTAATCCTCTGGGGTGAAGCTGAGAGGAGGGTACAGGAAGTCACCAAGACAACCAAACGGACACAATTGCACATGCATTGGCTTACTTCTTAAGGCATTAGAAATTATATTTAAGATCTCAATATCAAGAGTAAAATGAAAAAAAACAGATATTACACTGCTGAAGAACAAACATTACAAGTTTTCACAATGGAGCGATTCACAAACACACAGTTATATTCTTAGCTCCTCCAGACTGACATGAGGAAGCAGACGCTTATTTCCCAAGCAAATTATCCCTCCCCCAACTACTTCTCACCTTAGGGCCAAAGTAACATCTCCAGAGACATTTACTTCTCCTAAGATTTTATCTCCTTTGGAAGATAAGAACTCTTTTGCTTTTTATCTTTTAAGCATTAAAAATCTATTTTCCTACCCACTCTCTTTCCAAATCTTACATTTTAATAAGCAGAGCTCAATTCCACCACTCAAAGCAATGCGAATTTTAAAAAACAGTAACTAAGATTTGCTACTGTGCCCAAGGACTGTGCTACACAATTTCCGTGTATATCCTGTTCATTCCTCTGTCGAAACCCTATGAAATAGGGATTCAGTTTTCACAGATAAAGAAACTTGTCCTGAATCGCACAGAGGGTTAAACTGGTAGGACTGAGATTCAAGCCAAGCCTTATGTAGCGCCAAACCACTGTAATATATTCCTCCTCCAGGAAACGGGGCAAGCCACACTTTACTGTGCTAATGATAAAATGTATGCACTGTATACACCTGCAGATTTCAGTATGCACGAACTCTCCAAGGCCCTTTCATAAACATAACTCCTAAGTGTACTTGGTGAAACTTAAAAGCAAAGATAAGTATTCAAAGTTCACAAACACAAAACACATACCCTGACCTGGAGTATAGGGCTTCTCAGGGTCCACGCTGCTGACATTTTGGACAGGGGAATTCTCTGTCATGAGAGGATTCCCCGTCCACTGTGGGATATTTAGCAGCATCCTAACCTCTATCCACAAATGTTACTAGCACATCTCTCCACACCCAGTTATGACAATCAAAAATGCGTCCAGATATTGCCAAATGTCCCTTAAGGGTAAAAATGCATCCTGTAGAGAATCACTGAGTTAAGCTAATTATGTTAGACTACATAACTAACTGGTTAAAGAGTAAACTGATTCCAGCAAAGTGCTCTCCTAAATCCTAACTTAGATTTCTTGTATACCAAGATATAGCTCCTTAATAGAAAGCATTTATTAAACTGGATGAAATGTATAGAATTCAGAATGTGAACATCTCTATTTCACTATATTGATAATATTGCTGCTATCACTCCGTTTTTATATTAAGGTGAACATGCCCATTGTCTTTAAACCTCTATTCAAATACCAGTTTCTAGGCACTCTCTCCAACATTTGATTACCCCATTCAGGGAATGCATTTAAACCCAAACCCAGAAACGCACACAACACTGCCTCAAGTAGTAGCAGTAAAAGTACAAGCGATAAGACCAGGCATCCTCAAACTATGGCCCGCAGGGCCACATGTAGCCCGCCTAGGACGTTTATCTGGCCCGCTGGGTGTTTTTGCCACCGCTGCCTATCCTGCTTAGCAGCCGACTTCATCCCGGGGCCTGCAGTCCAGCCCTCCAAGGGTCTGAGGATCAGTGAACTGGCCCCCTGTTTAAAAAGTTTGAGGACCCCTGGATAAGACTAACCGCTAATATACAATTTACTCTCAGAATGTGCTTTGAGAATTCACACGGAGGCCAGGCATGTTGGTTCACACCTGTAATCCTAGCACTCTGAGAGGCTAAGGCGGATGAATTGCCTGAGCTCAGGAGTTCAAGACCAGCCTGAACAAGAGCCAAATGGTCTATAAAAAAATAAGTTGGCGTTATGGTGGGCACCTGTAGTCCCAACTACTCAGGAACCTGAGGCAAGAGGATTGCTTGAGTCCAAGAATTTGATGTTGCTGTGAACTATGATGTGACGCCACAGCACTCTACTGAGAGCAACAAAGTCAGACTCTGTCTCAAAAAAATAAATAAAGAATTCACATGGATTATCTAGGATTATCTAGTTTACTCTTTCAATATCTTCAACTGCCCGACGAGGTGGGTTTTATTATTATCTGCTTTTCATGAGTGAAGAAACTGAAGCACAAAGAGCTCAATTGACTTGCCTAGGGTCGGTCTGCAGAATCCTGGTTCCTAACCACTCTCCACAGGGCTTCAAAGAACCATGGGGTTACCACCTCCTCGGTTCTAAATCCCCCACCTCTCAAAATGTGTGAGTATTCCTCCCTCAGCTGTACCACACGCCCTAATTAAGGCACATTGCTGGCATCGTGCTTACATCGGCCATCAGTCTACTCATCAACTTTCTCGGGGTACAAGACACAAGCCCGCTTATCTATACTGCTGTCCAGCCCACACTGTTCCATCGTGAGGAAAAACACACACAGCCCTTTGTTAGATGTTTGTTGAAACAGACATGTCATATCTATGACACTGCCCTGTTATATCTGTCCAATTAACATTATCAGCAAAGACATAAGGTTAATTGGATAGGAGTGATTCTTAGCAAACATTTGCTAGATATGGGTCATGGCTTTTTTTCCTATGTGATCCCAACAACTCTTTTCAAAAACATGATTTACAATTCTGCTAGATCCCAACATAGGCTCTGAATCTATGGTTTTCAGAATTTACTTACTGTCCCCTCATTTTGGAAAATCCAGTCTTATCACACGCTTTCAAGGTTATTCCCAAGTGGCTACACCATCACATTGGCATGCTCTTTCAATATCTCCAAGAACACAAGTCCCTTAAAGCAGCTCAGAGTTAAGAGAGGGCCAGGGAAGTGGTTAAGGTGTCCCTGCTAAGAAGGTGGGTGTTTCATGTCAAATAGATAGTGAGGGCATTACATCCGGGACATGAGTAACACCCAGTCCTGGAATCGACGCTGTAGCACATGGTCTTCTGAAAAGACAGCACTGGCTGTCCTCTTGCATTATGACATGCCAACAGATGCCCTAGCTGATGAACTCTCAGAACCGGCTGCCCTGTCAGACACACTGACACTTTCCCACTTGCAACCAAGTGAGGTTTTGGTGCTCACAGAGTGTGCCTTTATGAACTTACCATTGTTAACACACAGGTGCAACACTAACCTGGGTGCTAACATAAATTTAAAAACATTTTACATTGCATATGAAGTACAGCAGGTATGCAATCAAATGAGCAGTGCTGGGCATCTGTGGGGCCAGCTCCTGGCTTTACACTTGGAGAAAGCGTGACATGCACTTTGTGGGGAGCAGGAAGGATACACACACACAGATCTCAAAGGGCTTCAACAAGAGACTAGGGAAAGCCACCGAAGATCAGCAACCCTAGGGCAGCCACGTGTATTGATTAACGGGTTCATCCAGGGTAGGGCTTGTTGAGTTAATATTGGAAAACCACCAGCTTCCAGAGTAAATGCATCATTCCTTGAACTTTGATATTTTGGCACTGGAGCAATGAGGAACTTTTAAATCAGTTAAAAATCTGCTTTGAACCAAGAACCTCCTCTGGATCATTTCACACAGAAAAATCAAAACTATTTTAGGAGCAATTGGAGCCACATGGGAAACATAAGAAACCTTAAATGCTAACTTCTAACATAAACTAAATTAACTAGCTGTGAAATGTGGAGCAGGTTATATAACCTTGCCCAGCCTGTTTCTTTAACTATAAAACCAGGACAATAATACCTCTACTTCTTAGCACTACTGTGACTAGTAAGTGAAGTAATTCATGTAAAGCAACTGAGTCCCACTTAAAAGGAAATCCTTAAATATTTAGCTTTATTATAACTATTAGGTGAAATTAATAAAAATTCAAATTTAATTATCCTTTTTGATTTTACACCGCGTAAGGGATTTAATAAAAATTTCCCCACTCTCACCACCTGAGGGGGCTTTTCCACGTGCCCCGGTGGACTGAAGCCATCTCTCCTATCATCATACTCAGTTTCCTTCCCACAGAAGCATTGTGATCAGTTAAACACAAAGCAACTGAGCTGGGCAATTAGCCTATGGACCTGGACACAGTGCAAACAGCCACTGGTAGGGTAACTTAAAAGTCTGCAAAGTTTTATGTTAATTATTTCATTTAGAAGTGATTTCTTTCCATGAAGTTTCCTCCATAGACCTAAAAAAAGTCAACTGTAAAGAATTTTCTTCCTCTGTTAGCCCATCTGCTGATTGCACCACAGTATCTTCATAACTCCTAAGTGCAATGATACTACGCGTCTTCATAAGGCCAAGATTCCGTTTACCATTTATCCCACCACCCTTTCTGCCACATGTCGAGCCTGCCCTTCCAGCGCACAGGCAGCATTTCTGACGGTGGTAACCCCTGCGGCACTGTGTGTGTCCCCCGTCATCACAAGATGCTGCTTTCCCTGTCCCGCACCCTCCCAACCTTTTGAAGAAAATAAGTTACCTGCACCCTACAAATGCACTGGCTAACTAGTTTTCGTAGACAATCAAATTTTTTGAAGACGCTCACTGAATTTATTTTTACAGAAATTTAAAAATGATAACTCAATTGAATTAAGAATGGAATGATTTTTCATTCACTTGGGGAACAGAACTTGAGTCTCTAGATTTCTATTTTGGCACTTCATAAATAATTACACAGAGCAAAAACAAATAGGAAAAAGGAAAAAAAAAAAACCCCACCGAATGCCACGCATCCTTCTCCGCATCCTTCTCGGTGCATTCATCTACACATTTTCCACCAGGGCAATCACCTGGGCGCACTAAACAGAAAGCACAGCGGTGGAGTAAACATGCTCGCTCCAAAACACGGGGAGCACGGGCTCCCCACGGCCTTTAGAGGACACTCACTCCCCAGCCGGCTTCCAACCAGCCAGAAGAGTTGGCAGAGGGACCGTTCTGTTCAGGGAACTGGAGTGGTTGAAAAAGAGGGTACGTCCCGCCCGCTTTGGTTGGCAACCAAACTGTAAATACACTCGCATTCTCTCCACCCCCTCCCCCCACGAGGAAAGCCTGATACCCCTGAAGCACCCCCGAACCACCCCTGAGCCGCGGCTCTCAGACCACAACAGGTAGCGTCACGCGATGTTCAGGGCTCTTGCTGGTCTGGGCTACCTACCCCTGACCCACTGTTCCGCAACCGCGTTGGGCGTTTTCAGGTGTGAGTAGCTAGCGCCTATTTTGTCATTAAAGCGGGATCCAGTCAAAACTAAGCTTCCCTTCACTTCGCCGGATCAGAGGAAATAAAACCGACAGCGATGCTGGGTGTTTTCTAGAAGGCGTGGATGGTTGTTTGTAATCAGGTCCCACCGTCTGCGAGTGAGTTTTAATGAACCTCAGCATCCCAGAAGGAGCAACACTTACGGTCTGTCCTCCCCGGAGGCAGCGTCTCCTGGAAAGTTCCCGGGGCGCAAGTTTGCGCGCGATTCCAGCGCGCTCAGGGCGCGCTCCACCTGCCCCGGCGCAGGGGGCGAGGCGAGCGCACGGAGCCCCGGCCGGCCGGCTCCCGCGGGGCCCGCGCAGCCAGGCACCCCGCCGGCCGCCGCCCCTCTCCCCGCCCTCCTGCCCGCCCGCCGGGGCCGTGGTGCTGTGGAACCGGCCGGCAGGCGACGCGCCGAGCCTCTCGGGGAGCAGCTGCGAGCTGGGACGTCCACCCCAACCTCCGAGGCTCCAACAGCGAGAATGGCAGGCGTGGCCGGGTAGCAGAGGGTTTTTGGAATGTAGGGTGTGGCCCTCTGCCACGGCAAAAAAGAAATGAGTCAGCCCGGCCAATCCTAACCAATAAGCGTGTTCACTGTCGGTTAAGGCGGAACTTGCCCTTCTTGATTTACACCAGGCTTAGCAGCTTTTTACAATCTGTTTTTTCTTTAATCCTTTAACAACTTCGGCGTTACTTCTCGAAAATGGTAAGTCGCCGTTTTAAAATGCTTAAGAAACGAGGATTAATCGTGATAGGGCAGTGACTCCATCGGTACGTATTCGTTTGTTTCCATTGGTAAAAGTTCCTGAGGCAGGAATTCTAGGCGCAAAGAGCCGGGGATCTGGTGTCAAAGCACATTCGGGTCTGCCTTCTGATGCTACATGAACTTGAACAGGTTAACCATAAGCAATGGGGAATATAAAATACTCACCCTAACAGGCTGAAGACCCACTGCAATAGTCCTCTCTTATCCACAGGTTTCCTTGCTAGGTTTCAGTTATACCCCTCCCCAAATGCAGTCCAAAAATGTTAAATGGAAAATTCCAGCAATAATTCATAAGGTTTAAATTACGTACCACACTGAGTATTGTTTAAATGGTTGTATTTTACTATGTTGTTGTTAATCTCTTACTGTGCCTAATTTATAAATTAAATGTTATCACAGATATGTACAAATGTATAACACATAGTATTCATAAAGGTTCAGTATGAAATGAGGTTTGAGGCCTCCACTGGGGGTCTTGTAAGGAGGGACCACTGTATGTGTGATAATCTATGCAGAGCATGCAGCCCAGTGTTTGACATAAAGAGTAGGCACTCAAAAAATGCCACGCCTGTCCCTCTGAGTCCTCAATCAGAATTTTCAAAATTGTAGATAAACTGACCATAATTTTTAAAAATTCTTGTCTATGTTAAATATCAAAAGAATTTTAGAGCTGAAGTAGTCCTTTGGTATTGCCTAGTGTGAGTCCTTTAAAGTGGTGAGAAACTTAAGAAGCTTGGTAGCATAGGATTCTTGAATTTCCTGTTCCTAACCGAGAACAGAAATATTACTGGTAGTAAGAAAATAAGGCTTCAAATTGGAATGATTTCGTTTAGGCCATAATTAAGCCAAATTTTAATAAAGTAAGAGTGATTCTGGAAATATTCTATCTGGATCACTGTGCCTTAAATATTATTTTGGCAAAAACATATTTAAAAGAAACTAAATATTTAGAAATTGGCAAATTACAGAATGCTACAGAAGTGCTAGCTCCTGAAGACTGATTAAGAAATGAGTTGATTATTAGTGCCAACAGAGAGTTTCTGAAAGAAAAAAAAATTGTTACAAATCAAACCTTCTTTGCTTTTGGAGAACATCTCCTGAGTTTAACTTTTTCATATTTGTTTGGTCATTCCACAAGCCAAGATTGCCTCAAAATACTCATTAATCAAAGCCTAAAATGAGATCACAGGCCTTTCCTAAAATGCTGTTCTTTTCTCCAAAGCAGCATGGGAGAGGGGAGGGAACACGGCCTCAGGAACCAAGAACTGCCTTCCCGGTCTCTGCCACTGAGTGACCAGGTGAGTTGCTTCATCCCTCTCTGAGGATCTTCAAGGCTGCTTCCAGTTGGGAGACTAAGCTCAGGAAGATAGACCTGCAGCCTAACGTCTGTCCTTAGCAACAGGCACCTAACCTATGAAGGGCCGCCCCCTAAACGATAAAGCTGATAAATCTCTCTTACGATGACTCTCATATTCCTCATAAAGGTAATATTTATTCTCCTACACACTTCTAAGTTCATCTGAGCACCTTCCTTCTCTCTTGACAGTTCACTATCAACCAGTATAATAAGAAGGCTTCTTTTACATGTGGGCCATTTTTCCACTGCTGATTCAGGCATTCATCCCCTCATGCCTGGGCCACTGAGGTTGAGTGTCTCCTGACTGAGGTTCCAGCTGGCAGGCCCCTTTGCACCTCCCAACACAAGAGCACTGTCATATGACAAATGTCAAAGTCCATCATGACATCAAGTCATAACCTTTCCTCTCTCAATTAAATAATTGTAATTTTATAGTAGAGATAAAAAGGAACACAATTTGCTTTCTGGGAAACTTTGCCCAAACATTCATGGGAAGTTTATCATGCATTTTTAAAAGCACTGAGGTTGTTTACTAAATGATGACAATGAATTATACGGGGCTAACTGATAGCATGCTGGCTCCTACACTAAGGACAGCAGCTCTTTTATATAAGACAAGTACATAAAACCTATGGGTATATGAACAACTCAATAAATTTGTTAACACTGTAGTCTGAAAACTAAAATTGTATTTGTGTGTACAGTCATATATAGATACTCTGAGATGTGTTAACGGAGGACAGTAAAGACAGCACACGTGGGTAAGAGAAACGATCTATCCGGTTCCTCCTGTTTAGGATCTGATCAAGTTTCAAATTCAGAGTAGAAACTCCATCCAGGGAGAAGGAAGCCTTCATAAATATGTTCAGCTGCAATCATAACTCAAAGTACTTAAAAGAGGTTTCCTTTCCAAGAACCCTTATGCTTTAGAAACAAGGACACCATTACCAATGTGGTTAGAATATTCTCATGGAAAAAAAGAAAGACTCTTTTGAAGATGGCTTTGTTGCCTAAAATTAAAAGGCAAAGCACAATTGTCAATATTCAGTTAGCCCCATACCAAAAAAGTGATGAACTCACAGGCCCCAGTGTTCAGATTCAAAGGTTGGCCCCCACCTCACCAATCCCCGATCTTAAAAAAGCCTTTGCCAACAACTGTGCTGTTCTCCTAAAGCTGTGGCCCACCTCTATACCTAGGGACAGTGAGTGCTTCTAATTCTAAATTGCCTTGGCATACATTTTTTTTTCTTGGTATACATTTTTAAATATAAGTTTAACTTTCTCCTACTAGAAGCAGGACTTGGCCACCCTTGACACAGTTTCTAATACTGTACCCCACCTGAATGGCTCTACTGATGCCCGGAGTTAAAATGTACAGGCATCTCTCCCACCTACCTAGCAGGCTGGGCTCCTCACTTTCCCACCATGTCCTTAAACAGACTATTCAAACATTTGTCTACAAGTGCAAAGTGACTTCCTCCAAGTCACAGTGTGACCTCCTAGAACTAGTACTTGCTTGCTTTAAACCCACCAATTAAAATTCCCCATGGGAAACCTGTCTGGACCCAACCAAGGTGTTGGCTCACGGGTCCCGTCTCTCTTTCTCTCTTTCCTTGTGCTCCCTGGCCTGAGGTGGGGGGAGAAGGATGGGCGTGCTGTGTGCTATGTACCCTTCCAGGGCCTGTAAATTCTCAACATTCTTAAATCTTCACATTGTGCTTGTATCATCAAAGTTGTGCCCACAATCCCAACCCTGACGGAAAGGCTGCCCAAGGGACCCCATGCAGGTGGATCCCCTGCTAAGTTGGTAGTTTGACAGGTTCAGTCAAAGCACTAGGCCCACACCATGCCCTCTGACTGATGACTTTCTCTCGTTCTTTATACTATTTATCCATCTTCAGATCCACCCAAACCCTCTCTCTTTCTCCTGGAACCATACTCACTGGCCCAGGCCCAGGCCCTGGGATCTCTCCTTTCCTCCAAATATCTACACACCTTATTCTGGGCATCTCTACTTCACTTTCTTTCATGTAATAGTATCTTAGTGTCACCCTTCTTTTTGAGATCCCTGACCTTTCTCTCTCACCAGATAACAAAAGTCCATCTGACGCTGAGATTGTGTTTCAGAGGCTTTGTGTCCCACAGGGCCCAGCTGATTCTGAATAAATAGTCATTGTTGTTGATATAATGATGTTTAAGTTACATAACAGCCACAAAGGAGAAAGGAAAACTTTCCCTTGGACTGCTGACACGTCAAGAATAAACAAATACTATAGCTGTTCAAACCAGTTGGCAAGCAGGACCCAAGCAGCAGATGTGTTTCTTTGCTCTTTATGACATATTCCAACAATGCAGAGTGCTACTGAGACAGTAAATCTCATGCTTCCTAGAAGGAAGTAGAGTTTACAAAACAGTGTTGTCACGTAAAATCTCAGTTCCCCAAACACTGGGCCACAGAAGGGAAGAGAGGCCGTAAGTCATTCTTCCCTTTCAAGCAAGAAACATATATGTACATATTTGATAATCTTGCAAAAGTATCAATTCCTCCTTAAATATAAACATCCCTCTCAATGTATGTGTTATAGCCACAAACATCTTATTTACCTAATGTGCACCTAGCCATAAATAGTAGCAAGGGACAATTCTTCCAGACAGTTTATAACTCCTAGAATCATCATGAGTATACATTTGTTATGTGACATCTTCATGCTATGGTATCACAGATATATATAAAAGGTATATGGCATTTTCTTGAAAGCAAGACTCTGTCAAAAGAGTCATTAATACACACACACACACACACACATCCTTTGATAAGTTTCAACATAATTCTGCTTCCATGACAGATGGAAATAAACACTATCACTGTTCTCATAAAGCTGTATCATAAAATCAGCTATCCTGATTTCAGTGCAATTAAATACTTTATTATAATTGCCCATGGCAAAGGCATGTTTGCTAAGTAAACATTCCAAGTACAAACAACCAAATGAATTAGCCAGCACTGTTTAACTTGAAGGTAACAGAAATGGCCCATGAAGTGCAAAAAGGGAGATACGTGACTCTAAATAAGCCAGCACTGGAAAAGTCATGGGGGTGTCTGGACTTTAGAATCAACTCAAAATGAACTGTACTGGGACAAGTTGGCACCTTTGTTTTTATAGGCTGGCTTTGTCCTCTGGCCTGAAGCCCGCCTTTTCCACTTCTGCCAACTCTAAGAGGGACTATTTCTCTTTTCACGGAATTTTTAAAACTCTCAAGAAAGGTATGGCTTGGGCCACGGATGCGTAAGTGGCTAGTCTACACTCAGACCACCTTGTTGGAATGATGGGAAGAGCAGTAAGTCCTCCGGAAGAAGGTGATCTACTTCTCAGAAGTGAGAAGGGTTCATTTGTCTGCCCAGAAAACATCACCACCTATCAAGGAATTCCATTCTATACGTAATGTGAAAGGTTATTCAAACAGTCCTTAACCTGGTAATAAATTACATTCTACAAGTTCACTTCTTGAGTCAAAAGTCAATGAACTCTAATGTGACGCATCAAGTACATTTCACTTGAGACAAGATGTCTCTGGTGTCTATGGCCAGTCCTTAGAAAGATATTTGAATCATAATTTATCTGAAAGATAATGTCAATATTTCTAATAATGTCCCCTAACTCCATTTTTCATACTGTTCCTAACAGAAAACATACACGTATATGACATTTCACCCAGAACAAGAAAAACATGCTCAATTTAATTCATTCCCTGAGTACTTACTAATGACATTGGATTCCATTTTACATTTAAGCCACATATAATGCTATAAGACCAGTGTTAACAACTACTCTGAACCCAGGAGGAATCTGGGAGTGAATAATTGGATTACCCACAGTCCAATCATAAAGCCAACTCACACAAACCAGCTTCAAAGCCATGTTTGACCCCAAACCTGGGACTAGAGGTCTACTGAGGCTGATAACCACTTCTGTGCAGTCAGATGACTCACTTGAAAGCCCCTGGTCCAAGATGAGTCTTTAATAATAAATTAACCCTGTGTCTTCTGATATCAAAGTAGATTCGTGGTCAAAAGTAAATCAGAAAATAGCAGAATTCTGTCATAAAGGAAAAGAGACTGTTCAATTATTCACTGGCTTAACACAGAAACGACTAATCAGACAGACCTCTGTGAGCTGTTGGTTTCACTCACAGCCCACAGCCAGGACTAGTCACTAGGAACATGAAAGAAGTCGGATCTTCTTGACATATGTCACGTCGTCAGAGGCAAGTCCTGACATTATGCGAGGTCAACTCCAAATCATTCCAAATTGGGGTAAGGTATTACCTAAGCCTTAGTAAAACTGGTTTTCCTAGGAGAGAGTCTTAAACACATTAGATACCATAAAAAGCGAGAGGAAAGCAGCATCCTAACCAACAGTACCGAACTGCATTTCACACACCATGGGAAAGAGAACCAATGAGTTGAGGGGAAAAATAATCAACTCAAACCATCACTGATTTACCTAACCTTGTTCTAATAGTGTGTTAAGCAATTTACATGACAGGAAAACATTGATATGTAATAGATCATCTGTAAAACTGAAGAATTTACAATGTATGTTGAAGAAAAGACATACCCTAACTAGTGAATGAGTCAGTACAAACTGTTTGACTTAAAACTGCAAATTGAGAACACAGAAACCTACCATGTAGCATAATGAATGGTACAGTAAATGCATGCTAAGGAAGTGGGGGGGAGGGAGATGAGCTGAACCAACAGGAAGCAGTGGCACTGAAAGAACATCTTAGGGTGATAGACCACCTGGGGGGGACACATATGTGAACACTGTCTGCCAGTGATCAAAGTGGCACTCTTCTCTAGCCCACAATGTCTGCCTTGTTTGACAGCTACTTGGGTACATGACATCTGTACCAGTTTGATTCCTGAAGGCTGGGTCCAGAGCTTGCGTTACTTTAAACCTCGAGTCCAAACCTGGACACGGGTATGTTCCACATATGTTTGAAGAAAACAATGGAAGATCATCTTGCATCTTGCATCAATCCTAAATAGCTCGTTTAAATGCCTCTTGCATCTTGCATCAATCCTAAATAGCTCGTTTAAATGCCTCACTTGAGTTGGTAACCTCTAATAAAGACTGAAGTCTGGAATACAGGAGAAAGACCGCAGTGCAGCAGGTGATGGGGTACCATCTCTCAAGATACAGAGGAAGCTAAGTTCTATGTGTCCGTGTCTGTGCGTGGGTGTGTGCAATGTGCGTGTGTATGTGTTGGGTCTGAAAGAGAGAGGCTGGTATCTAAGGGGACAGGGGAGGGTAAATCAGTTGAGGCTAAGTTATACTGTAGGAACAAACCGCTCCACAATTTGGGGCCAGCAATGGAGAAAGGCTCATTTCTGGGCTCCTGTGTGGCTCCTTGCAGATGACCTGTGCTAGGTAGGCTCCATGTCCTCTTCACTTGGGAGCCCAAGGCAGGAGCACCACTACTAGCACCCCTATGCTAGGCTCATTCCTGGCAAAAGGAAGAGAGAGATGGCAGGCCATCCCTATTCACGTTTGTGCTCAGAGCCAGGCACGGTGGTACAGCCAGCACACCTGTAATTAACATTCTGGGAGGCTAAAGCCAGTGGATTGTCCTGAGCTCACAGGTTTGAGACCAGTCTGAGCAAAAATGAGACCCCTGTCTCTAAAAATAGGTGGATGTTGTGATGGGCGCCTGTAATCCCAGCTACTTGGGAGGCTGAGGCAAGAGAATCATTTGAGCCCAAGCATTTGACGTTGCTGTGAGCTATGATGCCACAGCACTCTACCCAGGGTGACAAAGTGAGACTCTGTCTCAATAAATAAATAAAAAATTTTAAAAAATTAAGATTGTGCTCAGAAATGGCATGTATTATTATTGTCACACATGTTTCACTGGCCAAAATAAGACCGACAGCCAAACCAACCAGGGGGATCAGCATTCACTACAGTGGGAAAGTATAACCCTTTCACAGGGATAGAGGTGGATAGGAGGAAGCAGTGAATATTTTAACAATTAACATAAGTTACCATAAAGAGAATGGAGAATGGTTAGAGCACAGCTTTCTTCCCTCCTGTAATGACAAAAGCTGTCGTGTTATATAAAGCAGTCCCTCCATTTCTATGGGACCTTAAGCTATTCTCAAAACTTTTCAGATGCTGCCTCATTGCATCCTCACAACCATCCTAGTGAAATCCCTAGGTCTGCCCGAGTCCTCAGCAGTGCCTGAAATGAACACCAAATCTGGCTGTCTCTCACCCACCCTAGGCCAGTCAACCAGTGAGGGGATCTGGCTTCCCCTGCAAAATGCAGATAGCCTTAGATGCTTCCTCAGAAGGTTGTTGAGAGATATGTATGTGTGTAAGTAAAATTATGTATAGATGCTCCTCAATTTAGACTGAGATTAACCCAACAGTCATGATTAAACCCATTGTAAACTGAAAAACAAGGATCCTTAAGTTGAAAATGCCTTTAATACACCCAACATCCCAAACATCAGAGCTTAGCTGAGCCTACCTTAAACATGCTCAGAACACTTACATCACCTGACAGTTAGTAAATCATTCAACAGTGGTGTGCAACCTTCCCTCAACCACCACACATTAGAAGAATCAGATTTGTCCTCGGTCACACTTTATTTTTTTTTATTAGATCATAATTGTGTACATTAATTCTATCATAGGATACAGTGTGTTGCTTCCATATACAGTTTGAAAAACTCTCATCCAACTGGCTAACATAGCCATCATGTCTTTCTCATAATTGTTGTGTTAAGACATTTATATTCGACCTTTAGACAAATTCACATGTACCCTAATAGGATAAATCATAGGCGTGATCCCCACAATATCAATCTCTTCACCCATCCTCCCCTCTCCCCTCTGGGTCACACTTTAAATACACAAATACCAATGAAAACTGATAAGCAAAAAAAGGTCTGTGCATACTTTTCACGTATCTGATACCACAGATAAGCAAAAGTCCTCACAAAATCAGCATGCGGCCTGCCAGCCACAAGTAGGACCCCCCTGAATTAACATGTACCTATTTTATAATGAAGTGTTGAATATCTCAGGTAATTTATTGGCTACTGACTATAGTAAAAGTGAAAAACAATGATCATATGGGTACTCGAAGGCCAGCTTCTACTGAATATGGATCACTTCTGTACCACTGTAAAGTTGAGAAATCTGAAGTTGACCCAACAGAAGTCAGAGATTATCTGCATTTAAAATACATAAGCACATACAAGTACAGCTCTGCACCACATGATAATCTTTTGGTTAACAAGGGCCATATATATGACGGTCATCCTGTAAGATCACAATACTGTATTTTTAACTGTACTTGTTCTGTGTGTAGCTATCCTTAGATGTACAAATGCTTACCATTGTGTCACAATTACCTACAATCTCCATTACATTAACATGCTGTACAGGTTTCGTAGCCCAGGAGCAATAGGCCATGTGATCTCTAAATCTAAGTATACTCTGCGATGTTTGCACAATAACAAAATTGCCTAATGATGCATTTCTCAGAGCCTGTCCTCATTGTTAAGCAATGCATGACTGTACTCAGTAAATACAAATTATCAGTATTATGAAATTATGACCTGTTTCCCCTAATTCACATCATTCCAAAACTATCTTTAAATTTTAATTATAAATCATTTGTTAAAATTCTTTAAGTGCAGAAAATACAACTACTATTAATGATCTTTCTTTCCTTCACTTTTCAGAACCTCTAGTCTGGTAGTTCTTTTTGCACACATACACTTTTCCTGAGACTTCTATTACTTGTTCGCCCTATGACTGGTTAGTTTCTTAAAACTCTCACAGGTTTAGAAAGATCTTTCTTGAGCATTTGGAAAGCAGAATTGTTAATTTTTATTTCTCTCCAAAATAAAAAAAAAAAAAAAACGAAGGACAACTAAAGAATTCAGCGCCACTCGTTTAAGGTATAGTATATATTCCAACATGGTTCTCAACTGAAAATGAATAAAAGGTTTAGCACCAAAGACCCCCTGTCTTCTTTTTCCGGCCTATTAGCACCTCTTCCCCTCTCTCTTTGCATTCCACTAAACTATAATTCTAGCCTTTTCCCTGAATGCAGTCTTTTCTTACCACCTTTGCCTTTCTGACCAAACTATTTCTTTTACTTAGAGTGTTCACTAAGCACTGCTCCAACTCCGTTCAAAGACCCTGTCCAAACAAATGACTGAATAAGTGTACCATGACACAGGAACAAAGATGTGCATCATGGTGTACTTCACAAGAAGCAAAAGACGAAAATGACTCAGTGTCCAGTAACAGGGAACACTGCAGACCACATACACGTGAATGCTGCATAGCAACAACAACAAAATGATGTAAGGGCCCGGCGCAGTGGCTCACGCCTGTAGTCCTAACTCTAGGAAGCCAAGGCGGGTGGATTGCTTGAGCTCAGGGGTTCGAGACCAACCTGAGCAAGAGCAAGACCCCCCTCTCTAAAGATAGCCAGTATGGTGGCAGGTGCCTGTAGTTCCAGCTACTCAGGAGGCCGAGGAAAGGGGATCACTTGAGCTCAAGCTTCTGAGGTTTATGTGAGCTATGATACCACAGCACTCTACCAAGGGTGACAGAGTGAGGCTCTGTCTCAAAAAAAAAGATGTAGATGTGTATTTATCAATGTGGCATTGTCTCAATATATTGTCATTTGAAACAGATTTTAAGATAATTCTTGTAAGTTCATCCAATTTGAAGGGTGAAGAGAAGCATGTATCCAGGCATAGAAAGAGTATAGCAGAATCCAAAAACAAACAAACAAACAAACAATGTGAATAATGGATCTCTGAGTAGCGATAATATTGATGCATTTTTAAAATAATTTTCACATTTTAAAGTTCTTTCCAATTAGTAATGTTAACTTTTATAATGTAATAAAAAAAATTTTAAAAGTTATTGATCATTAAATACCTAATTCAAATGTCATCTGATCCGAAAACCCTCTCTGAGCTAGCCCACTCCTGCTGCTCAGGTAATTTCTCTCTTCTGCTTCCTGAGTATTTTATATGTATTTATTTTATGACACCTAACACATTTGGTTTGAAATCACAGTTTTCCATTCTAGGCCTGATTATCACTTCCTAAAGTCAATTCCAGAAGTGGAATAAGCCTGTCTTGTTTGTACTGGAATATTCACCTCAAAACCAATAACTCCCAAGTGAACTAGTGAGTGAACTATCCAGTGAACTAGTGAGTTTCTAACGTGAACATAATTCACACCTGTCGAACTTACACATAGGAAGACTGCATCCTTAGCAGCTAATAAAAAAATCATCTATACAGGGGGCATTCAGAAATAACGTAAGTCCAATTCTGGGGAAAGACACGATATAAATCAGGATATTTTATCTATAACAAAATTTCTCTAATAAACATTTTTCCCATGTTTGCTTTCAAAGTTACCAAAGATGACCATACTTCACTTGATTAAGCCATGAGTCAGGTTGTCCTAGTCCAAAGGCACGTCCCTCAGATTTAATCACAAGCTTCCTCTCGAAATGGCTAAGTACTTTTGCAATAATCCCAGGCCATCCCTGACTGAGCAGAAACTATAAATACCCTTTGTTTTAAGAGGAAATAAGCGAAATAAATGTTTTAAGATTATGTAAGTCTGATTCAAAGAACTGAAACAAACGAATGTTTTGAAATATCCAACGCATTTTTTCAGGTTCAATAGAGAATTTGTTTTGAGAACTAGGTGGGTGAGATTAAAAATAAAAACAACCACCACAATCTTTGCTGTTACTTAGCAATTTCAGGCTTCGATTGTTCCCTCCTAAAGGGCAACTTAGAAAACTGAAGAAGAAACTGCTGTGGAAGGAACAGTGAGACCCCGATTCAGTTCCATGCTCCCCTCCACTCTCCTCCCTGAGAATTGAATCAAGCCCAGATGAACTGTCAACGGCCCAGGGTTTATTTTGTTTTGTTTTTCTCTCTGGAGGCAATTCACTTTTCGTTAAAACTTACATTATAAATCAATAGCAAAGCTGTGTGGGTGCTTAGCCTGGGAGGAACCCCGGCTGCTTGTCCCCACAGTGTCACTACCTGGAGGAATTAAGACTGGAGGGAAGAAAGGGAAAGAGAGAAGGTCAGAACAGAGCGAGCAGACCGACCAGTCTCCAAGTGTTACCATTCCACAGCCAGCACAGGCAGGGGGTGCCGGGGGCAGTTAGGAACCTGACTCTACAACTCTAGCCACACTCTTAAGCAAGTAGGTTTAAATTCTAAATTGGTCTTGGCCATTTTTTTTCAATTCCAGAAGCTATGTGAGCAAGACAACTCAGGTTACACCAACCACTGATTCAAAAACTAACCTTGCTTTTATCAACCAAACCAAACTCTTACCACTAGCGCTGAGACAGATAATTAAAGAACTGTGGCTTAAAAATGACTTCATTAACAGGAAACCTACAATTAGCCAGTGGTATGTTAGAGCCAGCTTCTACCAGTCCATTAGAGCCAATTAATTATTAAATTCTCAGGATGTTTAGCAACCCAGTTGTTAAACACAGCCATCATTTTTATTTTTTATTTGTTTTCTTTAGAAACAGAGTCTCATTTTGTCACCCTCGGTAGAGTGCCATGGCATCACAGCTCACAGCAACCTCCAGCTCTTGGGCTTAGGTGATTCTCTTGCCTCAGCCTCCCGAGCAGCTGGGACTACAGGCACCTGCCACAACCCCAGACTATTTTTTGCTGCAGTTTGGCTGGGGCCAGGTTGGAACCCGCCACCCTAGGTATATATGGGGCTGGTGCCCTACCCACTGAGCCACAGGTGCCACCCCACAGCCATCATTTTTAAATGATACTAAAAACAAAGGCCATAAATACTCATCATTTCCTAATTGTGTTACTATTATCCATGCCCTTGTTGTTATTTTGAATATGGTATCTGGTTGATAGAAAACCACTTTCCAACCCGGTTTCAGTGACTTTTGCTGGTAGCTTAAAATGTTTATCCCAGGAAACCTTTAAACACTAAAATCCCTCCTTCCGACAGACATTGGCAGCTTGTTAGCATTCAGCCCGGGCTCCCTACAAGGTTAATCACCACTGCTCCACAGTACCTGAGGAACCAGCTGGCCAATCTTTTGAGTTGGAATAAAGGCCTGTAAAATTGTATATCATGATGCAAATACAAGAGGGACAAGTACATTTATTGTAACATTATAATGTACCAGTTGCAGCACAAAGTACTTTCCACCGTCTTTCATTGCATAAGAGGTATTACCACAGCCAGGAGACAGATGAATCAACTGAGGTTTGGAGAGATTTGAGCAACTACTGAAAAGCAGGAGAGCAAGTCAGGCCCAGGAATGTCTGACTCAAACCTACACGATCTCTCCACTCAGCTACTCCACATAGTGACCTTATCACTATGGTGATGAATCCAAAATCAGCCACATGTAACCGTCCGATAATTAGCCATCACTGGCCTCCCATGTATAAAAGATACCATACACAGAGGAGGAGAAGGGGCGGAGGAAGAACTCAGTTTAATCACGGTCACCAAATATGTTCCTACTTATTGCAAAACATACCCACATAACGTACTTACATGAGAAAGGGAGGGAGCCCAAGGGACAACTGGGACCCAAAATATCTACACGTCACACAGCCCCGTCCACCTTTAAATGCTGAGCTTGTGCAAGGAACCTGCTTTTAATTCTTCAAATGCTCATGTTCTATCCACACTGATTCTCCCAACTTAAAAAGACACAGCCGACCAAGAAAGAACTATGCAAAAGTAAAATTTCTCAGATGTTAGCATCAGTTGTCTGAAGTGTTTGGATATTTACTTTATAACACATTTTCTCTTTACACTGTTAAGCTGTTTGGTCATGCTCTCCTTCGACCACAGTTTCTTACATAATGAAAGTTAACTTACGGAGTATTTTATAAAGTTCTTGTCATCTTGGCTTCCTATAAGCTACCAGCTTCTCCCATTGTTCCAGTCTATTTCCATCACCTGAGAGGAGAAGAAAAGAGTCTGATTAGTTACAGATCTCAGGGAGGCCACTTCCTGGTTCCCACCATTAGCCTTTTTATTTTCTTTACACCCCAAACACGGAGAAAAGTACAGTCATTTCTTCTCTTTTTTCCAAAAACAATAAGGAAAGAGAAAATAATAACCTAGAAAATCACCCTAAGGAAAAAATAAAATTAAAGAGCAGTATTTCCACGGTGAAGATCAGAGTGAAAACCCCTTCAAATACCTTCCATTGTGTTTTCAGCAAGAGATTTTTAGTGTATTTCCCAGGAGGGAACAGGATTAGAATAACAACCCACTTCCTCTCTCCATCTCTCCTCCCCAAACTCCTCCTTACTTCTTCTCCAAAATGAGGGAGGAATTTGCCTGGGAGGACCAGAAGAGCCACTGCTCTGAGCCAGGCAGCAAGGGCCTCCCTCCAAGCTCCCTGCAGTACCGGAGCCAGTAATTTCCAGTTGGTAAGCAGAACAGTGGCCCCTGCTCCTGAGAGGGTCAGCCAGCTTTCTCTGCTCCAGCTGCTCCCTAGCTATCACTGAAGGACTTGGTCAGGGTTGCTAGGGTCGAATCCAAGGTATAGTTTCAGAGAAGAAAGTAACTGACACTTCTAAATTCTCCAATCCTGCTTGTAATGGTAACTAAGCTACTGGAAATGCTGATTCCTGTTTGAATCCTTGCTCTATTTCTCAAATTGCTCAACACTTACAAGATAAGAAAGGTGAGTAATGAAGAAATCCAAACCACCAACATCTACCAAAGGACATCACACACAGATAAAAAGCCTTGCTCCAAATCCGTCCACTTCCTAGCCATGTGACCTGAGAAAATACACTCAACTTCTGCCAGTCTCATTTCTTCAACTCTAAAAAAGGATCAAACGTCCCCCACAATACTGTGTAGTGGTAAGAATTAAATAAGATAAAAAACACCATCTGCCAAAAAGTTTAGGTATGTTTTGATACAACACAGGTATTATACCAGCCCCAGGGATACCCAGCTTTTAATGATCAGAATTGCTACACTGTCCGTATGTCTCATTTGCTGAACCTTGAAGATTCCTGTAATTCATGGAATAATGGACTATGCCCAGCAAAGTGCCTTCCTTTTTCCAAGAGAATGTCCTTCAGGGCAATATGTTACTTTTTGTTTTTTCATTTCTTAACATTTTAAGGTCAATAACCCAGGGATAGGGCTTGCCTGACTTTCCTTTCACAAAAGGGCCTCAAAAAAAAACAACACACTATTTCTAGCAGGTAGAATGCAACAATTGCCTATTTTATGTGAAGGACAACTGGCTCTGAGTAGACAACACTGATAAAACAGGAGCCTGAGTTAACTTTCATTGCCAGAAGCCTCAGTGTTAATGCAGAGATGACAATAATAATAACCTTAACACGGCTCCATCCTTACACTCAGATACCACGAGAGACGGCGTCACCTCAGTTAGTTGAAGAACAACAAGAAACCTCAAGTTATACAATATACCATAAATGGGAAGGAGTGGGCTAAGAAGGGAGGAGATGGGACAAATGCCATATAAATCTCCATATATGTCTAGAGCGCTTCCCTGGTAATAAAAAGGAACTTGCCGACATGGATAAAAACAGCAGGAAAGAGCTGCAGAGTCAGAGATCTACAGGTTAAACCCCACAGGGAGAGGAGCACGCTCACTAGCCAGCCACGCCTTTCTCTGCCTCGCCACTTGGCATATATAAAGTTTTTTTTTAAGTATGAGAAATGCAGTAAGGTTTGACAGAGGTTCCAAACAAATGCCTTTGAACACCACCTGTGTTATTTAATACCAGGCTGATCTCTGGCAAGTAATTTACTTTTTCTGAGGTTCTATCTCCAAGTCTTTATAGTAAGGACAGTAAAACATGCCTTGCAGAGTAGTTATGAAACTTAGAGATAAAGTGTGCACAGTGTCCACCTTGAAAGATTACTGCAATTATTGTGCTTACTAGAGCAATTATAGTAGACAGTCTAGTACATTCACGGGCTGTTTCCCCATGCAAACACTTTGGAGACAGGTTCAAATCATATTTTTGACAACCTAAAACTCCTTTTCGTTTTTTTGAGACAGAGTCTCACTCTGCTACCCTGACTAGAGTGCCATGACATCATAGCTCACAGCAACCTCAAGTTATTGGGCTCAAGTGATCCTCTTGCCTCAGTTTTCCATTTTGAGTAGAGACAGGGTCTTGCTATTGCTCAGGCTGGTCTCCAATTCCTAAGCTCGAGCAACCCACCCACCTCCACCTCTGCCTCCTCCCAGGGTGCTGCCACCAGACTCATCTAAGTTGGTCTGAATGGATTCCTAAATAAAAATTCCCACCTCAGTTAATAGTCTTTACTAACATGTTCAAACAGAAAGCTGAAGCTATGCATTTATAGTTTCTTTCTTTTTTTTTTTTTTTTTGATGACAAATTCTCAAAAGGAGGGAAGGAATCACTGCCAACAGTGCTAATTACTCTGGTGCACACAGTAGTCCTGGGCACTCAACAAACATCCATGAGAGATAAAGGCCTCGCTGAAAATGACAGGCCGCCTGTCACCAAGGCCAACCTCAGCACCACATTACATACACTGCTGACAATATGAACTTTGCCAGCTATGTTGAAAGAAAGAAAAGGAAAAAAAAAAAAGAAGGGAGGGAGGCAGGGCAGAAGGAGGCAGGCAGGCAAAAGACCCATCAGGTGAGGCCATACCAACTTTGAAACAAGTACCAGAACTTTATGTTTGAAATAAGCCTTCCTTGACTCCTCCCACGTCACCCTCTTTGGGTCTCACTGCAGTGACAGCTGCTACTCAGAGTAAGTCGAGTCCTCTTCTGTGACCTCTAGACCTAGTGTGCAATGTTCACAAGAAATGTTACCATTTAGTTACCCTTGATTTTTTTTCTAACAAAAACTACTCTATTTGCCATAATGGAAATAGTATAAGAGATTAATTCAAAGAATTAAATTCATCCTCAAAGATGGCAATCACCACTGAGGTTACGTAAAAGAATTATAAGCAATAACTAACTTTACTGAACCTCCCATTTGGCAGAAGACACTGTACTAAGCGCTGGGGGCAGGTTATAAGGCAACGGAGATGAAGTTCACTTTCAAGAATACAGAATAACAGCAGTATTGCAGAGTGTAAGCAACTAATTCAGCTGATGTACTTAAAGAGAACAATCTGGATGCGTGAATCCCGGTTGTGATTTTTAAAAGCCCCATACTTCCTAGTCATGCTTCACATACAATGATAAGATTCCACAACAGTCATGTAAAAACCTGGCTAAAAAGAATACACTCCTTTTTGAATGTTCACCTTACGTGTGGTTAAGCCTCCCGTCTCTGGGTGCAAGGAGACTCGCTGGCACCAAAATCAAGAGGATTCAAAAGCTAATGTGACACTAAGGCTGGAGAAGCAGGAAAAAGACTTTGTGCCCAAGAGACATCACTGCTTTGGGTTCTTGGCCTCTTGCTCCCAAGGAGCCAGTTCACTAAGAGGGGTCTAAGCTTCCTCTACAGGAGAAACCGTGTCTTCTGGCCATGAAAAGTCTGTGCTTTTCAGAAGCACAGAGCTGGACTCCCCAATCAGCCCTAAAGACTTTGTGCATGTTTCATTTCTCTAAGCTTTAGCTTCCTACTCTCTAGAATGGGAATGATATCAGTACAACAATTAGATGTTGGCTTAGGAGGCAAAAGACACAATGCCCACAGACACTTTATGAAGCTCATTGCAAACAGTAAGCACTCAACTAAAGCTGTCATTGGAAAAAGGACACAATCCTCATCTTTAGGTGACGTCAACAACAACAAAAAAGTATCCTTGTAAGTATAAGCTCAAGTATGTTGCAGCCCAATTAGCCAGGAGAGCAGAGACGAGACTGGGGTCAAGTTTCCCAACCTAATGATGGGCAAACTGCTCACATATCTGTGCGTGTATCTCAGGCTTGCTGACCAGTGGGAAATTGAGACATGCTAATAGCAGCCACACAGAGACAAAATGGAGTAACTTGCTCAAGACTATTCAGCTAATAAATGGCAGAAGCCGGGGTTTGAGCCCAGGCAGTTTAGCTTCAGTCCCTGTTCTTAACCCCTGCACTACAGCGTCTCCTCAGCAATGGGGAGGAGCAATAACTAAAGACAGGCCAGAGGAAAGCAAGAAGCCGCACCCTACAGAAGACGGGGCAGAAAAGGAAAATAACACAAAGGAGCAGGCAGTGGGGCCCAAGAAGAAAAGGACCCCAACTGCTAATGATTCTGAACTAAAACCAAGATAGTCACAGCAAGAGATCCTGAAAGGATGGCCCTGTGAAAGTGAACTGGGTTCAGAACTCAGTGCTGGCTTAAAGAGAACAGTGATCAGAAGATACAAGAGCCGAAAAGACCTCACAGAGGTCCTTTATATAAGCCACATCATGAGTTAGGGTCACCTGCACAGACGACACGCCACACGCTCACAACACCCGTTATCCTGGGAGAGCCCCAGCAACGTAAGCTGCTTACGAGGGCAGAATTTCCTGCTACCTTTTCATTACATTTGTATAGAAGAAAAGAGGAAGAAAAGTCACCCAGGGTTGTTGAGTTCTCTGTAGGTCAAAAGAAAGGAAAAAAACAGAAGGGGTGAGAAACACAGGAGAATGCACAGAGAGGCAAGAACGATGAGAGAGAAGGCATTCCCCTGGCCAGCCTCTGGCCTGCCGGTCTCTAAAGGGCCTCTGACCTGTGTCTCCTCACCCCTGCCTCAGGGAATCTCCTTCTCCTTATGGGGGCAGGTCCCACCCCTTCTACCAAACAAACAGAATAAGGCAAAAATGACAAGATGTATGTGACTGTCTTTAATAACTTCCACTCTGCTACAAGTTTCTCTCCCTGGCTGGCTTTTGAAACAGCAAGCTGCCACACCGTGAGTCGCCTGTTGGGACAGCCAGATGAGGGGGATGGTTAGCAAGAGACTGACACCCTCAGTCCAAGACCCAGAAGAAACTGGATTCTGCCAAACCACCTGAGCTCAAAAGCAAATCCTTCCCCAGTCAAGCCTCAGCTAACACAGTGACTGTAGCCCTACTGAGTATCTGGTGAAGCCATTCCCAGACTCCTGATGCATAGAAACTGTGAGATAATTTGCATATTAATTAAGCTGCTAAGTTTGTGCTATAATGTTACACAGCCATAGGAGTCTAATGCAGAAGGAAAGTAAGGTACTGATACCACCATACGTGCCCCTGAGAGAGGGGACAAGGCTGAGACAGGGATCCTGCCTTTACATTACCATGCACCCTCCCGTTCACCTGTCTCTGGCTCAGACCCTCAGCTTCTTCCCTTACCACAAAGGTCCTCTCAGCCTATTCTTGCTGTTGGGAGAATATAAGGAAATGCACTTACCAAGAAAATAATAATCTTATAACTAGTGACCAGGTTCCCTGGCCTGCCTGCAAAAGCTATTCAACATGCCAAACACTGGCATATTTTTAGAACAGCAAAGGAATTTTACCACTATATGAAGTTTATACTATGACCCTACTCATCATAAAGTAATATTCTTTTTTATTTTTTTGAGACAAAGTCCCACGATATTGCCCTCAGTAGAGTGCCGTTGCGTCACAGCTCACAGCAACCTCAAACTCTTGGGCTTAAGTGATTCTCTTGTCTCAGCCTCTCAAGCAGCTGGGAGCCTCTTAAGCACCCACCACAACGCCCAGCTATTTTTTGTAATAGTTGTTGTTTGGCAGGCCTGGGCCAGGTTTGTATGTGGCCAGAGCCCTACCCACTGAGCTACGGGCGCCAAGCCCATAAAGTAATTTTAATAAGAGTATTTTAAACATGATGTACTGAGCTTAAACACTGTTTGAAACACATGTTTGGAGAGAAAAGTTGGAGACTTTTTGTATTAGTGGTTTTGAGAACTAAATAAAAATTAAGTTTCATACAAATTTTCCTAATATGAGCCCTTTAAAAACCAAACATATATATTCTTAGATCTTCTAAGCAAAGACTCATAGTTTCTACAAATCAAGTACCAGTAATTCTGGACCAGACAGTATGCAGCTAAGACTAACTCAGCAAACCACAGACCTCTCACCTCAACGGGCCATCTTGCACAAGCATAAACTAGTGAGAAAATCCTACAACAATGTCCTTAGAAAGCTGAAAAGTGGCTCAGCGCCTGTGGCTCAAGAGGGTAAGGTGCCAGCCACATATACCTAAGGTGGCAGGTTCGAATCCAGCCCTGGCCCACCAAACAACAGTGATGGCTGCAACCAAAAAAAAAAAAAAAAAAAAAAAATAGCCAGCCTCTGGCCCTAGCTATCTGGGAGGCGGAGGCAGGAGACTCACTTGAGCCCAGGCATTGGAGGTTGCTGTGAGCTGTGATGCCACTGCACTCTACCCAGGGGGGCAGCTTGAGGCTCTGTCTCAAAAAAAAAAAAAAAAGAAAGAAAGAAAGCTGAAAGCCCTCATTAATGGTCTAGTCCCAGCCTCTCAGTGGACAAATGATGACACACAGACCCCCAAACTCAGTGACTTTTTCAGATCCCTCAGTAGCAGCATCATTTAGGCGTCCTGTTTCCCGGGCTCCTTTATACTGAGGTCTGCCAAACTGGAGCTTTCAAAATGAGAAACAATGAAGTCAGCAGTACCAAATATTCCGTAGGGGAAAACACAGAAACTAACTTTTCATGACCCTATAAAGCTCCTCCAGTACATCTCACAACTAAGCTCTGTAGCGAAAGGGAAATGACACTACATAAAACATTCATGGTAACTGTTCAATTCATTTTCAAAAGCGATGCGCAGTACCTGCTCAGTAAACTGAGATGCTCCTAAAATAGGCTGCCTTTTCTTATGAATGGTCAGCTTTTTTGTTTTTGAATGAATGCTAAGTGGAGAAGAAAATCAAAAACAGCTGGCACTAAAACTCGTGCACACACATCCACTCCAGTGCTTTATATTTCTCCTAAATTCATCAGTTCATTCAGTGGATATTTTGGGAGCATCTGCGATCCCAAAACGTTGTGGCAATGCTGTAGGTGAAGCTTATCTTGGTTGTAAGCAAATGATGCTTACTAATGTCTTCAGCACAAGTAACCCCATCTAAAGTCAGCTTCGGCTAGGCTATTAGGAATGCAGACCACAGCTCTCTCTTCTCCAGCAAACTTCCATGTGTAAAGTAAATAACAACTGCTTTCTTCTGTGTAATGATAGTGCCCTTAAGGCAGCAATGAGAGGTATCACAACAAAGGGCTTAAAACACCCTCAGGCCAATCCCTCCAGAACTCCTGCTACGGAACTCTCTCTCCGGGCAGCCTGAAATAAGAACACTTTTTCTTTTTTAAAAGGTGGCCTTTCACTCAACATTCTCCTCTCTAATCCTTTCCCTACTACCAGGAATAAATATATACTTAAAACAAACCAAAAGTAAATAAACACTTTCTCCCATGTAGCCAATAGTTTTCTGTCCTCAACATGAGTTAAACCTCTCTAGTTATTATCATCACTGGACATTATTTAATTCTTCCATCTTTTAAATGCATCTGAATATCTGAATACTTTAACAATTATTAGTAATGATGTTAATATTACTAAAGGTAAATAAACATGGCACAAACTGCTTCCCATGCTAGGCTCTTTTCTAACTGTCTCCAGTTCACTGAGGCGTGTAAACCTTAACAGCACTGTGTGTTACTATTCCTGTCCTCTTACAGATGAGGAAGCCGAGACAGAGTAACTGAGAAAGCAAGTAACTACCGCATGAAAAGCACATAAGGTATCTAATCAAGAAAGGATCAGTGGAAACCTTCACTCCCCTGGCATGTTTTCCTGTGGAGAACTTTCCACTAGTCTGGAGTCCAGTCTCTCCACCTTCTCCCTGGTGGAGGAGTAAATTATGTGAACGCAGAGTTTAAAAGGCCTGGCCTGCACACAGATGGGTGCGTTCCAGGCTGTCTCTCCTGTACTGTGAGGGGGGAATCAGACTCACTCAAGCATGAAATATCAGAAAACTCACTTCACTACAGTCCTCCAACCAGCTTTATTTTTAAGTCTCTGTATATCTAACTCCTACTGGTCTATCCACTGGTCTCAAAATTGGGTGAGAGCCCACTCCCCCAAATTCTAACACGATAACTTTTAATGCCCGTTTAATGCAAGATCTTTGTGAAAAAGACAAATATTTTTTTTCTGTTCATTTGGTTTTTGTGTCCAACCCTGCTTAGCTTCGGGGGGGGGGGGCTAAATATTTATTTTACAGAAAAGAAAATCAGTGTTCTATAGTATTGAAGCATGAATACAGTTAACCATAAAATATTAGATAGTTTTAAACAGCTAGGAAGAGGATCTTGAATGTTTCCAATATAAAGAAATGTTTTAACATGATGGATATGCTAATCCCCCATTCTGATTATTATACATTATGTGTATCACAACACCATTATCTACCCCCACGTGTCAATTTAAAACAATTTTTAAATATCAGAATCTAGTCAATTCTGAGTACTGTGACCGCTTAAAAAAAAAAGGAAACCAAACTGAAGGTAAGAAAGAACATAGTCAACTCAGACCAACAGGTCCCTGGAGTTCACGAATGAGCCTGCTACTCTAACTCACTGATAGGTGGCACCTACAACACAGATTATGCCCACTTTCTTTACCATGTTTGACCCGAGAGCACTGTCTCCTTTCCAAATAAATAAAATGCACACAGGTAACCTCTTCTGTCATAATATTCTAACTTAAAGTAGTAGACAATCCCTTAGCAGGAGTCTCATTATCACAGCAAAACATGCGATTACCATTGTTATCGTTGTATTATTTCAATATTGCACTTTATCTTCAGTCTGGCGAAGTCTGTATTTTTACCCACTGCATAGATACTTCTAACCATGAAAAGTATAGTGACAAAAATACCACCCACAACTCTGTCATCTAAGAATAAAAATGTCTATAATTTCTAAACTTACCATTTGATCCTTCCTATCACCCTCAAAATGCAGTGCTTCTGGTTTTAAAATATATTTAAGGAGGCATTCATTAATATTGATTTTTTGCGGCAGAGGTATTTTAAATGCTGATAATTTGAACATCAAGCTTTCCTGTTCAAATCATATTTAATAAGAATGGTTTCCTGGAGAAGCAAGAATCCAATGTACTCAATTCTAATATGAAGGCAGCAGATGATCTAATACAAGGTCAGGGATTAGGGGAATGAGGGAGCAGGGAGAGGGGAGGAAGAAGGGGGATGGGGATCTTGGTGTATGCACAACTCTTGGGGGCAGGGCACAATTATGAGAGGGATTTTACTAACAAATGCAATGAGTGTCACCTCATTCTTTGTACCCTCAATGAATCCCAAACAATAAAACATAAAATAAAAATGAAAAAAATAAATAAATAATAAAATCCATTTTTGTGGGGGGAAAAAAAAAGAATGATTTCCTTACTGTTATCTAAGCAAAAATTTCAAAATTAAAAAAAGGTCACATTTTTCCCACAGTAAATTTAGAAATAAAACTTCCTTTTTCACAAATGTACACAAGTGAAGGAAGTCGGTCAACCCCCAGCTGTATGGAAAAGAACAAATGATAGGTACTCTCGCACTTAGATGCTTTGATCCTTTCGGCAACCCTGATGCAGATAAGGGATCCTATGCTCAGAGAAGTATGGTGCCGTACCTGAGTTTACCTACCCCCAAGTGGCAGGACTCACACCTGAAACACACTTCTACTGGAGCCAGTGTTTGTGCTTTCTCTCCACCGGGCCGCTATGAACCAAGAAATAATGGGAAAGGCCTCTGTGAGTGAGAAGCGATCCAAAAACAAAGACTGACGGTGACGTAGTGTGATATGATGTAACGTGGTATGTCAGCCCCATTCATTTACTGACTAGCACAGCAGGGATAACAAGTAGGAAAAGAAAGAAAAAGACAGCAGAGTAAGAGAAGCAGGAATAAAAGAAGAAACACCAGCTAGGACAGAGAAATTCTGTGAGGGCATTTGGTTATGGATTATACCTAGACCGGTCGTCAGCAAATGTTTTCTGTAAAGGACTAGATGATAAATATTTTAGGATTTGCAGGGCATGTGGTATTGTTTTGTCATTACTCAACTCTGCCGCTATTATATTGAGAAAGTAGCCAGCAATAATACTTAAATGAATGAGTATGGCTGAGTTGCAATAAAACAGTATTTATGAAAGCAGGTCTCTGTCCAGATTTGACCTGCAGGCTGTATTTTTGCTGACCTCTGACCGAGACAGCCACTGGCCTCAAAAGGAAGCCTATGGCATGCTAAAGAGACAGAGAGGAAGATGCTAGGGCCCACATAAAAAATCTGGGGACACTGCACCATTCGGCTGGCAACAAGTGCCCTGAGGGCTGCTATTCCCACAGTGCCCAGTGGGGGAGTGGGGGGCTCAGCACCGCCTGGAGATCAGGAGAGTAAAGTGATGTACTGGCACAGTATTAGTTTATATGAAGTAATTAACACTCAAAGCCCCAATCTATAAAATATTTTCTAAACTGAATCACAAAACTGTTAAACCCTGTTACCACATAGTTTACATGAATGATGAGGAGCAAAACTGTCCCAATGTTCCAAAAGTAACAGACAAAAGAAAACTGCCCAAAGCCAATGACAACTAAATGGATCCTGATTTCTGTCTCTGACAGTTCTGCCTGGAAGACTCTCCTTGACGTCACCCATCTTTTTTCTACCTACCTGTTATTCACATTTAAGTGCCAATTTAATCATTTCCTCCCAGAAACTTTTCTTTAACACCCCAAGTAAGGTCAGGACACCTGCCCGCATTTCTATGACACTGAAGTACTCTCAGTACCCGTATGACTCCTTATCCAATGTCTGCTTCCCTCCTAGGTGATAAACTTCCGTAACACTACCCTCTTCAACTCCCAGGTGCGAGGCTGGCAAGGAGAGACTGAATAAAGGCTTTGGCATTTCAAAAGGACACTCTGTACTCCATGACTAAATACACAGGTGGTGGAGATAAGCAAAGTATGACTTTACAGAGCTACTCTGGAGCTTTTCCAGCCTACACCATGGACAACATGATAAAGGTAATGAAAGAGGCTCTGTCCAGTTGCTGGTAAGCAGCCTGCTCTACGTTTAAAAGAATAAAAGCAGGCCACCCATCCTCAGGCTTGTTAAAGCAGAAGCTACAAAGGAGTTTCTCCCATGCTCTGTCACTTGAGAAAAGCAAATATGGTTTCAGTTAGTGATAAAATTTTCATTATTCTTGGTCGTAGTATATTCAAAGATATTTGGCTACATAGATTTAAAACAAGTATCTGCACAATTTTTTGTATAAAAGATAGATTTTTTTCTAACACTATATTATTATGAAATAAAACAACGTTGAAATAAATACAGCATATATAAATGCACAAACATGTATATCAACAACTGTTTGGACTGATGGGGGGTGAGTAGTTTATAAAACACAAATACTATGACTTTTTTTTTTTTGTAGAGACAGAGTCTCACTTTATTGCCCTTGGTAGAGTGCCATGGTGTCACACAGCTCACAGCTACCTCCAACGGCTTAGGTGATTCTCCTGCCTCAGGGTCCCGAGTAGCTGGGACTACAGGCGCCCACCACAACACCCAGCTATTTTTTTTGGGGGGGGAGGGGTTGCAATTTGACCTGGGCCAGGTTTGAACCCGCCACCCTCAGTATATGGGGCCAGAACTCTACTCACTGAGCCATAGGCATGGGCCCACTATGACATCTTTTTCTAAATTAAAATAGAAAAATGACTAAAGGATATATGTTCTCCAAAGTCATATAAATGGTACAAAGATTAGGACTTATCAATATTTTCTTCATTTTATATAAATACATTTTCATAAAGAGTTTTTTAAGTCATTTCAAACAAAAAAGTCTGATTAGATGACATCTCAAAACTATTTCAAAGAGACATTATATACAAGGAAAATATGAAACAGGGAAATGTTATTATTGAACATAGTTTTGCTGACCGAGTAGAAATAAAATGTTTCTGACCTCCTTAAACATTGGCCCATGGCAACCAATATCACAATGATGACACATCTTACCACAGTGAGCATCAGCAGACACAAGCAAAATAGTACCAATGCTGAGGGTGTGAATTTCAGTTTCCAAGTGCATTCTTACCTTTCCTGGAGCATGATATATTTTAAGTTGGCCTAATTTCTCTCTGGGTCTGGACGCCTAGAACTGCACTAACATTTCTGGCCAATGTTAGTGACCAAAATGCATTAGGTACTGATAAGAAACTTCAAAACTGAGATCTCCAATCTCATAGAGATTGTTTTATACAGGTCAGAAACTGAAAACCTGATGAATTAGTTCTTGCTATTTATCTCTAATGCTTACATTGGAGTCTTAAAATACATATACAAAGTATTTTTACTTTTAATTCATTTGGTTGTCTAACATCAGCCTATGCCTAAAATAGAGAAAGTACGAAATTTCTCATGTTAACTTGTGCTTTAATCTTGTTTTATTGTCATAAATACTGTCCTATGTTTAGATAATGCACCACTGGGCAGCAATAACAGTTTTGTCTGTTCTAGAGACTTGAAGACATTTTGAAACCCCAAAGAGAAATGAAGTTTAATCTCTCTTTACAAATGACGGAAATAAACCACTCTAAACAAATTCTTTAAAAGATCTGGCTTTGTAATGGCTGAGTTTCCCTTCTACCCAATAATAATTATAAACCGTGGACAAAAACAAAAATCAACTTTTTGAAGGCACTAGCGAACAACAAAGCACAGACAGAAAATTGACAATGTGTGGCCCTTCAAAGAAGTAAACCAGGCCAGATGATAATTTACATTTATACAGCTTATCCTGTGAGAGCACAACCAAGTTTGCGTCACAACAGATGGAACGCAGGCAACAAACCAGTCTTTTTGGCCTAAGGAGTCAGAATATGGGCCTCCCAAGGCATCTAAAAATTGAATTAGAAAATTCCAAAAAGGAAGAAGTCATAGAGCATGAACCCAAAAATTTGCAAAAAAACTCACTATACTCCTTGACTAACTAACTCTGTAACTACACATATGCTAGGCAGTACTCCTAAGGATACTAGGGAGAAAACAACAACTGAAAAGTTTTAAAAAGCTAACAAACCCCCAACTACCCATCTCAGAGCAAATAGAGTTTAAAGCTCAAGACCTCCCAAGTTACAGGTGCCTGTAAAGTCCTCAGACTTTTCTTTAAAATAACAGAAGCACCATGGCTTAAGGAATAAAGACCATATACCCTGACTAGAGGATATTTCCTGGAAAATATAGGCAAAATGGAAACACCAAAGCAAAATATCCCAGGGGATTTTCTACTAATTTAATTGCTTGATAGAACAAAACTCATTTCTCTTCAGAGGAACCTAATAGATCCCAAGTTGTTACAATGAATCATCCACAATGTCCAGCATACAATTAAAAAACAATAGACATGTGAGAAAAATGGAAAATGTAACTCCACACACAAAGATAAATGAGTCCACAGAAACAGACCTACAAATAACCCAAAAGATGGTATTAGAAGATAAGGACATTAAAATAACAATGTGGGCAGCACCTGTGGCTCAGAAGAGTAGGGCACTGGCCCCACATGCCGAAGGTGGTGGGTTCAGGCCCAGCCTCGGCCAAAAAGTGCAAAATAATAATAATAATAAAATAAAATAACAATGTTAAATTTATTAAAAATTCTACAGAGAAAAACTGGATACAATGGATTAAAGACATAGGAGATTCCAGGAGAAATACAGAAACTAAAAAACAAGAACCAAATGGAAATTCTAGAACTGAAAACTGTAGCATCTAAAATAAAAAACACATTGGATTAGATTAATATCATTTGGACACACAGTGGAAAAGGACAAGTGAATGTCAAGATATATCAATATAAGGAATCCAGGTGAAACAGGAAGAAAAAAAATAATGTTTTTAAAAGAGCCAAATTACTGGTGGGGCAGTTATCAAGTGGCCTAAATTACATGTTGAAGGAGAATGGAAAAAATAGGGTAAAATATGTGAAGAAAAACTGGCTAAAAATTTTCAAAACTGAACAAAAACAGCAATTTCCCAAAGCAGAAAACTCAGCTACCAAAAAACTCACCTAACCATGAAAACCAAGACAAAAATTTAAAAAAATCTTAAAAGTAGCTAGAGGAAAAAAGACACATATGAGAGTGATGAGGAGAATGATGCCAGATACCTCATCAGAGATGCAAGGCCACAAAACAATAAACAACATCTTTAAAGAGGAGACAGGTGGTCCACTTAGAATTGTACATGTAACACAGTATTTTATCTTTCAAAAATAAAGGAAAAATAAAGGCATTTCCATTAAATGAAAACTTGACAGAAAGTTGTCAGTGGCTCACACTGTATGAAATGCGGAAGGAAGCTCTTCAAGCTGAGGAAAAATAATGGCAGATGGAACACTGGAAATAATAAATATACACATAAGATAAAAGACTGTATTTCTCTTTATATAAAAGCAATATGACTGCTTAATATATACTATATTAAAAGAATAATACTGTCTTGCAATAATACTCCATTGCATAGATTGTAACATATATGATGTACAATATATGAAGACAACAGCACAATGGGGGGGGGCAAATGAAATGATATTATTATAGGCTTCTTACATTTTACAAGAAGTAATATATTAATTCAAGGAAAATTTTTAAATTAGGATTGAATATTGTAATCGGCAAAGAAACTACAAAAATAATGCAAAGAGATAAGGCTAAAAATCTAAGAGAAATTAAAATTTAATACTAAAAAATATTCAATTTAACAAATAGAAGAGAGGAAGGGAGACACAGAATTTAAAATGTCTAAAGAATCAAACAAATAAAAAATCAAATTTAAAACCAGTAGATCTAAAACTAAGTATGGGTGGTGCCTGTAGTTCAGTGGGTAGGGCGCCAGCCACATACACCCAGGCTGGCAGGTACAAACCTGGCCCAGGCCAGCTAAACAGCAATGACAACTGCAACAAAAAAATAGCTGGGCATTGTGGCAGGTGCCTGTAGTCCCAGCTACTTGGGAGGCTGAGTCAAGAGAATCGCTTAAGCCCAAGAGTTTGAGGTTGCTGTGAGCTGTGACACCACAGCACTCTATTGAGGGAAACAAAGTAAGACTCTGTCTCATAATAAATAAATAAATAAAACAAAATAAAAATAAAAATAACCACAGTAATAATTACAGTAAATGTAAATGGACTAAAATTCTAATTAAAAAGAAGAGCTTGCCAGACTATATTAAAAAAGCAGTATCAAAGTATATTACCTACAACAGACACAGACAGACACACCAGTAGAAAGGATAGACCTGTATGATTTCAATACATAACCATAAAACATATATACAAAAATCCTCAACAAAATACAATATCAGCCTAATGATAGATGATTAGAACAATGGATTAGAAAGGAAGCCAGAAATAGATATATGCATACAGGGCCAACTGATTTTTTGAGCGAGATGTCAAAGCAATTCAATATATATGAAGAAAATCTTTTCAATAATCTATGCAACAAGAAGTAACAAAGGTAATTAACAAAAATTACTTTGAGAGTAATTTGAGAGTTATAAAACATTTATAGGAGAACACAGGAAAAAGTCTTTGTGATCAGGAAGTAGGCAAAGAATTACAAACAAAAGAAAAAACTGATAAATTAGACTTCATTGAAATTAAAACTTTTGCTTTTTGAAAAATATGATTAAGAAAATGAAAAAGCAACCACCAACAGAAAGTATTCACCATACATATATCTAGCAAAAGACTGGTATCCAGAATATATAAAAAAACTATTATAATTCAATTTTATACAGTCATAAAAATGGCTTTTGAAAATAGCAAAAGGTTTGACTACATACTTCATAAGAGACATGTGGATAATCAATACATACACGAAAACGTTTTCACCATGTAAGTCATCAGTGAAATCACAGGAAACTATAGGAGACTGCTTCATACCCACTAGAATGCTAATATTAGAAAGATTTTAAAATAGCAAAACTTGGCAAAGACGTCTGAAATCTATTGAAACGTCTCGTACCTTGCTGATGGGCATGTGAAATTATATAACCCCTTTGGGAAAGTGTTTAACAATATTATTTTACAAAATTAAACATACTTAAGTCTATGCTTACTCAATGATAAACTTTTAAGTATACATCCAAAAGAAAACTTAGATCTACAAAGAGTTGTACACGAATGTTTATAGTAGTTATATCCATAAAAGCCAAAAACTGCAGTCCACCCAAATGTCCATTGACAGGTGAACAACACATTCATACAATGACATACTACTCAGCAACACAAAGGAGCAATCTACTGACAGCACTCAACGAGTATGAATTGAATCTCAAAAATATCTTTAAGTGGAGCAAAAGATGTCAGGCATAGGAGTACATCTGGTATAACTCTTACGTATTTAAAAAGTTCTTCAAGAGGCAAGATCTGCTGATAGACCCGCATTAGTGTTTGCCTCTGAGGTGGGACAACTGACTGAAAATGGGCACAAGAGAACTTTCCAGGATGACAGAAATGTTCTCAATCTTGAGAGATGCTTGTTCACTGAACTGATCACTTCATATTTGTACACAGTGCACTGTATAAATTATACAAATTTTAAAATAGTTCACAAAAAATTTTTCCTTTAATTGAGTTCTGGAGGAGATACGGTCTCTCACAGGTCCAAAGTATTTCTCCTCTTAGTATCTTGGAGACAGCTTCTAAAGCCTCGGCAACAGGTGTGTTTAATGTTCTCATGCCATTTTTGAAATGTACACCCAATCAAAACAAAGGAAAAAGACCTATTGTCTGTTTCCCATCAAAATACTCTTTGAACCTTTGTTCCAAACCCAGAGGAATTAAAAGCAATATGTCTCTTAGGTTTTACTTAATTGTATTTATCCTATTAACAATTTAAAGGTTACATTTAACAATGCAAGAGGAAAGAGACCCAAAAAGAAAACAAACTGTAAAACACAAATTGAAATATTCCCGTGTCTTATCCATTCTAATATACGTGTTAAATTCCTCCTGTGTTCTAAGTAAGACGATAGTCACTAGAAAAAAGAAATTTGTGCCCGATGCTGAAGATTTCTCAGTCTGGTAAAAGAGATATACATGAACAATTACCTTAAAGTGTAAATAAATGTTCTTAAATATAGGCTTGGCGCCCATAGCTCAGCGGCTAGGGCGCTGGCCGCATACACTTGGGGTGGCAGGTTCAAACATGGCCCAGGCCTGATAAACAACAATGACAACTATAACCAAAAAACAAACAAACAAAAAAAAACAATAGCCAGGCATTGTGGCAGGTGCCTATAGTCCCAGCTACTTGGGAGGCTGGGGCAAGAGAATTGCTTAAGCCCAAGAGTTTGAGGTTGCTGTGAGCTGTGACACCACAGCACTCTACTGGGGCAATACAGTGAGACTCTGTCTCAAAAAAAAAAAGTTCTTGAATATAAACTGGTAAAGACCTTGCTTGGAGGAAATCTATCATTTCTTTTCTCTCTAAAAATCATAATTTTTAATTTAAAGAATGATACATAAGGAATAAAATAAATTCAGTTATTCCTTTTGAAGGGAACAATAATTTTAAGAAAGAAGAACTTACTTTACTATCTCTCTTTTTTTTTTTTTTTTTTTTGAGACAGAGCCTCAAGCTGTCCTCCTGGGTAGAGTGCCGTGACATCTCAGCTCACAGCAACCTCCAACTCCTGGGCTCAAGCGAGTCTCTTGCCTCCGCCTCCCAAGTAGCTGGGACCACAGGTGCCTGCCACAACGCCCGGCTATTTTTTGGTTGCAGCCGTCATTGTTGTTTGGCGGGTCCGGGCTTGGGATTCGAACCCGCCACCTTAGGTGTACGTGGCTGGCGCCTTAGCCGGTTGAGCTATAGGTGCCGAGCCTTACTTTACTATCTCTAGCTGATCATGTTTCTTAACTCAAGAAAAATAAGACCCATATTCCTTTTTTCTTCTTTTCTGTCTTAATTATTTATTTTTAAATTGACAAATATAAATAGTATATCTTTACTATGTTATTATTATTTTTTACTATGTATTAATATAACATAGTGTTTGGAAACATACCCATGTGTATAATCGGGCGAAATTGAAGTAATTAACATATGCATTACCACACAGACTTTTTTGTGTGAGAACACCTAAAAATCAACTTTCTTAGCAATTTTTGAAAATATAGTAACACATTGTTATTAACGAGAGTCATTATGCTGTACAATAAATCTTCTGTCCACATTCCTTTTTAAAGAAAATTATCCCATCCATGGCAAAGGAGATTAAGCAGCTATGTCTTACACCACCTCCTCTCCCTTTCCACTCCTCATCCCACAGCTGGTTCCACTGGGGTAGATTCCTCTGCAGAGTCGTCCTGAAGGCTAGTCAGCAGCATATGCCCCCAAATGAAAAGATGGGATGGGCAAATTCACATTCTTGGGAATCTAAACTGTGATGCCAATTCTTTCTCTTCTCCTGAGTCTACTTCTGTCCCCACCACTGTACAACTTCAAGCTATCCATTTCAAAATCAGCAGTGCCCTCCGCATTGCATTAGCCAGTGGTCAGCTCTGCTTTCTCGTTTAACACGACCTACCAGCAGCATGCAGCACAGATGACCTCCTGCTTCTTCTGGAGGCAACCATCTGTGCGTGGCCTCCAGACACTGCGCAGGCTTGACCATCCTCTGTCTTAGCGGCACTTCCTTCTCACTCTCAGAGAGGCTCTTCCTCGTCTCCCTGAGTACCCAAGGATCCTCAAATTCTCATTCACTCTCTAGGCCAGTGGTTCTCAAATGTTTTAGTTGTATGACCCCTTTACACTTTAAAGACTTATTAAGGAACTCAAAAAGCTCTTGTGTACGAGGGTTGTATCTACAGATAACTATTGTATTAGAAAACTGAGAAAAGTTAAATAGACTTATTAATTCATTTAAAAGCAACAACAAACCCATGTCAACATATATAGGATATTTTGATAAAAACTATATTTTCCGAAACAAACGTATATGCACATAAATAGTAAGAAGAGTGGCATCATTTTTGCCAATCTCTTTTACATCTGGCTCAAGAGAAAACACTGAATTCCTTTATTGATATCTGCATTCACTCTGTTGTGATACCTTCATATAGCGTCTGAAAAATGATACCATGTATCAAGAAGCAAAAGAGTGTAAAAAAGGCAAATAACATCTTAGTGTTATTATAAAAATTGTTTTGGCTCTGCAGACCCCTAAACGGTCTCAAGGACCCCCAGAGGCCCCAACAATATTTTGAGAATGACTTCAGATGACCTCATCCAACCCACAGTTTTAATTACCATCTCTTCTAGAATAACTTGCAACCAAAAAGACACCCTCGGTCTGGACTTCTCCCTGGAACTCCAGGCTCAAAGAGTCAACTGCCTACCCAGATATCTAACAGGTTATCTTGGATGTCTGTCTATATCACCTAACTGCTATCTTAGACATCTACCCCATGTAGACAGCTGATAGGTTTCTATTTTAACTAATAAACCCTTGAGTCCCTACCCTCACAACCCCAGTATTTTCTTACTGCACTTACCCTCCATCTCGGTAAATGACTGTTAATTTACCAGCTGCTCAGTTCAAAATCTTTGGAGGAATCCTTGATGTTTCTCTTTCTTTCAAGTCCATATCCAAACCCAAATCTAAATTAGCCCTTCTTTAGGAATATATCCAGAACCCATCACTTCTCATTCCACCATTTCTTCCACCCTAGTCCAAGCCTACGCATGGTGGCCTAGACTTTTGTGACAGCCTTCTAACTGATCTCCATGTATTCTCTTGTGCCGCATTCTTCTGAGATCAGAGGAGATTGGGCGCCTTCAGGGTGGTATGGCCGTAGACTTGTGCCTCATTCTTATCAAAAATAGTATGCTCTTCACCCAGCAACCAGAGGGATTTCTGAAAGCATACATCAAATCATGCCATTTCTCTGTTTAATATCTCAGATACCTTTCTCCCTTTACACAGAGGAAAATCCAAAGTCCTTGTGGTGTCCTGCAGGCCCTATGCGATCTGACCCCTCCCACTGCTCCGAGTTCGTATCTTAAAATTCTCCTCTTTGCTCACTCCACTCTAGCCATCCAGTCCCCTTTGCTGTTGGTCAAACAGATCAAAGACAGTATCATGTCAAGGCCTTTGTAACTGCAGATTGTTCTGTCTGAAACATGCTTCCCCCATATATCCTTAGACTGAGGCCTGCTCTCCCAGTCCCAGTTCAAACACCACCACGTCAAACATTCCTGTCTTGGCTTTACCCTCAGAAAACATTCTCACCACCACTCTATAACCTTCCCCTACTTTAACTGACTTCCCAAAACTCATCATTATCTGACATATTCGTCTGTTCACTGTCTCTACTCCTCACTCCCAGACACTGAAAACGGGGACTTCATTCAGCTCAATACTGTATCTCCAGCACTGAGAACCGCTCCTACTGAGTAGCGGGTGCTCAACGCATATCGTTTAAGTAGATGAACAGGAACCTAGTCCAGGTGGCATTGGAGTTGAAGGGGAAAGTGACGATGGGGACAGGAGGAGAGCCACAGACACACCAATGCTCTACAGCAGTGATCTTCAACCCGTGCGCTGTGAGAGGATCTGAGGTGTGCCATGAAAAGTTTTCAAGATCATTAATTAAATTGTTTTCAAAAGAAGTTCAAAGCACAGTAAGTATCTTCTTTTCTTTACTCTTTTTCTTTCTTTTATCAACATAATCTAAGTGTGTTGCTAAAGTTTAACTATAGGTTCAATTGTGCAGTTAGATTAAAAAGGTTGAAAAACACTGTTCTAAAGGAATAGGAACTACAAATGTGGGGAACAGTCTTTTCAACAAATGGCACCAAAACAACTGGGTATCACATGTAAATTAATGAATCTGGACCTTACACTTTTTGCAAAAATTAACTCAAAATGAATCTTAGACCTAACTGTAAAATAGAAAACTTTACCCCAAGAAGATAATGTATAAGAATATCTAGCTGACCTTGAGCATGGCAATGACTTTTTAGTTACAACACCAAAAGCGCAATCCACAAAAGAAAGAATTAAGTTGAACTTCATTAAAATTTAAACTTCTAGTCTGTAAAAGACATTGTGAAAAGAATGAAAAGGCAAGCCAAAGATTCAGAGAAAATATATGAACTCTTAAAACTCAACAATAAGAAAACAACCTGACTTTAAAATGAGCCTTAACAGACACTTTGCCAAGAAGATATATGGATAGGGTGAATAAGTGTACACAAAGAAGAACTTCACATCGTCCATCATCAGGCAAATGCAAATTAAAATGACAGTGACATGCCCAGGCTCCGTTCCACAGATACTTGGGAGGCTGAGGCAGGAGGCTCACTGGAAGCCAGAAGTTCATGGCTGCAGTGCACTATAATCAGGGCTGTGAATGGCTACTGCACTCTAGTCTGAGCAACATAGTGAGACTCCATTTCACAAAAACAAAAACCCCCAATATACTGCTATAAGAATAGCCAAAAGCCAGAACTCCGATACCACCAAATGCTGGTGGGGATGTGGAGGGACAGGAACTCTCATTCAGTGGTGGTGGGGATGCAAAATGATACTGCTAATTTGGAAGAGAGCTCGGCAGCTTCGTACAAAACTAAACACACTCTTACTATATGACACAATAATGAGGTTCTCAGTTTTTACCCTCAATGGAACTCAAGACTTACATCAGCATAAAAACCTGCACACAGATGTTTACAGCAGTTTTATTCATAAGTGACAAAACGTGGAGACAACAAAGCTGTCCTTCAGTAAGTAAACGGATAAGCTGTAGTACATCCAGATAATGGGATATCATTCAGTGTTGAAAAGAAAGAAGCCATCAGTACGTGATTCAAACCATGCAAAGACATGCAAGACGTGGAAGAAACATGGAAGGCTGCATTTTGTATGATTCCAACAATGTGACATTCTGGAAAAGGTAAATCTCTGTAAGGAAAATGATGAGTGGTTGTCAGGAGTTGGGGGACATAGAGGGGACAGGTGGAGCACAGAGGAGGTTCAGAGCAGTGAAATCCCTCTGTATCACGCTATATTAGTAGATGCAAGTCACCGTAAACCCTGCATCAGACTCCTGATGCAGCACCCAGAGGGATCCCTACTGACTGTGAGTGAGAAAACTGTCAACACAGAGTCAGGGAGGGAAGAGAGGGAGGCAGTAAAGAGGGAAGGAGGCCCCACTCGATGCAGCAAGCCACACAACACTCAGACAGCAAAATCTTTAAAGCAGCTAGAAAGAAAAAAGACATGATCTTTGAGGAGCAAATAGGATTTACACGGGTAAAGAAATGAATTTTCTAAAAGTTGCTTGAGAAAAGGAAACAAATAACGGGGAAGGGAAACTCTGGATGGAGGAGCAAAGGTCTACACTGGGGGAAAGCAGGGATCAGGCGGGAAGAACAGGCTGGAGGCAGATGACAGAGGCCGTCAAATGCCACCCACCCCAGCCGGGCCTTCACCCTCAAGTGATCGGAAGGGTATCCTTAAAGGCTTTCAAAAGGGAACAGAACTATGAATGTAGCGTCAGAAAAACTAAAACTGTATTAATTAAACCAGAGACACAGATTATCAACGGGAAAACTTCTGAAACAGACCAGCCTGAGGGAATAAGGACCTCACTACCGTGGTGATAGAGTAGTGAGAATGAACAAGAATGAACAGAAAGAATAAGGACATTTTAAGGGGCCTGGGATGGGGAGGGGTCAGCGAGTCCCAGTGACCCATCTAACACAGGGAGCAACGCATCTCAGATCCTCAACAGAATCGGTCCAATTTCTCTATCTTCAACCTTTATGAGCAGCGTACGGCTAGTTTCCCCTGAATGGATGAGAAATTTCTTTTTATATGCTATCGGCCAACAGTTAATTATTTTAAAAATCTATTTTGACAAACAACTTAAGAAAACAAGTCTTTTCAGTTTTACCACTGAAAACTGGCTCTTGCGAAACATCTTAATTCTTTAGGTCATACAGAAAGTCCAATTTTGATAGAGGGAAAGATCTCACCTCTTCTCAAAATTATTTAATGAGAAGGTTGGTGAATATAAAAATATATACAGTGCAAGAAACAAACAGCCAACAAGAACATAAGTCGCACATTTCAGATTCAATTTAAATTAGTCCTTCCCACCCCAAACGCTGTCATTCTATTTTCTTTACAGCGTGGTATTTGAAATATCTTTTACCTGCCTCCTTATTATTGGTCTCCCTGAACCACTCTGCCCCACTCCCGTCGGACTGGCAGTTCCATAGGAGAAGGGACCTTGTTGGCCTTGCTCACTATGGAATCTGGTACCTAGATTACTGGCAGGCACCAAGTGGAGGGACTCAAAAGTGACTTGATGAATACATGAATGACAGAATGAATGACTACACCCAGGGCTGCAGCACTCCACAGTCCCAGGGGCACCATTCACTCACATCTGGTTGAATGTGAATGTCACCCCAAGGGTTATGCAGTGCACAAAAAAGTACAGCCATATACTGTGGTGGGGAATAGGCCAGGAACCACAGCAGCCAGCACACAGATAAATGGCTGGGGCCCTAGGTGATGCCAGCGTGTCCTGTTACATTTGCAAATTGGGCATAATTTACCCCTTTCCTAATGGGGAAAGAAAGAATTTTCTCTTCAGTTTTAACCTCAAGAAAAAGCTTATTCATTGAATAACTGAATATGTATTGATGGTGAGGTCTTCCTATTGACACCCTTGCATACCTGTCCTATAAATAAATAGGGGAGAGTTTGAACTGTTGATTAAGGATTCTAAAATCAACTGTAAATCAGTTATTGCAAATCATTTAGTTAGCTCTTCAGTCTTTGTTGGCTAAAAATACCACTCAAGAAATTCTTTACCCAGTCAACTGACTGTGAAACAAACACTGCTAAATCTCCTGATTCAGGAATAGCTGGGTCTGAGATTCACCAAGATAATCTTCAGTTTTAAAGAGGCCAACTGAAATGTTTTACAAGAGTCTAGAAATAGATAATGAAGATTTCACAGACTGTCAGGCTGAGTTTCATATACCACATCAGTGATAGAAAGAGAACCCTCCAGCTGGGTAACCCACATCAACCAGAAGGTGGAAAAGAGTCTCCCCACCACTCACAGGCTCCTCCCTGCAAGGATCCTTTCCACTGCCAGGGCTTGTAGGCGATCACTCCTTCCTCTCTCCTAATCCTAACACTTCTGGGCTCTTCTGAAACCACTGCCCTAAGGCAGGTCCATCTACGAGCGCTCCAACCAGAGGGCAGGGCTCACAGAAAGTACCATGCCAAGGAGGACCGTGTCACTACAGGAGAATCACAAGCAAATGGCAACTCAGATGTGACACCATGGGAACCTCTCTTTCCATCTCTTTTTCATCCTTCCATCCTATTTGTAACTGACTTTCAGTCTTTACTTCTTTTAACAGTAGAGTCCTTTCTTTTAGCAAAAATTTGTGGAATTCAACACATAAAACATATAAAAGCTAAGCTGCTGGATGATGGGACAACAAGGTCGATGGCCCTGTCCTCCTTTCCTCACCCCTGCCCCACCCCATGGCACTCCGGACTCCCCGGGGCAATCAGGAACCACGGCTGAAGAGCAATGGTGGAGGGAGGACGATAATGACTTAACCCAACAATGACGCCCTTTAAAAGAAGAATGATAATGATACCTCATAGCCCCAGGTTCATAGGAGCCTTTTCTAAGTAGAGGGCTTCTGCTAAATGTTTTTTTTTTTTTTTTGCATGTATGCGTCAAATTGAGAGCTCGATTAAATCTTTTTTTTTTTTTTTT